>NC_056523.1:99848917-99990736 GCF_019175285.1 Sceloporus undulatus
ATGGCAGTGCCCATGTAGAATGGGTGCTGCCATTTTGTACGTACTAGGTACGTACTAGGGTTAGGGCGTCCTGAAAGGATGCCCTTTCCTAACCCTAGTACGTACCTAGTATGTACTTTTTGCCTGTCTGGAACAGGCCATAGTCTTGGCAGAGTCACTAGAACACTTGTCAGAATGTATGCTTTGCATGCACCTCTCATTTTCTCATCCATCTTTTCCTCTTTCCCTTCCATTTTCAGAAACATTTAATCTAGCCTTTAGCAAGGATGTGGGTGCAGAGCAGAGTGGAAAATGAATCTTGAGAAAGCTAATGAAGTAAATACATAGGCCTGAAACACATGAACCAAATAAAGTGGCTTCCAGCTGCTTTGGGAAGCATGGCATTTCCATGATGCATGACCACAAAATCTCTGGAAGCCATGCTGAAGCTGTGCTCTGGTCCAAAGGAGTGGATTAAAAAGAAGTCAATTAAAACTGACTCCTGGCCAGTGTGGCTTGGGATTTGCAGTGGTGGGCTGCTTTGGGAGTAGGCTGTGCAGTCACTACAGTCTCAGCCTGATTAGCTAGAGGCCACTCTTTGTTGGCCATCTGCTTCACCTCATAGACCACTTGGAGAATCTTTGCAAGTATCATCAGTAAATCAATTAAGTCTTGTAAACTGTAGCAAGCTGCTGTTTTTAATTTTTTTTATTAAACACAACTACTGTATACCAAACAGACAAACAACACAAAAATAAACAAATAGTTATACATTGCACTTGGATACAACATTTCTTCTTCACATTTTGTTCTTGCTTTCATCCTAAGATTCTGTCACTTACTGACTTCCTAACTTCATTCAAAATAAATGGATTATTTACAATGTACTTGTTTATCTTGCCTTTTTCCTTTCATAAAGGTTTGAAATTATTATTTTTTCTACCTGTCCATAATATTTTCTATTATATATTAATACATATATAATGACGAGATACCCATCAGTATTTTATTTCATATAAACTTTCCCTTTTTTTATATCTATGTCTTAAACAGAATCGGTTCTAATTACTATCTAATTATCATTCCAGTTTTAATTTTTATTATCACTACAAGCTTTTATTTTCATTTCAAATGTTATTTCCATAATTTGGATACTTCTTCCCATGGTTCCTCATATTCTTTGGGGGGTTTATGATTTAGTTGGTTCGTAATCTTATCCATAATTGACAAGTCCATTAATTTGATGATTCATTCTTCTGTTGTTGGTGTTTTCTGGTCTTTCCATTTTCTGGTGTATACTACGCGAGCTGCAGTTACCATATGAAGGATAATATTTCCATATTTTCTTTCAATATGTCTGTCCTCTTCAGGTAGCATGTTCAGAGGGTAGAGTTTGGGAGAAAGTGTTAGCTTGATATCTAGTGTAGTTGTAATTTTTGTATGTATTCTCTCCCAATACTCCTTTGCCTTTGGGCATTGCCACCACATATGATAAAAGGTGCCTGTGTTATGCTTACATTTCCAACAGGTGTCTCTTAAGTTCTTTTTGTATTTTGCTATTTTGAATGATGTCAAGTACCACTGGTAGAAGATCTTATAAAAATTGTCCTTTAAATCATAGCACCTTGTAAATTTTAAAATTTTGGTCCATAACTTCTCCCATTATTCTAGAGTGATTGTTTCCCCTATGTTTTGTGCCCATGTGCCCATGTTTGTCTTCACTGTCTCTTCCTCTATTATAATTTCCAATATAATTTCCTGCTGGACTTTGGGCCAGGGGCTGCGTTGCTGCCGGGCGGCTCTCCCTGGAGGTATCGGAGGTGCGCATCTCCGCACCACCCCAGGGAGGCCGCCCACGGACTGTTTAGAGGACTCCTCTTTGCTTTGCCTGCAACCCCGAGGCGGCTCCGGAGGACCAGACTGGGAACACCTGAGAGGAAGGTGGAGCGAGGGGCGTGTCGGTGGCAGCTACATGCTGAAAGCCAGCTGCCTGGACTCCTCCTTCACCACGCCTCTCTCTCCTGCCGGACTTTGGGCCAGGGGCTGCGTTACTGCCGGGCGGCTCTCCCTGGAGGTATCGGAGGTGCGCATCTGCGCACTGCCCCAGGAAGGCCGCCCACGGACTGTTTAGAGGACTCCGCAGCTCCGCAATTGCGCAGCTGCGCTCCATTTTTGGCTGTGCAAGGGTTAGGAGAGGCTGTGCGGATGTCAGCCTTAGAGCAGAGGATGCCTGAAGTGGCTAACCTCTGCTCTTCTAATTGCTGGGAAAGGGGAGGAGGAGGTTATGGATGCGGGGGATGCTTTGGCTGGGGAGGAGGGGGATAACATCGGCATGAGCGGAGCTCCCATTGAGGTAGTGTGGAGCAAGGGGAGGTATGGCGGTGGGAGAAGGGACTTGCGTTACAGAGGAAGGCGAGATCGATGTGTCATATCTATCTCGCCTTCCTGTCCCCCTCCCAACCAAAGGGACCTGAGGGTCACTCCAACCGTGCCACAAACTCTGTCGCTGCTCCTGTGCAATGCCAGGTCGATTAATAACAAGTCCCACATAATCTATGACTTACTGGATGACAGCAAGTGCGACCTGGCTTGCATTACCGAGACCTGGCTTGGGCCTGAGGGGGATGCTGTGTGGGCACAGGCCCTCCCTGCTGGGTTCTCAGTGAAGGACCAGCCCAGGTTAGGTGGGCGAGGGGTGTGTGTGGCCTTGATACATAGGAACACCTTGTCTCTCACCAGGAACCACATCCGACAGACCTCCTTTATCGAGTGTATTTACCTGACCCTAAAAGCTAGGGACAGTCTAGGGATTCTGTTGGTGTAATAATAATAATAATAATAATAATAATAATAATAATAATAATAATATTTATTTATATACCGCCCTATGGCAAACCAATCCGGGCGGTTGACAACAGTAAAATATAAAATATAACAATTAAAAAACACTTTATCCCTCCCCCCTTAAGACAATATTAAACAGTATAACATATTAAAAACACAACATCAAGCATAAAAACAGCAATTAAAACCCTGATATCCCTCTGTTGATCCTCAACCATCACTGAGATGGGGCCACGGGAGGAATGAGGGAATCAGGGAACCTGGGCTGGGATGGTTAGTCTGGAAAGGCCTGCCGGAAGAGATCCGTCTTGACCGCTTTTTTAAAGCTGTCTAATGATGTTATCTGATGGATCTCATCTGGCAGGTCGTTCCAGAGTTTGGGGGCAACAGCAGAGAACGCCCTCTGGGAGGTCGCCGCAAGCCTAGATTTTAAAGGCTGCAGTAAGTTCTTCCCAGAGGACTGGAGAGCGCGGGGAGGATTGTACGGGAGGAGGCGGTCCCTGAGATAGCTTGGACCCAAGCCATTTAGGGCTTTAAAGGTGATAACCAACACCTTGTACTGGGCCCGGAAGCTGATAGGCAGCCAGTGGAGGGACCTCAAAACCGGAGTAATGTGGTCCCTCCTAGATGTTCCTGAGACAAGCCCCGTGCGCTAACGGACTCCTTTAACGAGCTGACACAGCTGGTTGCGGAGCTGATGCTGGAGACGCCCAGGCTACTTGTCCTGGGTGACTTCAATATCTCCCTCTCGGCCAACTATGTTCCATCCGGTGCGCCTCGGGAATTCATGGATACCATGGCGGCCATGGGCCTGTCCCAGCTGATTTCGGGTCCAATGCATTTTGCGGGTAATACACTCGATTTGGTCTTCTGTTCGGATGCGGAAAATCCGTGGGCGGAAATAACCAATATTTCCCCCCTGACATGGACGGATCATTTCCTTGTGGAGGCAAAAATCAAGGCCTCGACCCAGATCCCCCCCGGGGGTGGCGGACCTATTAGGATGGTCCACCCTCGAAGGCTGATGGAACCCAAAAGGTTCCAGGAAGCCCTAGAGGGTCACATGGTTGGCAGTGACGGCGACTCTGTTGATGCCCTGACTGGTATCTGGAATACCGGTCTCTCTAGGGCTATACACAGTATCGCTCCCAAGCGCCCTCTCAGGCCTGCTTCCAAACGAAAGCCTTGGTATACGGAAGATCTCCGGGCGAGAGTACCGCTGGCGGAAACACCTATGCTTAGCCGACAAGGCTCTCCTAGACCGCCTATTGGAGGACTATGGAGAGGCGATACGAGCAGCTAAGAACTCGTTCTATGGTGCTCGTGTCGCGTCCACGGAGTCGCGTCCAGCAGAGTTGTTCAGGGTGGTCAGGGAGCTAACTCAGCTCCCTCCCACCCTGAACCAGATCCTTGAACCTTCTAAGATCTGCTGTGACCAATTTAACAACTTCTTCGCGTATAAAACCTCTCGGATAAGCAAAGGTCTAAACGCCGGCATTCGAGCAGAACCAAGGGTAGAGGCATCCAGAGCCTCCGTGGACTCTATTAAACTGGATCAGTTTGAGTTGGTGAGTATCGATGATGTGGACAAGATCCTTGGAAGTGTCCGGAAGACGACCTGCTCTCTTGATCCCTGTCCCTCATGGCTAGCGGCTCAGGGGGGACCGGTTGTAACCTCGTTGTTACACCGGATTATAAATACATCTCTGAGGGATGGGCAATTTCCATCCAGCTTAAAATTGGCCATTGTAAAACCGCTGCTAAAAAAGCCCTCCCTCGACCCTCTGATGCATAATAATTATCGGCCGGTATCGCTACTGCCATTTTTGGGGTAGGTGATTGAGAGGGCGGTTGCAATCCAACTTCAATCGATCTTGGAAGAAACGGATTATCTGGATCCATTTCAAACTGGCTTTCGGGCGGGTTACGGGGTTGAGACGGCCATGGTTGCCTTGGTCGATGATCTCCGTCTGGGCATCGACAGGGGAAGCATGTCCCTGTTGGTGCTCTTGGACATCTCAGCGGCTTTCGATACCATAGACCATGGTATCCTTCTGGAGCGCCTGGTAGAGGTGGGAATCGGGGGCACTGCGCTCCAGTGGTTCCGGTCCTACCTCTCTGGGAGGTTCCAGATGGTGCAGCTGGGAGACGTGTGCTCCGACAAGAGGGCCCTCACAACGGGGGTCCCTCAAGGAGCCATTCTGTCTCCCATGCTTTTTAACATTTACATGAAACCGCTGGGAGAGATCATCCGGAGACATGGGGCGCAGGGTTATCAGTACGCTGATGACACCCAAATAGTCTTCTCTATGTCTCTGACTGATGCAGTGACCGAGGATGGCGTCTCTCCTCTCGTGGCCTGTCTGGAGTCGGTAATGGGCTGGATGAGGGAAAACCGACTCAGTCTGAATCCAGAGAAAACGGAGGTACTTGTGATAGGTTCCCCTGGCCCAGGAATGGCGGTGGTTCCACCTGTCCTGAACGGGATCACGCTTCCTGTAAAGGACTCCATGCGCGGTCTGGGGGTGCTTCTTGATTCGTCGCTTCACCTTACAGCTCAGGTGAATGCGGCGGTCAAGAGCACCTGTTATCAGCTTCGGCTTATTCGTCAGCTGCGCCCATACCTGGCCCAGAGGGACCTTGAAATGGTGGTACACGCTCTGGTAACCTCTAGATTGGATTTCTGCAATGCGCTCTACATGGGGTAACCCTTATACCATACCCGGAAGCTACAGTTGGTACAGAATATGGCAGCCAGACTGGTCACTGGTACTTCCAGGGCCAGCCATATTACACCTATTCTTAAAGATCTGCATTGGCTGCCCATCCGCTTCCAGGCACAGTACAAGTGGTTGGTGAATACCTATAAAGCCCTACATGGCTTGGGCCCAGGATACCTGAAGGACCACCTCTCTCCATACATTCCGCCCCGCATCCTCAGAACTTCTGGGCAGCAATTATTGAGGGTCCCAGGGGCTAGATTAACCTCCACAACGAGGAGGTCATATTCCATCGTCGCCCCGGCCCTCTGGAACACGCTGCCCATAGAGCTCCGCTCGGCCACCTCCCTGGCCCAGTTTAGAAAGGACCTAAAAACCTTCTTATTTCAAGCAACATTCCCTGAATAAAGCTCCAGTTGGCCTTCCCCCCTCTCTTTGACGGCAAGATGGTCGGCTGATGGGGGTTTTAATTTTGATTTTAAAATGTATGTAGTGAATTTTTATTATGTAATATGGTGCTGTTATATTGTATTGTTAATATGTCACTATGCTGTTCACCGCCCTGATTGTTGGAAGGGCGGTATACAAATAAAATTTTTATTATTATTATTAGAATTTTGATATAATCCTTTTGTTTTCGGACCATATGATAATATCCAGTTTTGTCTCTGTATTTTCTATTCCTATTTTAATATCTTTTTTGAATGTCTGGTTAATTTGCTAATAAAGGAACCAATGGCAGTCTATTCCTTCTGTTTTTAGTTTTTCTCTTGATTTTAATTCAAATCCTCTCTGGTTCTTCTCTAGCAGTGTTTTGTATGTTAGCCAGTTACCCTGATGCAAGTTCTCTTTTCTAAAAGCACATTGCAGTATTTTCTTTTCTGGTGTGTTTCTTTGTCTTTACTATCGGTAAGAAGATTTGTCTTCCTTTTGTGGCCTTATAATTTTGCTCCTTTACAGCCCATCTCTGCGTAAACATTAGAGAATGAAAATGGCTTTGATTTTAAAGCAAATATTTGGAGGTAGCAGGAAGGCACCTCACTTTCAAATGCAATAAAGGCATTGTTGGAAATAGGAAGTGAAAGAAGCCACTATTATGTGGGTAAGAGACAGACCTTCATTACAGGCCAGGATAGTTTGTTGCTATAGAAATATCTGTTAATGGAACTGTCTCAACAACCATGGAAAATTCATGGGCTTGTAAAATGGTAGCCTCAGAGGCTGGTTCTGTGCAGACCATTTCATTCCTCCCATTTCCTTCTATACATTTTCCCTTTCTTTCTCGCTTTTACTACAGTTTTTGGGGCAGCTCCACACTGTGTTTTTGGGGCAGCCCTTTTGGGCCTGTTTGTACCAGGCCTTAGATAATTATTTCAGCAATATAAGTAAGTTATTAAAAACAGATTAGAAAGGGGGCTTCTTAGTGTACTAGAGCAAAAGCTATGTTATAAGCAAAGTGCATTAAAATATTTGTTGTTGTTGTTGTTGTTGTTGTTGTTGTGTGCCTTGAAGTTGTTTCCACTTTCTTATGGCAACCCTACGGCAAACATATCATGGGGTTTTCTGGGCAAGATTTGTTACAGGAGGTTTGTCATTGCCTTTCCCAGAGACTGACAGCATGTCACCTATATTAAAATATAGGAAATAATAATTATTGATAATTTGGCTGTTTGGAATAAAAATATCTGCAAAGTATGTGGCCAAGTTGTTAGAACAGTAAAAAACAGTTTTAGGGGCAGCTCCACGCTGTGTTTGCAAGGCAGATCCTTGCTGTGTTCAAGTAAAGGGACAGCTCCTTGCTGTGTTCAAATAAAGACACAGCTGAATGTTCAGCCTTCACTCATTATTCTTGAAAAATCTATTCTTATTGGGTAAAACAGTAAGACTTATAGGATCCCCCCCTCTCTCTCTCTCTGTGTGTGTGTGTGTGTGTCTGTCTGTCTCTCTGTGTGTAGGGTTTTATTAGAATTGCAAGATCCACCAACTAGAGCCTTGTGCAAGAGAGACATATGCTTAGAATTAGAGGATTCTGAGGCCAGGCATTTGTTTTGAATAACAAAACTGAAGAGAGCTCATAGATCTTTGAGACCAAAATACACTTCTTGGCCCGGTACAAAAGGGCGCTAAATGATGCCCTCGTCATGTGCTAGGGTTGCCTCGGGGCGGAGTGCCCACATGCCCCGCAACCCTAGCACGTGATTAGGACATCATTCAAACCCTGCTGCGTCCAAATGGAGCAGTGCGGCAGTGACATGTTCACATTGCCTCAGGCTGGTTGCGCAATTTGGTTGCTGCTGCACAGTAACGAAAGGCAGCCCCAGCCCGCCTTTTTGGGCCCGTTTGTACCAGGCATTAGTTAATTATTTCAGCAATATAATTTAGATTGCTGGTGGACAATCATTTTGTTATTCAGAAATCTTTGCCCATCTATTGTACTGTAAATCACTGTGGAAAAAGATACTTTCCACCCTAGGTGAAAACACAGTGCTAAAATTACAGATTGGTGAGAGGTAGGCTGTTCCTCTGACCGTTCATAATGCCCATTAGCTGCTGCTTTTAGAAGACTATGGGGGGCATAATTTAACTGAAAGAAATAGAACTGGACAATGAAACCTGTAGATTTCTCTCTTCCCCAAATAATTCAGTCATTCCTAAAACAGAACATGTTAGCCAGTAGTTTATCAGGAGCACATATAGGGATAAATCTTTGTCCATATTCTCTGGATAGCATAGCATTGTAAATACTGTTGTCCTGCCCAGTTGCCTGGATACAGTTTTTATTCACCATAGGCAGCTAGCTATCATACTTAAAGAAATGTGCTTCAAATCTTAAATGTGTTCCAAATGCCATGCCTAGGCCAAAGTGGAGGGAAATAAAACTGTGACACTTTCAGTCAATGACTAATTGTATTTGACAGTGAAAAGATCTTTGACAGACATTGTTTTTAATTCAGGTTATGAATTAAATTCAAGAAAGTCTTTTCCCCCCCTTACTAATTAGGGCATCCCTGGATTGCACTAATGGGAGGCTGTACTTAGGTGAGGGCTGTTGTTGTGCATCGGAAGAAGGAGGCAATTAGTTCTAATGTTCACTAAACTTTGTACAAAATCTTTAATGAGGCAACTGGGATGGCTACAATTGGGAGCCAAATTTATTTTCTCACTCATGTTAATCCAAAGGTTCTTGCTTTAAAGAGATTTTGTTAAATCTGGTGAACTTTCTCCACTCCTTCCATTCTCTTCGTATGATCAGCTATCAAACTTCTGAGGAGCTGTTGGTTACATTATGGTATTTTAAAATTTATTTAGGGCAGATCTCAGCAGTACTAGTATATTTAAAAACTTTACAGGGTCACACTGCCTTATTCCTCAGGGTTAGAAAATAAATACATCAAAGGTTGCCATCCTCAAAAATGGGAAAATAACAAGAACTGAACAGTCATTTGAAAACTACATTTAGTTCTCATGAGCTTGGCTTTTAGCTGTACTTATTTAAAAAGGTCAAATATATAATTCTTTTTGGTGCTTGTGTGTGTTTCTCATTTTGTCTGTATATTGTAGGTCTAGACATGCTACTTAATGGTTAGATCAAGCATTTCCTTCTCTTTAGGTCACAGCATTCTGGAGTTCCTAGGGATAAAAGATGCTCCAGTCCAACAGTTGTTTTCATGAAGTTGTAGTTTACAGTTGTAAACCACTTAGACACTGCTTAGGCGGTATGAAGCGGTATATAAATGAAGCTTGTTTGTTTGTTTGTTTGTTTGTAGGTATGGATGTGCATGAGTCCCCCTGCATTGGTATATCAGAAAAGGAGAAGGACACTTTAAAGTAAGTTATTAAAAACAGATTAGAAAGGGGGCTTCTTAGTATACTAGAGCAAAAGCTATGTTCTAAGCAAAGTGCATTAAAATATTTGTTGTTGTTGTTGGGTGCCTTGAAATTGTTTCCACTTTCTTATGGCAACCCTAGAGCAAACATATCATGGGTTTTTCTGGGCAATATTTGTTAGAGGAGGTTTATCATTGCCTTCCCCAGAGGCTGACAGCATGTAACCAATATTAAAATATAGGAAATAATAATTATTGATAACTTGGCTTTTTGGAATAAAAATATCTGCAGAATATGTGGCCAAGTTGTTAGAACAGTTAAAAAAAAAAAAAAAAAAAGGGGGGGGGGAAGACCTGGATTCACAGGGCCATTTAATTCATAGAGTCAAACTTTTAAAAAAACTTTATTCCTGTAATAATCAATGCTATAATCTGTCAGTTTTGCATTGTAATCGTCTTGCTTCCTTCATGTCATTGCCTCTATAAACCAAAGATATCTGTGCAGCCATTGTTAACTTGATATTTAACAGAAAAAAAACCCTACTTAGAAGGTAATACAGTCTTAACTCAAAGATTAGACACAGTCATCTCTTGCTACCAGAAATGCTGTTCAGTTAGCAGGAACATCATCTGCTAGCTGATCTCAGAAATCTCCTAATACAGAAGAGGTGAGGCAAATTTTAATCAGGTTATGCCAGCTTCAAATTTCATCCAGCCCAGGAACACACACCAATTTTGGCATAAGATTAGACCAGGACAATAATTTCTAACATCCCTAGATTTGGAGAGATTCATTTGTCCTAGTGGTGGCTGAAAATGGCCTTAGTCATCTTCATTGCTAGTTAATATTGTGCTTCAAGTCAATAGGTATATATCCCACAGAAATCTGATTAGCTCCATAAGTTCATGAAGCCAGTCCAGCTATTCAACCTATATGAAAGTGGAATGGATCGAAACAATCAAAGGACTGATATCAAGGATAACACTAAATCTTAAATGCATTTGAGTTCCCCTAGGCGGGTTACAGACCACCGAAAAGCGGCGGCCTGCACCCGTCCGTTTCCCCGCCGGATCGGGACCTCAGCAGCCAGAGTGGCAGCCACTGAGGCCCCGATCTACCGCTTTCCAGGCCGCGGGGAAGCGGCAAAACGCCGCTTCCCTGCCGCCTGGAAAGGGGTGTTCTTGGGGCTCCAAGCCCCAAGGACACCCTGCGACGGCAGGGAGGAGGAGAAAGGGGCCACTTGGCCCTTTTCTCCTCTGCATTGCTGGGCGCAGCCGTCTGAAGGCTGCGCGCAGCGACATGGAGCTCCTTCTGGGGTCGCGGAAAGGGCGCCCTAGGCGCCCTGGCACAGCCCCAATATGTCACAACCGCTCCACATCATTTGGAGGTGGCGCGGTCGTGACGTAGTGATGGTGGCGGTTGTGTGGAATGGCCGCCGCCATTTTCTATGCACGGAGCGTGTACTAGGGTTAGGGGCGTCCGGAAAGGACGCCCCTTTCTAATCCCAGTACGTGCTCATCACATACTTTAAGGCCCGTTTGTAACGGGCCCTAGATATTAAGAGTATTGTTATCTGATTTTATCATACACTGGAAAAACGAAGCATAATTAGGAAAAACAAAGCATAATTATATAACTCATATAAATAAATAAACTAGTGAAGTTGAAGGCTTTCATGGCTGGCATTCATAGTTTTTGGTGGGTTTTTCAGTCTGTGTGGCCATGTTCCAGAAGAGTTTATTTCTGATGTTTCACCAGAATCTGTGGCTGGCCTCTTCAGAGAACCCACAAAAAATTATAGATTAGATTAGATTAAGTAGGTAAAGTTTGGCAACACAAAATGCAGTGGTGGTGTGATAAATGGGAGCCCCTCCATTTATCAGAGCTTACAGTTGTAAACCACTTAGACACTGCTAGTTCAGTATGAAGCAGTGTATAAAATGAAGCTCTTTGTTTTTGTTTGTTCTTTCCCCGATAACAAAGGGTTAAATGTTGGGGGAGATATATTTAAATGAGGGTACCTCACAGGTGATGGGATGGCAACTGTCCAATGTGATAGGGGAGTTGGGCAGAAGCACAAACCTTTGAGATGGCTCTGAGAGAGAGACTTTAAAAAGCCTATTTGCAACACGAGGCATGACTCTTTCTTTGTCTGCGTTTTGGGGTCGGTCTGCCCAAGACTGTGGGAAAAAGCTGGTGGAGCTGGCCAATGGAGTCCAGACTTCCAGCTGTCCAGAAACATCACAGACTACAATTCTCATCTGAGCTGTAAGTAAGATTAGGAACCGTACAGTAGTTCATTATGACTTCTGGTTTATTTTCCTGGCTCGGCTGAAATGACTGTATTCTGTAACTTACATTTCTCTTTGTGTGTGTAGGACAAGTGGTCCTAATGTAGTGGCATCCTTTTGCTCTAGAAACTTCTTAGTTAGAATAAAGCTTTTCTTTAAAGTACCCTGCCTTTCTCCATTCCTTTTTCCTGTCCCTTTGCCTGGTTAGTTCTTTGCTAAGTTGGCAAGGAAAGATATCTGTGGAATTTCCCCCAGCAAAGCCCCAGAGTGTTGCTGGGGGGGGGGGGGGGAGGGGAGGGGGAGAAGGTATTCATTAGGTAGTGGCAGCTATTTTGGAAAAGGTGGTCTCAAAAGGATCCCATCCAGCTCAGGAGTGGAAGGGGAACTCAGAGCAGGGATGTAGCCGGGGGGGGTGTTTGGGGGGTTTTGGACCCCCCTTTCGGCTTGGGGACTTTCAAGCTCCTTCCTCCCCCTCCTCTTCTCATCAAAAGCACAGAGGACTCAGAAGTCGCAGCCAGGAGGGAGCAGGGAGGCTCAGAGAGAGAGAGAGGGAGGGAGGGAGGGAGGGAGGGGAGTGGGGGGGGGGGCCTGTGATTTCTTTCCCTGCTGTTTCCTCTCCATCCATGTCCATCTTCCCCTCTCCTCCCCTGTGCTTTTGCCAGAATAAAAGTCTCCCTTCCTGGGGAAGAAGAGAGGAGGGAGGGGGGAAGAAGAAGAAGAGACAGGAGGAAGACAGGAGGAGGAAAAAAGAAGAGGAAGGAAAGAAGAAGAAAGAGAAAGGAGAAAGATAGAAAGAAAAGGAAGGAAACTTCTAAAAATATTAAAGAAGAAAAGGTGATTTCTGACTTTCCTCAGCGTATTCCATATACAATATAGTAAATATATATTAATTATATAATTAATATAATATAATAATTAATATCATCTTATCACTACAGCTTGGTCTCCCTTACCCAAAATGCTGAGGACTAGATGTATTTTGGTTTTGGGTTTTCAGGTTTGGTTATTATATGTCTATGGGATATTGGGGATGGGACCCAAGTCCAACATTAATCCTGCGTTTCTATGCATCTCATAGACATAGGCTGAAGGTAATTTAATGCACAATATTTTAAAATAGTTGTGCTTCTGTACATGAGCAGTCAGCGAATTTGGACCACATTCCTGTATAATTCAATAATCCAGTTAATTTATCTAAACCTTCAGTATTTCCAAGTTTCCTTGAGTTGGGGTCAGACAGATGCTCTCTGGTCAGTTTTGGGTTTTGGATAATTCAGATTTCAGAGTCCAGATAAAGGCGACTCAGACTCTACTCTGTGCATTTCTTCTGATATGAACTCGGTTTTCAAAACAGTCATTTCGGATATTTGCAACAACAAAAAAGAGGGGGTTGTGATTCAAAAGCAAGAGGCTTTCCTCCAGTCTTGTTTTTCTCTTTAAAAGACAAAAAATAAAAATCAGTTAGCTGGCCCCTTTTCCGCTGTCAATGGGATGCTTCGATGGAGAGTTCCTGCATGGTCAGATGGAGTTGGACTGGATGGCCCTTGGGGTCTCTTCCGATCTTTGATTCTTGATTATTAATTAACATACAGAATCATCTAGTGGGTCACCATGAAAAGTCGGCTGCAAAGGTTCTGTGCCTCTCTTGCCTTCCTGCCTTGGAAGCAAGTCATTGGCAGACCTCTGCGTTTTACTTTGCAAGGAGTTTTTGATTTTCTTTATTTTTGCCTTTTTAAAGGCGTTTCCCCCAGATTTGCCAGAGGTGACTGGGTGCTGAGTCCTATGGCCCTGCTCCAGGCAATGCAGACTGCAAGTCCCCTCATCAGCACCACAGACTGCTGGGACTGCAGATAATAGGCTGCACACTGCAGAAATAATCCGTTCGACACCACTTTATGCTACAGAAATCCTGGCATTGTGTATGTTGTGGCACCAGAGCTCTCTGACAAAGAAGGCTAAATGTCCATTGAAACTACAATCCCCAGGTTTATTATTATTATATTTATTTTCTTATTCCCCTTTCCCAATATAAGGGACTCAAGGTGACGATTTTCCATACTTTAATCTAAATAATGTGGTGCCTCGGGTTACGAAATTAATTGTTCCGCGGCTAATTCGTAACCCGAAAAACCTTCGTAACCCGAATGCCATAGGCGCTAATGGAAAAAAAGCCGCGGCTCTGCCGCTGGCTCATTGAAAACAGCGCCGGGGTTTTTCGTAACCCGAAAAAAACCTTCGTAACCCGAAACAATAATCCCTATGGGATTTATTCGTATCCGAAAAATTCGTAACCTGGGTATTCGTATCCGCGGTACCACTGTAGTGTCTTTCTACAATGTCGATGGACACCCCCATTACATAATTTGTTGGGGATGCTTTGATTGAGATTTCCTGCATGGCAGAATGGGGTTGGACTGGATGGCCTTGGGGGTCTTCCAACTCAGTGATATTCCATGTTCTATAGAACTCTGATCCTACTGTGAGTTTTAATTGTTTTAATAATGTATACAGTTTTAAAGTTATAAAGTCTTGTTGTAATGCAAGCCATGCACTCGAGGACTTTGCACAATAATTTGTATTGATTGATTTTTACCCTGCCTTTCTCCCAAATAGGTCTCTTACAGGGGTTTTTTTTTTATAAAAGAAGGAACGTCTATAATGTCTTGGAAATTTAAAATTAATGATAGAAGAAGTAGATAGATAGATAGATAGATAGATAGATCGATAGATGAGTTAGATGGTCTTGGATTAAAAATTGTGTGTGTGTGTGTGTGTGTGGGTGGGTGGGGTGTGTATGTCTTGGAATTAAAATCCCACTTGGAGTGGGAATGAAATGTGTGGATGCCGCCTGGGTTCTTAGCTCAGCTCAGAAGTTGGAATGCAGTGTCTCAAAGCATGAGCAGAGTGTCTCTGAGCATGAAACAGGGTGGCTGCTGTTCATTGCTTGAGCGCTGCACTTTACTTTATAGAGCTGAATTTATCTGGATGTAAACACATTCAGAGGAAAGACCTCAGTTTGCTCTGCATTGAAAAAAATAATCCAGTTTGATGCAACTTTAACTGCTCTTGGCTCCATGTCGTGGAATGTGGGATTAGTAGTTTGTTGCAGCACTGACAGAGATGACTAACAGCTCCTCAAACTACAGATCCCAAGTTCCATGCACAGAGCCATAATGGAAGTTAAAGTGGTGCCATGTGAGGTAAACGCTCAAACCCTTTTTTGTTTTGGGGTGGGGGGTTTTCTGGCCTCTCAAAATGGTGGCTCTTAGTTGGACCCCCCCCCCCCCTCCCCCCTCCCAAAATCGTGGCTACGTCCTCTTCAGAGGATCTTCAATGGTGGCTTCTAGCAAGCCATAGCAGTACATTTCTATACTGCTTACCTACACTAGCGGGTTTACAAGGTGTGTAAGCTAATTTCCCCAACACGCTGGGTACTCATTCTAGCGGTCTACAGAGGATGCCAGGCTGAGTCAACCCGGAGCCCCTGGCTGTATTGAACTCACACCTTGTGGTTTGTGAGTGAATGGCTGCAGTCAGGCATTATTTAACCACTGTGCCAACCTGGGCTTTTGTGTGAGAGAGCCATAACAAGGTATCAGCATTTGGACCTTTGCCCACAGAAACATCACAACAAGGTGGCTATAGCTGGTCATCTTTCAAATGGTGTCGAGCACCTTAATGCCAGGATGAGTGACAGTAGCAACCAGAAATGTCAGATTGAGGTTAAACATTATTTTTAAATACTAAGTCGTGGTTTACACATTCTAGGCTTCAAAAGTATCTTGTAAGCTTTACAGCTATGAAGTTTCTATTATGCTACTTGCATGCTCCAGAGCATCTTTGATCTATTGAGACATATATTTAGTTGAGATTATATTAGCTTTTCTGTATTAGTTTTAGAAGGGGAAATAGAGATCTACAGCTTTAAGAAAGGCAAGGATTGGGGAAATTCCCAGTGGTTCTTACTGTCTCTCTCCAGCTAGTTTCAGTTGTGTAGTAAAAGATTTCAGCCAAGTCAGACTGGAGAGAGTTTTTCCTTTGACAAGATAAGTCCAAGAGAAGAAGATAAAACCCACAAAAAAGAGAGAACAAGGTATTAAGAAAGACTATTGAGAGAGGAAGAGATCAGTTTATGTTATTTGCATTTGTAACCAGTAAAACCTTGAAAAAACTTAGAAATTTGTTGACAAGTCTTTTGTTCAGACTGTGTTCCTGAGGAGCCAGAGGCCTTTTACTACACCCCAAATCCCATAGCATTGCTCTTGGGACAAAAACACTACTCATTGCTTTAGAATTTCTTGTAAAAAAAAAATAAATTAAGCAAGAAAGAAAATTGTCCAAATCTGGAAAAAAAATCCCTTCTCAATTGCCTCCCAAACCATTTTTGATCCAACCATGTAGTGAGCTAAGGTAATGGATAAGCGAAAAAGTAATTAGTCATTTTGCCATTTTTCAAAATAAACATTGGTATTCTCAGAGAAAATAATGGGCATTACAGACTGCCCCTTTGGGGTGGCTGTCGTGCTCCTTTCCCGTGTTGATCGGGGCTCAGCTGCCACAACAGCAGCTCTGAGGCCCGATCCGCCGTTTTTCAGGCCGGAGGAAGCGTCAAAAGGCCACTTCCCCGCGCCTGGAAGGGTGTCCTTGGGCTTGAAGCCCAAGGACCACTGGCGGTGATGGGGAGAAGAGAAGGGACTTGGCCCCTTTCTCCTCTGCATCGCTGGGCGCAGCCATGTAAGGCTTCGACCAGGACGCAAACCTGGGAAGGGCTCAAATGGGCTCCTTCCAGGGCTGCAGAAAGGGCGCTATATGCGCTCTCGCGTGGCCCCACTACATCACAAACACGCCGCCCCGTTTAGAGGCGGCGGTCATGACGTCGTATGGTGGTGGCCATGTGGAACGGCCGCCGCCATTTGTGCATGCTCGTGCATCCTAGGGTGGGGGCGTCCGGAAGATGCCCCTTTGTAATCCTAGCACGCGTGGAGCGCACACTTTAGGGCCCGTCTGTAAGGGGCCAATGTTTAACACTTCAGAATCTACGGTTCAGAAGTTGTATGCCATGTATCAGTTGCTGAGGAACATAATGGTGGACTCTTTTTTCTAGAGGAAGCATGCTGCTGCCATGGAGCAGAGAACATGTGGTAGTAGGCTCTCCCTGGTTGCTGGCACTTAAACAGAGCTTAGATAGCTACTTGTTGGGCATGCTTTTTCAGTAGATTCCTGCACTGGTGTAGATACCTGATGGGATAACTTCAAAATCTATCATTATAGATGTATGAAGATGTAGTTGCACTCATGTCTATGGGCTTCCTGTTGACAACAGGGTCACCACTATGTGTAACGAATATTGGATTCAATGGGCCTTGGGTTTCATCTAGCATGGACACTCTTTGCTCTTTAATCTTATCTCCATCTTGTGGGTGCACCAACCATTATCTTTGGTTCCTGCAGTGTGAGATAGTCTGAGGAATGGGAAACTGTATGATTGATAGTCTTTCTCATCACACTGACCACCTATTTTGAAATGAAGCTGTGAACAGAGGTAATTGTAATGTGATGGCATAATCCCAAAGCTCCTTTAAAATGGGGATTGGTCATCAAGGACAAAGTGATATATTCTTCTTTAATCCTATTATGACCCATGGTTCACCTTGTGTAGTCAACAAAAAAGCCCATCTGGTGTTCGTATGTCCCCGACTATATAAAATGCTAATCAAATTCCTGCATTTCACCCAAGTTTCTGCTGCTAAGTCACGCACAAGGAATAACATTATGAGTTGATAATTCATTTCCATATTCCCTGCATCATATTTTACTTGCTGTTTGGTTTATGACCTTTAGAACCACCTTAGATTTTGACTGATGAATGGGTGGCTAATAAAGTTAGCAAATAAGCAATTTCTTCCCAGGGAAGGTCAGCAGAGGTCTTTGCAATCATTGCTCCTATTATACATTATATTTCGGTCAGAAGTCTTTAAACAGTGAAGGTTTTCAGACACAGAAACCATCGTTTTGATGAATGAGGTTTCTTTTAATAGCTGAAAGAAATGGAATCAAAGCAAGGAGATGTTAAAAAAATCCATCCTCTTTGTAGCAGCGGAGAGGAAATAACCTATTGTTGATATTGAATATGGAAAATACAGTGAAATCATAATGAGAGATGAGTTTCCTCTGGAGGAGAGGTTCAGTTTGCAAATAAACTCAATTGCATTCTAGCCTGCATATAGTGAGTGAGGCAAAGCAATATTTCTTTGAATTTCTTTTTATAAAGAAAGCTCCTTACACATCAGTAGGGGTATTATTGCAAGTAGCCCATTTAGTAGCACGAGGGCAGCTCATATGATTAGGACTCTTGATTGTAGCTCTCTTCTGCCTCTCTAAACCAGTGTTGAAATCACTACAAAAAATTGCACATAGAAGTCCAACTGGGTGATGGCAAGCAAAGCCAAAGTCATCTCTTTTCTGGGTAGAATGGCTGATAGATGTTCTTCATATATATTTGGAGCTGCTGCCTCAGATATATGTTATGGTTGCAACTTTGTCCCCTGGGAGGCACAGCATAAATTCCTGGGGAAACTTGGGCAACTATGGACATGTTTCAGGATTGCTTAACATGATTTTTTAACTTTTTATATGTGTTTCTCTTCTCATCAGTGTTGCCCCCTTTGCCAGGTACTGAGGATTCTTTCTCAATGCTGTGAATATCTGATTGCAAGAGGGTTATCGTTATTAATTAAAAAAAAAAAATGAAAATCAAGTCTGTATACTCCTTTCTTGCTATCTTGCATACTATAAGACAGAAAAGGCCACTAAATATCAGTATGAATAACAGTCACCCCTCCTTTTCCATACCTTTTCATGAAAACAAAGTTTCACTTATAGTTAAGCCCCATTGGTTTGAATTTAGATGCAGGGGATGTACAGGTGCGCACTGTGGGCATGCACCCAATTCATTCTACCTCCATTCATCCCTTGCCGCAACAACTCAAAAAGATACACCAAGGTATAATTGTGGAGTCAGTTTTCATATGTCAGTAACGGATGTCAGCCAGAGGTTCTTTGGTTGATGTGGATATGGTTAATGTTTCCCTGGATGCAGAACTCTACAAAACCATAGT
The DNA here is from genome assembly GCF_019175285.1 of Sceloporus undulatus. Classification (NCBI taxonomy): domain Eukaryota; kingdom Metazoa; phylum Chordata; class Lepidosauria; order Squamata; family Phrynosomatidae; genus Sceloporus; species Sceloporus undulatus. The sequence continues at coordinate 99,867,698 of NC_056523.1, forward strand.
GCTATGCTTACATGTCAGCTATCAAATAGTTCAAAAGTGTCAGCTTACATGTCAAACCAGAGACATTCTCTAGAGAATATATTCACATCAACATGGATGCAAAGAATTCTAAGGAGATTTTGGGAAGAAAATGAATGAACCTTGGAAATACTTTGTTTGCGTGAAGAAGAATGTGTTTGTGCTCTGTATGCTGAAAATCAATTATCATAGAATCATAGAATCATAGAGTTGGAAGAGACTGCAAGGGCCATCCAGTCAACCTCCTGCCATGCAGAAAAATCCAGATCAAAGCATCCCGACAGATGGCCATCCAGCCTCCGTTTGAAGACCTCCAAGGAGGGAGACTCCACGACACTCCTAGGAAGTGTGTTCCACTGTCGAACAGCCCTTACTGTCAGGAAATTCCTCCTAATGTTGAGGTGGAATCTCTTTTCCTGCAGTTTGCATCCATTGCTTTGGGTCCTAGTCTCTGGAGCAGCAGAAAACAAGCTTGCTCCCTCCTCAATATGACATCCCTTCAAATATTTAAACAGGGCTATCATATTACCTCTTAACCTTCTTTTCTCCAGGCTAAACATCCCGAGCTCCCTAAGGCGTTTCTCATAGGGCATGGTTTCCAGACCTTTCACCATTTTAGTCACCCTCCTTTGGACACGCTCCAGTTTCTCAATGTTCTTTTTAAATTGTGATGCCCAGAACTGGACACAATATTCCAGGTGGGGCCTGACCAGAGGAGAATATAGTGGCACTATTACTTCCCTTGATCTAGACACTATATGTCTATTGATGCAGCCTAAAATCGCATTGGCCTTGTTAGCTGCCGCATCGCACTGTTGACTCATGTTCAACTTGTGGTCTACTTGGACTCCTAGATCCCTTTCACATGTTGTCTCCTTAAGCCAGGTGTCCCCCATCCTATATCTGTGCATTTCATTTTTTCGCCCTAAGTGCAGTACCTTACATTTCTCCCTGTTGAAGTTCATTCTGTTAGCTGTGGCCCAGCTTTCTAGTCTATTCAGATCATTTTGAATTTTGATCGTGTCATCTGGAGTATTAGCTATTCCTCCTAATTTGGTGTCATCTACAAATTTGATAAGTATGCTCCCAATTCTGTCATCCAGGTCATTGATAAAGATGTTGAACAGTACTGGACCCAGGACAGAGCCCTGTGGGACTCCACTGGTTACTTCTCTCCAGGATGAAAAGGTGCCATTGTTGAGCCTTTGGGTTCGTCCGGTCAACCAGTTACAAATCCACTTAACAGTTGCCTTGTCTAGCCCACATTTTACAAGCTTGTTTGCAAGAATGTCATGGGGAACTTTGTCAAAGGCCTTACTGAAATCAAGATATACTATATCCACAGGATTCCCTTCATCTACCAAGCTGGTAATTTTATCAAAGAAAGAGATTAGATTTGTCTGGCATGATCTGTTTCTCTGAAACCCACGTTGATTTTTTGTGATTATGGCATTGCCTTCTAGATGTTCACAGACTCTCTGTTTAATGATCTGCTCCAGAATCTTTCCTGGTATTGATGTCAGACTAACTGGACGATAATTGTTGGGATCCTCTTTCTTCCCCTTTTTGAAGATGGGAACAACGTTTGCCCTCCTCCAGTCTGCTGGGACTTCTGTTCACCAGGAGTTTTCAAAGATTATTGCCAATGGCTCCGATATTACATTTGCCAGTTCTTTTAATACCCTTGGATATAGTTCATCTGGTCCTGGAGACTTAAATTCATTTAGATTAACAAGGAATTCCTGTACTATCTCTTTACTTATTTTGTGCTGAAAGTACCCTATTCTGTCCTCTGCTCCTTTATCCTCAGGTTGAGCACCCTTTGCCTTTTCTGAGAAGACTGAGGCAAAGAAGGTGTTGAGTAATTCTGCCTTTTCTCTGTCTTCTGTTAGCATTTTGCCATCTTCTCCACGCAGTGGCCCTACCGTTTCCTTCTTCTTCCTCTTGCTGCGGACATATCCATAAAAGCCCTTTTTGTTGTTCTTAACCTCTCTAGCAAGCCTGAGTTCATTCTGCGCTTTAGCTTTTCTGACCTTATCTCTACACATGCTAGCTATTTCTTTCAATTCTTCTTTGGTGATTTCCCCCTTTTTCCATTTCTTATACATGTTCCCTTTAAAATTTAGCTGAGCTGAAAGTTCCTTTGTTATCCATCCTGGGTTCTTGCGACACCTCCCATTTTTCTTTCTCACTGGAACTGTCTGAAATTGTGCCTTCAGTACCTCCCTTTTGAGAAACTCCCATCCATCTTGAACTCCCTTCTCTTTTAGTATTCCTGACCATGGGATCTCCCCCCAGTATTTCTCTAAGTTTACTGAAATCCGCTCTACTGAAGTCTAGAATGCGTGTCTGACTATGCTTGGCTTCTCCTTTCCACTGTATAACAAACTCCAGGAGAACATGGTCACTTCCACCTAACGATCCCACTACTTGCACCCCATTAACCAAGTCATCCTTGTTGGTTAGGATCAGATCTAAAATAGCTGACCCCCTTGTTGCCTCTTCCACCTTTTGGACCATGAAATTGTCTTCCAGGCAAGTGAGGAATTTGTTAGGCCTTGAGGATTTTGCTGAGTTTGACTTCCAGAAAATATCAGGATAGTTGAAGTCGCCCATCACTACTACATCTCTCTTTTCTGACTGTGTGGTCATCTGTTCTAGAAAGATATCATCCAATTCCTCAGTCTGACTTGGGGGTCTGTAGTAGACTCCCACCATAACATCCTTGTTGTTTCCCTGCCCTTTAATTTTTATCCAGATGCTCTCCACCTGGCTTCCATGATTGATGTCCTGGATCTCTTCCCTGGTGTAAATGTTCCTGACATATAGGGCTATTTCTCCTCCTTTCCTGTTTGGCCTGTTTCTCTTGAAAATATTATACCCCCCTATTTCCACATTCCAATCATGAGACTCATCCCACCAGGTTTCAGTGATGCCTATTATATCATATTTGCTTTGTTGTACTAGGAGTTGAAGTTCATCGTGCTTATTTCCCATGCTCTGTGCATTAGTGTAGAGGCATCTAAGACCATGTGTTCCCTTTACTTGCTGCCTGTGCAAGTTCTTTTGCCTCCCACTGTTGGGTCCTTGCACTGTTTGTCTTGTTCCCTCTCTGTCAGTTTGACTATCTTCTCCAGCCTTTTTGTCTTCCAGAATACTGTCTCCCTCCCCCACATAACTCAGTTTAAAGCCCTCCTGATCAAATTCTTGAGGCTATTGGCAAAAATGTTTTTGCCAACTGGCGTGAGATGCAACCCATCCCATGCCAGAAGTCCCTCCTCATGGAACCGCAGCCCATGGTCCAAGAATCCAAATTGTTCTTGGCGGCACCATCTACGGAGCCAGTTATTTACATCCGCTATTTTCTTCTCCCTTCCTGGACCATGCTCTTCGACTGGGAGAAGAGAGGAGATGACAACCTGTGCATCCACCTCTTTCAACTTCCTACCCAAAGCCTCATAATCCCTTATGATATTCTGAAGGCTATGCCTTGCAGTATCATTGGTTCCCACATGAATCAAAAGAAAGGGGTAATGGTCAGTAGGCTTGACCAGTCTTGTCAGCCTCTCTGTCACATCATGGATCTTTGCCCCAGGGAGACAGCACACCTCCCGAGACATCTTGTCAGGCCCACAAACCACTGGTTCAGTGCCTCTCAGCAAAGAGTCCCCGATGACCACCACACGCCTCCTCCGAGGCTTAGCAGTGGCCGTTCCCTTTGGTGGAGCTCTCTGGGTCCCCTGCTCTGTCCCTGAGGTCTGTCCCTGCTGTTGTTCTTCATCATCCTTGATAGTAGAGAGAGATTGAAATTGATTCTGTAGCTGTAAGCTTACAGAATGTTCCCTGGTTTCCCTACTTCTGTGTGTGACCGTCCTCCAACTATCTACTTCTGTTGTGTGTGAAGTGACCTCCTCTTCCCCAGCAACTTCATCTGTGTGTTTCCTGTCCAGGACCATCTGGTCCGTTCTGGTCAGGAAAACCTCTTCCTCCCTATGATGCTGAAGTGTAGCGACCTGGACCTCCAGCTGCTGTACTTTCTCTTCTAAGAGGGCTACCAACTTGCACTTGGGGCAGGTAAAGTTCTCCATATCCCTAGGCAAGAAGACAAACATCCCACAGGTGTTGCAGGTGACTGCAGCAGGGCCTTCAGTGTCCATATTGAGAAGTCTTAAGGAAGCTCTGAACAAAACTGTGGGTTTCCCCTGCTAAACACCAGTGTAAAGACCCCCTGATGGCTTGGCCTTTGTCCCCAAACTCTGTCCTTGAGTTCAGTTCACTGCCCTTATAGTTATGTAGACTAGCTCCTTTCAGAGCAAGTCTCTGACTCACTTCCTCTGAGCAGAAGTACCCACAAGCCCCTTAAGGAAAAGGGAAAAGAAAATGTGGAAAATTAAAGGGCCCCCTCTAACAATGTTCTCAGGCCAGCTTCTCCTATGTACTCCAAATCCTCCTTGACTATATAACAATTTAAAATAAATAAATAAATAAATAAATAATTCACGTGCCATTAGGTGCGTGCCTCACCCAGCACTTAAAGAGAATTAGGCTTCTGTCCACTCCCACCAAGATCCACAACAATATCCCAAGTTTAAAAAGGTCAGATCTCACAAAGCACAAAAAGTAATTATTGAATTACTAGTTACTGGAGAGGCTTTGGTTCTTAAATGTTCACGACCCTTCTACCTTTTGTTATTAAAAGGTTAATTTGCTTAAAATTTGAGAGTATCATGGCAAGTCACATGTGCAATTTCATTAAGAAATCTCTTACTTTGTCTCTCTCCCTTCTCCACAATAATTCATATAGTAAAAAGTGGGCTGGTGTAACTCCTGTGAATTACTGGTTTGGCCCAATGGGTGGGAAAACCTTAAATTAGAGTTTGTACATACTAGTTCCATTCAGAAAGAATAGGTGGAGAGGAGAGGAGCTGCAATTGCCAGGGAGATAGATTAGGCCCTTGTCACTTTGAAAATGGTAGTAAGATTTTTCAACTTTATATTTAGGAGAGGATAGCAGGGAAAATCCCTTGTAGTAGAATTTTTATTATATAGTTGCACCTATTTTGAATTTTTAGCAATTATATACATGCAGAAGAGTTTTACAATCAAGTCCAGGACATTAGCACCTTATTGTATGCATATGTGTTCAGTTTAGTATATAATTTGTTGTGTTGTTGTTTTGTTACTGTTTGCAATACTCATTTATTATTAGCACCATAGAACTGATGGAATAAATACATGTGCAAAGAATAGTTATTAATCTGACTTACACAGTCAGCTGAAGACAATTGTTCTGTGCCATTTCATGTCCAGAAGTCAAGTCAGGTAGATTTTATTTTAACATTGGAAACAGAAGCACATCCTTCACCACATCTGAAAGCAGCAGGCTAGCTTGTATAAAGTGGATGTGGTCAACAAAGCTCTGCCTGGATGGCTCTCTAAGTTCTCCCCTTCAAGATACAGAAAAATTGTGGGAGACAGGAGAAATGACATGGGGATTGCATCTTTCACCTAAGACTACCATCTCACTCACTAGATAAGGGTAGGGTGGCCAGCTTGGTCACCTTAGTAAAGAAATGAGAAAAGAAATTGACATTATTCTCTTTGCTTGAGAAGAAGGAGTTGTTAATTAGGAAACTGGTAGTAAGAAATGTCTTCTGAGCTGGAGGTGACCTTTCCCTCACAGTAAAAGCTGCAATGCTTTTTGTCTGAAATTGGAACTAGGAATCTCTTTAAAAGCCTCCACAAAAGCGAACAACAGTCATTATGAAAGAGATACAAAAGCTGCAAGAATGGACCACATTAAAAAGAAAAGGGAATTAGAGGCAATCTCTTGTTCCCATCAAGGGATATTTTTATCACAAGTGAAGTTTAAATCTTGGGTCCTTTCAATTCATCGAAAGTCTCCTCTCACATCTTAGAATTGTGAAGCAGATTGTTGGCTATGGGAAAAAATGGCTTTTTGGTATTCCACTAGGTTAAAATAGAATAAATGCTGGGCTCATGTGTCAGCCTAGGGCTTCTTCAGGTGCAGGTGAATCCTTGAGTACTGTAATTCTGTTTCATTCTCTTGTGTGTGGAATGAAAGGCTCTGTGAGAATGTAAGAGATGATGTACGGAATATTCCAAATAAACCAACTGGACTCCCCCCCCCCCGGTTAATGTAGAATAACTCAGAGGTCACACCTATTTTAATTTAAAACACACACCCTAAATTTCAAGGAGTCCAAGGTCATATGAAAGCTCATCTCTAATTATTTTCATTAGACTACTGCAGGGGTAGGCAACCTACGGCCTGTGGGCCGGATGTGGCCCGGCAAGGCCTTGGGACCAGCCCCAGCCCGGTCCTGCCGCCGATTGCCGCCGGAGCCTTTGGCCTCTCGCGTGAGGGCGTGGGACCTTTGGCCTATCAGGAGGAGGCGGCAAGGGGGGGCAAGTGGCGGGCAAGGGGGGCAATTGTCTATAGAAGCCTCAGAAACATGCATTTATATTAACATTTTTAAAAAAATCAGGAATTTTTTCCGTGTGTCCTCCCTTTTTTAAAAAAGTGTCCTCCATGTGAAAATTTTGTCCTACATTTGTCCCGGTTTATTTATTTATTTAATTTTTTAAAAATTATTTAATTATTTATTTTTTGGCTTCGGCCCCCCAGTTGTCTGAGGGACAGCAGCCCAGCCCCCAGCTCAAAAAGGTTGCCTACCCTTGGACTACTGTTTAACAAATCTTAGAGATCAGAACAAGTTTTACAGGGCATATTTGTCTCTGCTGAATACCCTCAACACATTTTAAAGACTATTTTCTGTCTTACAAAATTGAAAGGTACACTCAGAATCCCACTGCTTTCCACTCCAATTCTGAAAGGTGCCACATGACAGTACAAAGAACAGAGTCAGCTTGCTTTCATATGTGTTAAAAAAAACCTTTGCATATTCAAATGCTGGGAATGTCATCTACTTTGTTCAGACAGAAGACATCATGCCAGAGTTTAGTGTTGACTTATAAAATTCCATTTTCTGAGCTGACTGTCTAGAAGCGCTGTGATAGTTAAATTTATTTATAGAAATTATATTTGCAGTTCATAATGTGAATATTTCATGTATAACCAAAGAAAATAGACAATTTATTTATTTAGTTAAAACGTATAGCCAGTCTTTGTCCTAAGGGTACATTCTATTAAAAGAGAATAAAGCGGGGCTAAAGTAGTGCTGGCCATGTGCTTTGGTGAAGGGAAGTATAAATGGAAGGATTTGTCCTTCCCTAGGTTTATACAGAGTCTGAGTTTGTTAAACACTGATGGAAAATAAGCAGGGCTAGCACAAAAGGTTTTGCTCACTGAGGATAAGATGATACATACGTAAGTGAACTGGAAAGTAATTGTACTTCAACACTATTGCACATAAACTGTCCTGTCCCAGAGGGCTCAGGAGAAACAACCAGGGGGACTGCTACTACTGTCCCTTTATATCTGCCACCAGTGGTAGGTTCTTCATTCTGCCTAATAGTTGGACAAGCATCAACAATAAGATTTTCCTCAATCACCACTCAGTAGTTTATCCAGTTAGATTTTGGTTGATTGCCTATTTTATTTATGCATGTTAAGAATTTACATTTTTGAGCAAATATTCACAGTGACACATAATCCAACTGAAATAATACTGGAAAAAATCCAGTGCTGTTTGTGATGAAATTTCTCTCCAGGTTGGTCCTGCAGTTCTAGCCCTAGTGCTTTTGTGACTCACTTGGTACTTTAACCCTTAAGATCCTTCCCTAGATCTTGTACTCAGGCCTCAAGGTGGTGGCTAAACTGGACAAGTGGCTATGTGGGTCAATGGGTTCATTGTGGTAAAGCATGACCAGTCTTCCCTTTTGATTCTTCAGTGAAAATAATCAGACAGTGTTGTAGAAAATAAAAATAGCCAAAATGTATAACAATTAAACACGAACTCCCTGAACTCTGTCCACATTCCCAGCTCCCAAATGTAAATTCAGATCTTATTCTTTTCTTTCCTTCTAATCAACCTTTACTTTAGTTTTTTGTGGGGTTTTCGGATGACTGTGTTCTGGAAGAGTTTATTCCTGATGTTTCACCAGAATCTGTGGCTGGCATCTGCAGAGAATGCTGGCATGGAAGTAAGTGGGGTATATATACTGTGTGACCCATGGTTGAGAGGAAGTGATTTACATGTTAATCTCTGTGTTGGTCTGTTATTGAATGGCAAGGCCTCAGGGTGTCTATTTAATTAGTGATCCATTGCCTGCTGGGAAACCCCCTCACTCTGGGTAGTTTTCATTTGCATGGGCTGGGTCTTGGTTTTATTCTTTTTCAGGACTGGTAGCCAAACTTTGTTGACTGTTGAAGTTGTCAAGGTGTTGAAGTCGAAGGCTTTCATGGCTGGCATCCATAGTTTTTTGTGGGCTTTTCAGGCTGTGTGGCCATGTTCCGGAACAGCTGAAGAAATCAAAAATTCAAAGGTCAGCAGGAAAGATCATGGACACAGTTTTTTGGGATAAGGAAGTTATTTTGATGACTGACTATCTTCAGAAGAGCCAAACAGTTAGTACAGATTATTACTCTAACTTGTTGTGCAAATTAAGAGAGGTATTGAAGGAAAACTGGTGAGGGAAGCTGAGGAAACGTGTTCTCTTTTTCAGGACAATGAATCTGCTCACAGTGCTGGCAAGACAATTTATGTTTTGAAAAAAAAAGTGGTTTGAGTGCCTAGCCCATCCAAACTACTCACCACATCTGGCTCCATCTATTTCCTATCTTGTTCTATTCCAAAGATTGGAAAGAATTTGAAAGGAAGAAAGTTTTTGAATGAGTCATAGCTGATAGCACCAGCAGAGCAGTATTTCAGTGATCAGACATCATCATTTTTTGCAAGGGTTAAATAAAATTGAGAAATGATGTACTAGGTGCACTGAACTTCAGGGTGAATATGTGAAATGGCATGTAAGTTTCATGGCTCTAGGTCATTCTCTTCTTGGTCAGGCCAAGAACTTTTCAGCATCCCTAGTATATTATGGTTATGATGATGAAAAGAGTCAGACTTTCAGTGTCATGTATATGGCCCACAAGTGGAGAATGACTGTTCTTTTCCCAGTAATATCCCTTTCCTCTCTCCTTGTGATGATCTACATAGCAAGTTAAAAAAAAAAGCAACCCTACTCCCCTCTGCAGGGATGCAGTGGCTGAAGTGTTTAAGACACTGACTCTGTTGATTGCAAGATTGACAGGTTGGCAGTTTGAATCCCGGGTGCTGCATGATGGGCTGAGCTCCTGTCACTAGTCTCAGCTTCTGCCAACCTAGCGGTTCAAAAGCATGCAAATGTAAGTAGATAAATAGGTACCACTTCTCAGTGGGAAGATCATAGAATCATAGAATCATAGAATAATAGAGTTGGAAGAAACCGCAAGGGCCATCCAGTCCAACCTCCTGCCATGCAGGAAATCCAAATCAAAGCATCCCTAACAGATGGCCATCCAGCCTTTGTTTGAAGACCTCCAAGGAGGGAGACTCCACTACACTCCAAGGGAGTGTGTTCCACTGTCGGACAGCCCTTACTGTAAGGAAGTTCTTCCTAATGTTGAGGTGGAATCTCTTTTCCTGCAGCTTGCATCCATTGCTCTGCATTCTAGTCTCTTGAGCAGCAGAAAACAAACTTGCTTCCTCCTCAATATGACATCCCTTCAAATATTTAAACAGGGCTATCATATCACCTCTTAATCTTCTCTTCTCCAGGCTAAACATCCCCAGCTCACTAAGTCGTTCCTCATAGGACATGGTTTCCAGACCCTTCACCATTTTAGTCGCCCTCCTTTGGACACGCTCCAGTTTCTCAATGTCCTTTTTTTAATTGTGGTGCCCAGAACTGGACACAATATTCCAGGTGGGGCCTGACCAGAGCAGAACAGAGTAGCACTATTACTTCCCGTGATCTAGACACTATACTTCTATTGATGCAGTCTAAAATCGCAGTGGCCTTATAAGCTGCCACATTGCACTGTTGAATCATGTTCAACTTGTGGTCTACTTGGACTCCTAGATCCCTTTCACATGAAGTTTCATTCAGCCAGGTGTCCCGCATCCTATATCTGTGCATTTTATTTATCTGCCCTAAGTGCAGTACCTTACATTTCTCCGTGTTGAATTTCATTTTGTTAGCTGTGGCCCAGCCTTCTAGTCTATTCAGGTTATTTTGAATTTTGATCCTGTCCTCTGGGGTATTAGCTATTCCTCCTAATTTTGTGTCATCTGCAAATTTGATATGCTCCCAATTCTGTCATCCAGGTCATTGATAAAGATGTTGAATAACACTGGGCCCAGGACAGAGCCCTGTGGGACCCCACTGGTCACTTCTCTCCAGGATAACAGCGTTCAGTGCTGTCATGTTGACTACATGACCACCAGAGCAGTCCTTTGATAACACTGGCTCTTCAGCTTAGAAATGGAGATAAGCACCGCTCCCTACAGTCAGTTATGACTAGACATTCATGTCAAGGGACTACCTTTACCTTTTTACCTTTACTGCTCTCCCCACGTAGTACTTTGGACCAATCTTTGTGATTCTCATGAATTTACATTTCAAAAGAGCCAGACTGTTCAAATGAGGAAGACCTTTAAAACAACAACAACAACTTTGCATTTGTATGCATGTTAGAGAACAAAAAACTGAGATCACAAATTCTAAGACATTCCTTTTCTTATCTGGATGTAGAATGACAGTGGAAATCTTTATGGTTATTTAATATGGAATTATATAAATAGAGGCTGCCATACTTTGTCCACATCATAAGAGAGCATGACTCATTAGAAAATACAATGAGGCTAGGAAAGGTAGAAGCCAGAAGAAAGAGAGGAAGGCCACAGACAACATGGCTAGACTCAATCCAGGAGGCCAGGGGCCTGAGTCTGCAGGACCTAAGCAGAGTGGTAGATGACAGGCCAAGCAGGGAAGGCAACAAGCTCCAATAGTTGCACCATAGTTGCCCCCATCCATGTAACGGGTTTTTATCCTAATATTAGTGCCTAAAAAAAATCCCAGTTTAGAGGGCCTCTGGCAAGCCAATCCTGTGGAGCAAACCTGAGATGAAGTTCCCTGCCCTAAAGATTTGTTCAATTCCCTCCACACCTTTCTTTCCTGAATTGACATTTGGCACTCTCATACTGCTATTCGAACTTGTGACAAACACCAGGAATTTTTGTGTTTTTATATGTTTTATGCAAAATCTAGGCCTCACCTTAGAGCTAGCATGGTGTAGTGGCTTGAGTGTTGGACTATGACTTGGAAAATAGGGTCCGAATGCCAGCTTGGCCATGAAAACCAACTGGGTGGCCTTGGACAAGTCACATGCTCTATGTCTGAGGGGATTACCTCCTTGGAACAAATCTTTCCAAGAAAACCCCATGATAGGTTCACCTTAGGGTCACCATAAATCAGAAACATCTTAAAGGCACACAACAACAACAAGAACAACAAGCCCTCACCTTATTTGGAAACAGAAACTGGCATTGGAATAAGGCTATGTACAACAAGTTAAGAGGCTGTTCACAGCCATTTACTTGTGGCTTTGATTTAATGAATTGACCCTGTAAAGGGGATCCTTCCTCCCTGCTTCATGAACTGGTACTATAGTTACACTTTATTCTGACAATCCTACTAGAGAGGCCCCTTCCCCACCACCACTCCCTTTGTGTCGTGTCTTTTTAGATTGTAAGCCTGAGGGCAGGGAACTGTCCAATTAAAAAGATTGTATGTACAGCGCTGTGTAAATTTACAGTGCTTTATAAATAAAGGTTAATAATAATAATAATAATAATGACAATAAAAAACAAAATAAAAAACAAATATAATTTTTTAAAAAAACTATAAATGAGAAATGTAGGATACAGACCTGAAATGATTGTACATTAGTACAATGCGATTTAGGACTTTTAAAAATCTCCCTATAGCATCATTGGCTATAATGACATAATCACGCCTATCACATAATGCCATCCCCCTCTTGTTTCTGCCTTGCATTCAAAGTGTGGTTAGCCAGCACCTTGTCACTGGTAGAAAAACTTGTCAATAAGCTCTCAATAGCATCAGTATAGTGCTAGTGCACAGCTGTGGTAAGTCACTCCTCTGGCAGTTCCAAGACTGTGCAGTCATGTAATGTCAGGGTCACCTCCTTTCCCTGACTCCCTTCCCCTTCGCTAAGCAGCTTTTAAAAACAAACTCTTTCTTTCTTTCTTTTTCTTTTTCTTTTTCTTTTTCTTTGGTTAAACTGCATTTGCAAAACTGGAATTGCATTAAAAAAACATGCCCCACATAAATGCAAGGTGTGCTGGGTAGGGTGTAGGGCAGGGTGGCAAGGTTAAGGACAAGGGCAGAACAGAGTGTGAGAGGTCAGAAAAAGCCTGGTCACACTAATGGAGGGACATGCAGTAGATAAAAATGTTTAAAACACATTAAAACATACATTCTGTAAGCTTGTACATAAAAGGGACTCTAAATCATCTACATTGCAAAAGGTACTCTAAATCATCTACATTCCCAGTTCTTTGAATTAGGTCTGTAAAGGGCTATTCTGGGAAAGGAGGGGTGTGGGTTACACAAACACATTTTTAAAAACCCACTCTTGAAAAACGTAGCTCTTGTGACCTGCAAATGTCAGGCCAAATAAAGGGAGATGTCAGAAAGAAGGATTAAAGTCTAGCCTATAGATGTGACAAAATGCTCTCCATATCCTACTGTTATTTTTGCTTTGGTATGTTACAGGTACCGTTAAGTGGCATTCTTTAGTGCCTGTACTGTACCTTATTATTCTTGTCATGTTTTTCAGTGATTTTACATTGTTTTAATATGATGATTGATTTAATTGTTCTTTAAAACTCTTACTATTAGAGTTATTTTTTAAAAAGGTGTACTTTGTTTTAATTCATGAGGTGAGCCTACTTGGGTAACATGCTGGGAGAAAGTAAGAATATAAAATAAATTTCCCCCCTCCCCCTGTAAATTAAGAGGGAAACTATTTGGTATTTGGTAAGTTGCCTGTAATCCTTGAGCAACTGACAGATTTTGGCTACATAATATGGCATTAACTGGTCTCCTTAAATATTCTAACATAGGAATGTTCTTTGTCATATTAACCTAATTGGTAGCATATGGTTTACAAATGCCACATTGTATTGTAACAATATACACAGCCTCCAATATGGGCTGTGAGTGTATAGAGGCTTCTGATGCTGATATGTTTATTATAACTCGCTCCATTTTCTTTTTTAAGATGTTCAAACACTTCTGCAAAATCTACTTTTAATATGAAGTCTACTTTAATACTTATATTCTTGCAGATTTATGTTGATTGTTACCTTTGCAGAAGTTATGTTGATTCATTTTTAGCATGGCTCATCCTTGTGTATATTTGACAGTTCTATCTTTAACTTGAAAACTTACCTAATGTTGTTCAGATTCGGCTTATGATCTAAAGGAACCAGCATTATTCCTAGAGTCAAAGCATCTACAGTCCTTAAAATTTGGTTCACACCAGATTCCATGCAAGCTCCATGAAAAATAGACCCAAACCAGTAATTTTACAAAACAAATAAACGTAAGTTTCCTGATCAGTTCTGAACTTGCACAAAAATATTTAGGATGTCCACCTAAGTATAAGTATCAGCTTCAGTCAAAACTGGTTCATGAATGTTTATTCTAGAGCAAAAATTAAATAAATTCAAAGTGTATCGTTAGGAGGCAACTTGAAGCAATGGGTACATAAAGTTCAAAGTCTTATTATGGTTTTGTTTTGATTTCATTGGGTGACACAACACATCTAGTGACTATTATGTTGTTTATGTGACTATCATGTTGTTTATCTAGTAACTATTATGTTGTAGAGCATATAGCATGACCGATGTTTGAAATTATAGTACTGACAAACTCTTGTCATCAGTTTTCCTAGAACATATGATAAACAAGCTGTAAAATTGGTTTCCTCCTGGATCACTTTTTAGAAACAGGTGTTACTTTATTCCCTTTCCAGTCCTGTAGTATAGAAGTTGATTTTAGTGACATGTGAACATATATTTATTGGGAGATCAGAAAATTTACTTTTGAGTTCTTTCTGAACCAACTGGATACCTTCTGGACCTGGAAATATTAGCTAAGGCATGATCACTTGTCCTTTATCTTCACCAGTGAGGACAGTATTTTCTTTTTGGCTTGTACAATTTCTTTTCTCCTTCAGTAATTTTTTAACTCCATTGTCATCAAACAGTGCAACTTCATCTCTGCTTGATTTCCTACTGTCTCAGGATCCTAGGGTGAGGCGCGCCATATGCAGCTTTCAGCATACGCTGAAAGCCACACACCTGAAGAGGCAATGGCATGTGTGCCGTGGGCATGAGCCCTATTGTTTTCAATGGGGCTCCACTATATGTGGTACTTCCCTTGTGCAGGGGGGGGAGGGTTTCCAGAATGGATCCCCCGTGTAAGGGAAGGGTGCACTGTAACTGCTCCATTTTGGTTTGTTGAATCGACCCTGCACAACTGTGCAGCCTGGAGGACGCCGGCCCGGACCATCTGCAGTGCCGCGGGAGCCAGGAACAACAGCTGGGGAAAGGGGGAGGAGGGATGTGACCAGGTGAGAGTGGCACGCTATATAGCCGGCTCGCCGGTGCCCTCCCCGTCCCGCCCCGAACAGAGGCCAGCGGACATTGTGTTGTGTTGTTGCTGCTACTGCGCCTCCAGGGCCCTGGTTTGTTGAGTCGACCCTATGCAACTGTGCAGCCTGGAGGATGCCGGCCTGGACCATCTGCAGCGCAGAAATTGCACAATTGTGCAGCTGCGTAGTGGAGATAAGGGGTTTGGGGTATTGCTAGCTGAGCCATAGCAGCAGGGGAATGACGCTGTTGTTAGTCTTCCTCTGCCTTGGCTTTTTGATGTCATTAGGGGGAGAGATAACAGACATGGGATGCGGTTTGCATGGGGAGGTGGTTGGTAACTGTGATGCTGTAATTGGAGCTTCTATTGGAGTAGTGTGGGGCAGGGGGAGATATGGCGGTAGGAGCATGGAAGTACAACGGAAAGGAAGGCAAAATTGATGTTTAATATCTATCTCTCATTCCATCCACTCTCCTAACCAAAGAGAACTGTGGGTCAGTCCAGCTGTACCACAAACCCTGTCTCTGCTTCTGTGCAATGCCAGGTCTGTTAGGAATAAGACCCATATAATTTACAACCTCATTCAAGATAAGAACTGCGACCTGGCTTGCATTACTGCGACCTGGCTTGGGCCTGAGAGTGAAGCAGTGTGGGCACAGGCCCTTCCAGTCGGGTACTCAGTTAAGGACCAGATCAGGTTAGGTGGGCGGGGTGGTGGTGTTGCCTTGGTTTATAAGAACCCCCTTCCCTTAACCAGGAACCATGTCCGGAAAACTGACTTCATCGAGTGTATTTACCTGACCCTGAAGGCCAGGGACAGACTGGGGATTCTGTTGGTCTACTGTCCACCCCGTGCGCTAACAGACTCCCTAGCCGAGCTGACACAACTGGTCTCGGAATTGGTGTTGGAATCCCCTAGGCTTCTTGTACTGGGGGACCTCAACATCCCTTTCGAGGCCAGTCGAAATCCAACAGGTGCGTGCGGCTTGGGAGTTCATGGCTACCATGACTATCATGGGCCTGTCACAATTGGTCTCAGGGCCCACGCATTGCGCTGGTAATACTCTCGATGTTATCTTTAGTACGGACATGGATATTCCGTGGGCAGAGGTCTCTAATATCTCTGCCCTATCATGGACGGACCATTTCCTGGTCGAGGCTCGAATCAAGGCTTCTACCCAAATTCCCCCTGGGGGTGGAGGTCCTATTAAGATGGTCCACCCTCGAAGGCTGATGGAACCCAAAAGGTTCCAAGAAGCCCTAGAGGGTAATATGGTTGGAACTGATGGCGACTCTGTTGATGCCCTGACTAACATCTGGGACAGAGGTCTCTCCAGGGCTATACACAGTATCGCTCCCAAATATCCTTTCCGGCCTGCTTCCAACAAACAACCCTGATACACGGAAGATCTCAGGGGAAGGAAGTGGTCCGTGCAATGACTAGAGCGCAACTGGCAAAGACACCAGCACTTAGCCAACAAGATACTCCTTGAGTTTCTTTTGAAGGCTTACGGAGTGGCAATAAGTGCAGCAAAACATTCGTTTTATGCTGCATGTATTGCGTCCGCGGAGTCGCGTCCGGCAGAGCTGTTCAGGGTAGTGAGGGAGCTGACACAACTGCCCCCCTCCCTGAACCCTATTTTAGAACCATCTAAAGCCTGCTGCGATGAATTCAACACCTTCTTTGCAGATAAAAGGAACAGGAAGTGGACAAGATTCTTCGAAGTGTTAGGAAGACAACATGCTCTCTCGATCCCTGTCTTTCACGGCTGGCGGCCCAGGGGGGAACAGCAGTAACTTCTATGTTGCGCTGTATAATTAATTCATCCTTCAGGGAGGGGCGTTTTCCATCTAGCTTAAAATCAGCAGTAGTAAAACCTCTGCTAAAAAAGCCCTCCCTAGACCCCCTGATTCAGAATAACTATTGGCCTGTGTCACTGCTGCCTTTTCTGGGGAAGGTGATCGAGAGAGCAGTTGCTTTCCAGCTTCAAGGGATCTTGGAAGAAACAGATTTTCTAGACCCATTTCAAACCGGCTTCCGGGCAGGCTATGGAGTTGAGACTGCCATGGTCGCCTTAGTTGATGATCTCCGTCTGGGCATGGACAGGGGAAGCGTGTCCCTGTTAGTGCTTTTGGACATCACAGCGGCTTTCGATATCATTGACCATGGTATCCTTCTGCAACGCCTGAGGGAGTTAGTTATCAGAGGCACTGCGCTCCAGTGGTTCTGTTCCTACCTCTCGGGTAGATTCCAGATGGTGCAGCTGGGGGACATTTGCTCCGATAAGAGGGAACTAACATCTGGTGTCCCTCAAGGAGCTATTCTGTCCCCCATGCTATTCAACATTTACATGAAACCGCTGGGAGAGATCATCTGGAGACACAGGTCTGATGACCCAAATATGTTTCTCTGTGTCTCCGACTCATGCAGTGACTAGGGATGGCATCTCTTCTCTAAAGGCCTGCTTGGAATCGGTAATGGGCTGGATGAGGAAAAACAAACTCAGTTTGAATCCAGCGAAAACGGAAGTACTAGTGATAGGCTCTCCCGGTCCGGGTAGTGAAATTTGTCCACCTGTCCTGAATGGGGTCACGCTGAAGGACTCAGTCTGCAGTTCAGGGGTGCTTTTGGACTCGTTGCTCCAGTTGACTTCTCAGGTGGATGCGACGGTCAGGAGCACCTGCTACCAGCTTTGGCTGATACGCCAGCTGTGACCCTACCTAGGCCGGGGGGACCTTGAAACAGTGGTACATGCTCTGGTAACCTCTCGGTTGGATTTCTGTAATGCGCTCTACATGGGGCAACCCTTGTACCAAATCCGGAAGCTTCAGCTAGTGCACAATATGGCAGCAAGGTTGGTCACTGGATGTTTCAGGGCTGACCATATAACACCGGTTTTGCAAGATCTCCATTGGCTGCCTATTCGCTTCCAGGCACAATACAAGGTGTTGGTTATAACCTATAAAGCCCTAAATGGCTTGGGCCCAGATTACTTGGAGGACCGCCTCTCCCCATATAATCTGCTCCGCACACTTAGGTCCGCCGGGAAGAATTTGTTGAAGATCCCGATGGCGAGAGATGTGTCAACCTCGCAAAGGGCCTTTTTCATCTCGGCCCCTAGGATCTGGAGCACCCTTCCCGATGAGCTCCACTCCACCACCGCCCTGGATCTCTTTAAAAAGAGACTTAAGACCTTCTTGTTTCGGCAAGCCTTCCCAGATGCTCTTTGATATCATGTGACTCCCCCCTATATGTACTGTATTATCGACTACACTCAGCTAGCTTGGATTTGATGTAATGGTTTTAATTTGTATAATTTTAATGTTTTTATTGAAGTTTTATTTATGTATTGCAATTTTTAGTCTGTATTTTGTATTTTGTTATTGCAATTTTTATCTGTACACCGCTTTGATCACTGCAGAAAATAATAATAATAATAATAATAATAATAATAATAATAATAATAATTGCAAGCAAACCAGCCTGTTCTTCAGATTTGCTCAAAAGTTTAGAAATGAAGTTTAGCTAGACTCATCCCCCTCATGCTTATGCTGTTAGTATGATTACATCACCTCTTTAGTTAAACCTTGCCCACAATGGAATTTGTTAGAAATGTCAGTTCAGGTGGCATGTCCTTTGATGCTCCAGTACACTAAGCAATACTGAAAAATAAAAGTGAACTTAGATCATTGTTTTTGGCTCCTGCTAGTATACAAGTCAGGCATGAAAATTCATACACTCAAGTCAGGGGTAAAGAACAATAGGGGAATGCTGTGAGATGACAAGGTCAAATGGTGCCCAACTCCAGAGGCCTCTTGTGGCTGGAAGGAAGCTAATCAATATAGCTTTGGAAAGCTGAACATGAATGACAAAGAAAAATAAAAAACATAGAAGGAAGAAGTGAAACTGAAGTGGAGGCACAGCAAATAGGCCATGTCAGGTGATGCACTGAAATAGGAAAGGGTACAACAGATGCCATCCACTGTGCTCACTCCTGGACCCAGCTGGCTCTAGAGCCTGTTGAATAAAATAATATTTGGGATGAGTAGCCTTGCTAGCCAGGAAAACAAAACAAAACAAAGATCAAAACTTCCAGATTTTGAGCCTAGTATATCAGCAGCCCCTAGCAATCAGAGCTGAAGTCTGGTGTAGCAGGAGATGGAGATTTCTAGGCCTGATGGTTCAGTAGATACAGAAAATTGTTCTTCATCTCAGGCTCTGTATGTAGGCTTCCCAGAAGCATTATGGTGGGCATCACTGGGAAGAAAGTGCTGAGTTAGTTGAAAATTGGAGTTCCTTGGATCTACTTCCTAGGTGTACTTCCTCAGAAGCATGGACTTTTTCATTCCACGCACCTCAGGAAGGAGACCAGAGCTGTGAAAGCTTACGCTACAACTTCTTTCACATAGTTTATCTGAAAGGTACTACAAGATCCGTTTGCATACTATATTTATAAAGTTTCAACTGAAGTTTTAAATCACTGAAATGCTAGAAATTTGAAAACTAAAGGGAAATTTCTTAGGGAAGAGACAGAATTCTTATTTAGGGCCCAGTGCCCTCTTTTTGCCCCTGCTCACAAGGTTAGCAAATATAAGACACAACAAATATAAAGGTTTTAGGTGTGACTAATTTAAGTGCCTGAACATGGACATCTGGCAGATGCTGCAAGGAGGGCACAGTTTGATGGCCTCCACAATCATAGGCTAGATTTGGCTGGCTTGGCATATGGGTGACAAGTTGTAGCTCATGAAGAGGCAGATATAGAGGTTCCTTATGGCTCTGCCACCACTTCATGATCCCTCTTTAGAGATCTGCATGGATCTACCCTGCCACCCTCTTTGCAGCATGAACTATGCTGGTCACTTTTGGGCTAGGTAGGAATTTTCTTCCCTTTTACATGCCTTCCCCCCAATTACCCTACACTGATGGGACATTGTCAGTTGGCTCAGCTAGTGTCTATATATTATCATTGGCAGGTTATGGGGGGGATATCATATTTCAATGTACAGCTTGGCATCCTTTTGATGAAGGGTTGGGCTATGGAACCGCTTCCACAGATGGGGAGGTTTGGGAGGTGGGAAAATAGTCTCCCCTTGAGACTGACTGGTGGGGGGATTGCTTTCTCCTGTAAAGTCTGTAGAACATGGAGACAGTGCCCTTGGTTTACCTTCCAGTAAACGGCTGGCTGGGGAGCAACCCATGATATTGGATTGCCCTCAGGGTCAGGTGTTTTGTCCAAGGGAAGACTGGGGAGGTTGTCATAGGTTGACACCTGGGCATCAGCTGGACACTGATCAGATTGCTCCTCCCCTTTTGTTGCTTATCTCCAGCTTCAGTTTAAACAGGTTGTCCATCAAATAAAGTGGCTCTTGTTTAATCCAGTGTCTTGTGTCTGGTCTCATTATTTTGTGCTTGGTTATCAATTGAGTATCTCACTCTATGCAATTCTAGAAACAGGGGAACATTTCATGGTTGCTTCCTTTTGTTAGAATTCTTACAGGAATCAGAGCCCTCATTTTTCTTTCCCTATAGGTACTCCCCAGGCAATACTTCAAGGCAGATTCCACAGTTTCAAGGAGGGCAGGTTCCCAGTCAATTGCCATCTTTCTACAGTGCTTTGATGGTGAACTATAGAGCTAGGGTTCATCCACTGCTCCTCCTCTGGGACCTGACAGTAAAGTTTGGGTACTTGTACAATGTTCCCTCTCCCAGCAACCTAGACTTGTCTTTCTGCTCCAGCATACTGTTTCTGGCTCTGAAGATTCCTACTTTTTAAACTGAGATAGTGCCTTAAAAGAAGGGAAAGCATAATTCAAATGGTCTATCCACAGCAGCCTTTTAACAACAATTGTTTTTGTTTCATTTTTTCTCTTTTGCTTTACAGATAGATGTGTGGAGTACTTTGAACAATCAAAAGGGAGCCCCACCTGTCAAGGAAAGCTGATTAAAAGGCAGTGCCATGTGAAAGTGCAAGAAGGAAGTGTGGTGATGCAAGACCTTGAACTCTTCCAAAGGATTAGAAAGAATGAATAAATAGAGACAGCTTTTAGTTTGTCAGAGGGAGCAGCCAATGAGTGGAATTCTGCCTTGAATGTCCTTGGTGGGTGAAGAACCAGATTGGAGTTGGTTCAAGTAACGATGGCACTACACACTTAAGTGACAAAAATTGGAACATGTGAGGCCAAGCAGCGTAGGAATGTGGTCAAGATGGCAAAAGTTATTAGCAAAGAGAAACAGACAAGCTACGTGAGGCTGCAGCAGTTTGCTTTTGCCTGAACCTACTGATAAGGGAAAGATTATGTCCCCTCCTATCCTCTCGCTGTGCTTGCTTGCAAGCCACCTTTGCACTTTGAACTCAGTTTGTAATTGAAGAGGAGAAATGAAGAAAGTGGGGGAGGAGAAGGTAGGAACTGGGTAATTGTAAAAACAGCCAAAAAAGTGGGACAACAGAGGATAATTAGGTTTATCCTTATCAAATTAGTACAGCTGGAGGGTATGCACCAACTGGGACTCCAAGGAGATGGCATTCTATAGTTTACTACTACTATCTCTTTTTCATAGTATCCATGACATAGTATATGCCTCACACTGATGAGAGCACCCAGTTCCCAAGCAGATCTTAATGACCAGGGTGTGTGTGTGAGCCCTGCACATCCCTTGCATATTCATGGCTGTGACTTCTCTGACTGAATATATCAAATACAGTCTTCCTCTTTTCCTATTCCCCTCAACTTTACCAAGCATCATTATCTTTTCTAGTGAGTCTTTTCTTCTAATGATATGGCCCAAATATGACATCCCCAATTCAGTCATTTTTGCTTCTTGGGAGAGTTCAATTTGCACCAGGACACATTTATTTGTCTTTTTAGCAGACCATGGTATTCACAAAACTCTTCCACAGAACCACATCTCAGGCAAGTTGATTTTCTTCTTATCAGCTTTCTTCACTGTCCAACTCTCACAACCTTACATAGAAATGGGAAATACGATGGATAGACAATCCCAATTTTAGTATTCATTGATATATTTTTACATTTCAGGATCTTGTCTAGTTTTTTCATAGTTGCCCTTCTAATTCTTCTTCTTATTTTTTGACTGTATTAGTCTCCATTCTGGTTGATGATTGAGCCCAAGTATGCAAAATACTGTTTCAATGTCTTTACCATCTGCTTTAAAATTATGTAGATCTTCAGTGGTCGTTATTTTTGTTTTCTTGATATGCAGCTGTAGACCTTTCTTTGCACTTTCTGCCTTGGCTTTCTTCAATAATCTTTCCAAATCTCTGATATTTTCTGCTAATAGTATGGTATTATATGCATTTTGTATACTGTTGATGCTCCTTCCTCCAGTTTTCATGCATTCTTCTTCCGAGTCTACCTCTTATTTTCATATGATGCTTTTGGCATATAGGTTAAATAGATAGGGTGATAGAATACAGCCTTGCCTGACCCCTTTTCCAATGGGAAACAATTCTCTTTCTCCATACTCTGTCTTAATTGTAGCCTCTTGTCTTTAGTGCGGGTAACACATCAGGATTTTCAAATGTTGCAACACACTCATTTCTATAAGACTAATCCATAGTTTCTCATGATCTACAGTATGTGATCAAATGCTATGCAGTCTTACCTGGTGTGTGATAAACTAAGAGTTGTCTATAAGCATAGTTGGTGTGTTAGTACTGATTTTATCTCCTAAAGTAGTCATAAGACCTGTAGCTATAAGTAACAACATTAAGTGTAAATGATCAGTGTTTTAACCCTCTTTTTAAATTGACCTGCTGTTTCAATGGTTCCCTTTTGTTTGTGTCAATGTAATGAAAAATTCAACAAGTGTCCAATGTCTTTATTGAGCATATTAATGCTTCCAAAGCAAAAATCAGCCTTGCAGATAATTAAAAATCTTTTTATGGAGCTATAAAGGTTTCTGATGTACAGAACAGTTTGAAAAAATGTATCTGGCACCTCACTTACATGGAGCCGTTGCAGATTTCAGGAAATTCACATATCCTATGGGATTTTAGAACATGGGTGGAAAAGAAGCCTCATAGAATCATAGAATCATAGAGTTGTAAGAGACCACAAGGGCCATCCAGTCCAACCCCATGCCATGCAGGAACTCTCAGTCAAAGCATCCCTGACAGATGGCCATCCAGCCTCTGTTTAAAGACCTCCAAGGAGGGAGGCTCCACCACTCTCCGAGGAAGTATGTTCCACTGTCTAACAGCTCTTACTGTCAGGAAATTCCTCCTAATGTTGAGGTGGACTCTCTTTTCCTGCAGTTTGCATCCATTGCTCCGTGTCCTGTTCTCTGGAGCAGCAGAAAACAAGCTTGCTCCCTCCTCAACATGATATCCCTAAAATATTTAAGCAGGGCTAGCACATCACCTCCTAATCTTCTCTTCTCCAGGTTAAACATCCCCAGCTCCCTTTGGATATACTCCAGTTTCTCAATGTCCTTTTTTAATTTTGCTGCCCTGAACAGGATGCAGTATTCCAGGTGAGGCCTGACCAAAGCAGAATAGAGTGGCACTATTACTTCCCTTGATCTAGACACTATACTTCTATTGATGCAGCCTAAAATCACATTGGCCCTTTTAGCTGCCGCATCACACTTATGTTCAACTTGTGGTCTCCTAGATCCTTTTCACACGTAGTCTCATTCAGCCAGGTGTCTCCCATCCCATACCTATGCATTTCGTTTTTCTGCCCTAAGTGCAGTACCTTACATTTCTCCATACTGAATTTCATATTGTTAGCTTTGGCCCAGCTTTCTAGTCTATTCAGGTCATTTTGAATTTTGATCCTGTCCTCTGGAGTATTAGCTATTCCTCCTAATTTGGTTTCATTTGAAAATTTGATAGGTATGCCCCCAATTCTGTCATCCAAGACATTGATAAAGATTTTGAATAGCCCACTGGTCACTTCCCTCCTGGATGAAAAGGAGCCATTGTTGAGCACCCTTTGGGTTCGACTAGTCAACCAATTACAAATCCATGTAACAGTTGCCTTGTCTAGCCCACATGATCAAAAGCTTTGCATTCCTTTTAAAAATCTCCCTTTACATGTGATTTCTTACTGTATTTGGATGTGGAACAGTTCAGTGAAGACTGTCCTTTCTTTTTTTCTTAATGTATCTATCTGCTTCTGTTACCTTTCCAAGTCTAGTAGAAATAGGCTACCAAACACTCAAAAGCTACATGATTGGTCAAACTGAAGCCCAGATCCATTGTAATTGAATGTCAGTACACTGTAGACCCAAGTAAACTATGGGATGAAACAAACCACCATGAAAGGGTAGCTTCATATCACCCCCGTGAAAGCTGGATTGGGGCTGCGACCACCACACACTGTGGACCCAATCTGCCTTTTTGCCAGCCCAAAAAGAAGCAGCAAAGAGCCACTCCTTTTGTGCCAGCAAAGAGCTGGCTTTTCCATGCATCACAGTTTTAAGGTGTTCCGGCAGCATGCAGTGTCTAAATGTCACGCCACCAGAAAATCTGGAAGCCAGCCTATGTGCAGGCAGATGGACAATGTGAAGCCAGTTTCTGGGCATCTTGGGGGCATACGTCATGTGTATGCTACATCCCCAAGCTGGCTAGAAGCTGGCTTTTTATGCCGGTCTGTTCCAGCTTTAAGATAAGCATACTATGGCAGTTTGTGTGGACAATGCATCCTAGCAGCATCAGGGGGTGAGGTGAAACAAATGAGACTCTCTTGGCTCTCCTGTCTTTTAGGTCATCCTCTCTCAGAAATGTCATCGGCAGTGACCATTTCACTTGGTTATTTTCATTTTGTATGAAAGTGATGATATTTGATTAGCCTCCTCTTTGCTGTCTCTTTTATATCAAGTGTGTCAAATTTTTAAGTCATTGTGGGGCAATGTGTGACTCTCTAGATGCTGTTGGATTGAGACTCCCATCAGTTCTGGGTATCAAAACCAACACTGTGGGATTATGAGAATTGCAACCCAACTTCTGGAGGGTTGGATGATTTCTTCACTTCTATTGTGGGTCATTATTGTAGACTAAGAACTGAATGCTCCAGTGGACAAGTAATGGATGAATGAATAAAAAGAAAATTGAAAACGTGGTGTGCCTGATTTATTTTTCTTTTATTTGCATCAGGGAATCTAGAAACAGCAAAAGTGGGAACAGAAGGACATTCCTGCTGGTTAATCCCCTGAGTATCATAATTTAGTTTTGTAATTTGACCCTTGGTTAGGTTCTTGATAGGGTGGGATTGATAGTTCTGGACTCAAGCCAAGGATTCTATTCATGTTTACTGGGGAAAACAAGAGAAGAGAGTCCCACTAAGTTCAATGGAGTTTACTTCTAGCTACATTTGGATAGGAACTTCCCAGTAAAGTCTAAAGAATAGGAGGAAGAATGGGTAATTATGACTCTCTAGTCAACAATGTGGCCATGGACTTTTGAGTTTACCACATACATTCAATTCTCTATACAGGTGAGCATCTGTGCACTCCAAAAATAAGATCAGATTAGAAATCCAAATATATTTTCAGTAACCATGAAAGGATGCTATGGTTGCTTTTGCAGAGCTTTCCAGATGATTTTGTTGTGTGTTTGCCATATATGATGCACAACAGAAAATCCCACCTGTCAAGGTGTTTGGCTTTGGCATCTTTACATGGGAACTGAGCAATAATTTATTGAAATGTATGAAGGCTAACAGACTTATCTAACTGCAGTTAAAATAACTTACTGAATTATTCATTTAGTGTTTGAAATTATGATTGTGGGAACAAATTAGCTAACTGAAAACTGGAAATTAATGTTGCTCATTAATAATGCATTGATTTGGAGAAGGGTGCTGGTGGAGCAGGTGGTTTGGTTCATGGCATACAAATGTGGAATTTTCTGTCTGATGAATATTCTTCAGATGACACCATTGCACAGGAGAGCAGAGAGCATTATGCATAGTGCTTGGCGTAAGGTGGCTTTGGGGGATTGTAATAGCCTTATGATAATCAAATCAATGTGTTTGCTTTTGTTGTGTGCGACTGTTTTTCAGAGTCTCCCCCCCTCTTTCTGTGTTAGAAGCTTTCATTCCCATATGAATGTCAGTTCTGTCAGAAACATGATTGACTACTGCCTGGTATTGGGGCACAAATCGAAGGCCAGTTTTGGTCTTCATTTGATGGACAGTCCTTTCTTGCAGAGTTGAACTAAACCAGTCTCTGGAAGCAATGAAGTGAGTGAGATGTCAATCAGAGTGACAGCGGCAAAAAGCTAAAAAAAACCTCCAACCCCAAAGGGCAAAAGTATATCAGAAGATGCATGTGTGGGGCAATATGGGTAGCAAAACCTCTTTTTCAACTGACACCATTGTATCTTCAAAGCCTTATCCCATGGAGTTGCTTTGATTGATCAGGTGTTTGTTAAAATCTGGCTCACAGGAGAATGTGAGCCACTCAGCAGCCCTCTGTGAAGAAGGTGCCCACCATGTTGGAGATACTGGTGCTTTCTGCACCGCCATTTGGGACGTCCTCCGGACGTCCCATTTTAAAAAAGGGACGTCTCTTATAGACGCCCCTGGGCCTAGTACGGACTCCGTCCGTACAAGATGGCGCCGGCCCTTCTACATGGCCGGCGCCATCTTTGAGTATCGGACGCTGAGCGTCCGTACGCGTCGCGCCGCTTGTGACATAGCGAGCGCGCCCCTGGCGCCTCGCTACGTCGCAAACGCGACGGAAAAAGAAGCTCCATTTTGGAGCTTCTTTTTCGGTCCGCGCGGGAGTCGGGCCGTGTGAAGGCTCCGGCTCCCCCGCGGACCTACTGGTGGCGGCGGCAGACCGCCGCAAAGCGGCGGTCTGTACCCCACCACTGTTTGCTCAGATTGACTTGGACACTAAAATGGATAGAGGTCTGGTGAGCATAACCTTGGCCCCTGATTGTCCAATGATAATGGCTACTTTTTAGTTGCTGCAAACTGCAAATAAGGACACGATTCTTTGAGAGGCAAGAACCTTATCCTTTCTTGCTCATTAAACAGACCTGAGGGGTACAGGCTAAGTGGGAAAAGAAATTGATTAATGCTTTTTTACAACAAGGGAAGGTCCCAACAACCTCAAAGCAAGCTGTTTTAAGACCTCAACTCCAAACTGCCGGGACCTCTCCTGTCCTCCAGGGATTCTAAAAAAATATTGACTTTGGATTTAAGATTACACCTGCAAGTTTCTTTAGTACTCTTGGATGCAGCTCATCCAGCCCTGGAGAGTTGAATTGATTTAGAGTAGCTAGGTATTCCTTTATTATCACTTTACCTATTCTATGCTGCAATCCCCTAACTGCATCATTTGTTCTATATTATCACTTAGAGAACTGCATTCATTTGGAAGAAGACTGAAGCAAAGAACGTAATGAACAGTTCCTCCTCCTCTCTGTCCCAGTTAACATTTTACCATTTTATCTATACAGTGGCCCTACCCAGTGGCATCATTAGGGGGGCACGAGGGGTGCGGACCACATTAAGAAAGCAGTAGAACAGGGAGATCCCCATACTGAGAACTGGACATATAACCAACATTCCCACAGCATCCGTTTCCTGCAGCATTAAGATGATGGTGGGTCAGTAGGGTCTCTAGAGTGCATGCAGAGAAAATGAAACAGTAGCTACACTTGGCAGAGGAAAAATCAGTCCCATTGTGTGTATCGTTACAATGCAGTTCCTCCCCTTGCTTTAGTTCCCTTAGAGATGATTTGAAAGCCCTGAAAACTGGAAAGGTGTGTAGCTAATAGTTCCATTCATTCCAAAGTAAACCACACCATGGGCATTAATTGTGAGTAAATATAACAAAGACCAGACTCTCTCTCACTGCAAAGACAAAGACTATTTGAGCTTCAGGCTCTCTCTTTTTGACTATCAAAAAGACCAACATGCTGCTTATGATTAAAGGATAAGATACAATAAAGAGGGCTTACGCAGCAACTACAAATTTTGTTACTTCTTGCCCTCCATGTGATCTTCTTCAATGTACTTTGTGTTGTAAAGTCATGGTTCAATAGACCAAGTCAATTACTCTAATTTGACATCTCTATGTGGTGTTTTCAAATGTTTGAGTAATAGTCTGAAGGCATATAATAAAGCAACTTTGCTGATTTAAACAGGTCTGAGTCTGGTCAGTTTCTGGGGTGGGAAACTGTGTGGGAATAGTATACACACCAATCCAAATTCTGCTGAAGAATGGTGGGATAAACACATAATGAATAAAATATTTTTCATTGTGTTCACATGGCACATGTTCAGTACAGTACAATGGGGTGGGCATGTCCTGCTTTCATGCTGTAACAGAATCCTGCATGTCCATAGTTCAATAACCAGAGAGTATCCAATAACAGCCAGTCCAGAGTCAGAAGCTGTAAATCCACAAGTCCACAAGTCGCAAAGTCCACAAGATTAAAAAAAATAATAAAACAAACAAAACCAAGCTTCATTTATATACTGCTTCATACCGCCTAAACAATGTCTAAGTGGTTTACAACTGTAAGCTAATTTGCCCCCCAAAATCTGGGTACTCATTTTAGCGACCTGGGAAGGATGCAAGCCTCAGTCGAGCTATTAATTTGGGCAGGACATTCATCCAGTCTATTCTTCCAGTCAAGGTCAAATTCAGCTTGTTCTGTTGTTGAAGGTTGCTGCATATTTCCTTCCACAGAGATGTGTAATTATTATTGAATGGGTCTATATTTTTATTAGTAATCCATATTCCTAGATACCTGATTTTTCTGTTTATTTTTTATATATCCACATCTTCTCTTTGTTCAATTTGAACCCTGAAAAATTTAAGAAAGGCATTGAGGAAAATTCTAATGAGATGTATAAAATATTCTAGTCCTGAGGGAATAAAAACTCACTAGACTATACCAGTGTCTGTTATCAAGAGATCTAGAGGCTGAATTAGTCGATGATACAATGGGTGCAAGATGTGGGACATAATATTCTGTTTGAGAGATGGGAAAATGCATGGAAAAGAACCAACGTATTCACTGCATTACAAAATTTAAAAGAGAATTTTATCAAAATGTTTAACAGATAGTATTACATACCCTGGAAACTAGACAAAATATATAATCTCAATGACAACAAATTTTGGAAATGTCAGAACGAAATAGGTACATTATACCACATGTGGTGGACATGCCCCAAAATAAAGAAATTTTGGACAAAAATGCATACAATTATACAAAAAATGTTCAACTTACACTTTCCATTCAATTCAGAGATCTACTTACTCAATATAACTGCACTACTAAATAAAGAAGATGAGTTTAGATACTGGAGAATTTTATTATACCTAGTAACAAGTGTTAGGTTAGTTATAGAAAGGAAATGGAAAACAGAAGCTATACCATCTATAGAGGAATGGTTTCAAAAGATTAATGAGATATAGGAAATGGATAATGTTAATGCATTTAATAAATTTAATCAACACAAGACACTGAAAATGAATGGAAACTGATTGTTAAATACAGGACGGGGATATGGAATGTAAACTGTAATTTACTCTAATCCAGCCTAGACTAACAAAAGTGTGAAATATTTACCAAAAATTGATATGGGACAGTAAAAATGTCATGCAACATATAGACATAGTGTACAATGCTTGTAGACAAATGACAGTAAGTGGGTAAAAGACTTATGTAACAAATGTTTCAAGAGGTGCTGTGATATAAATAAGGTCAACCAGCAAGAATAATGTTTTTTAAAATTGCTGAATTAAGTTAGGAGGTGGCAATAAACTGATATAAAAGAGTTCATATAGGAACAAGGAGAAATGATTAAGAAGGGGGGAATGCGATGTCTGTATCTACAATATATGGTTGTGTGATCAGTGCATTAAAGATTAATAATTTACTTACCTTTAGGTTACATGTTATGATATGAGATGTATACATTATATAATATATGAGGTTAATTATGTTTGTATTTGTAAAACCATAGAAGCAGTGAAAGAAACAGGAAGTCGGAGAGGGAAAAAGGAAAAAAAGAAGTGAAGATAAGTTAAATAAGGACAACTCTCTTTTATATAGTAGACAGTGATTGTGTTAGAATGAAGTTTTATTTGTGTGTCAATGGATTGTGAAAAATTTGAATGAAAATATTAAACAAACAAACAAACAAACACTGAATCTCAGATATAAAAGAGATAAGTAGAGCAGTAAAAAAAAGCCACACCCTGACACACCAGGCCAGTCTGGATGAACCCTTATCCTACTTGTAACTGCTGGCTGGTGCTTTTGAGGGGATGAAAATTCTTTCCCTGGTACAAATTTCACAGCTACAGTACAAGTAAAAAACTGGATAGACAGCTTGTGCATATATGTTGGGTTCCAAAGTCCTCATACAGCAGGGATAGGAAATTTCTGTCTCTCCATATATTCTTGGTCTGTAGTCCTTTCAGTCCTAGCGGAGGAGTGATTGGTCTATATCATTCAATTTTTGACTATTTGTCTTGAAAAATAAGAGAGTGCCTTGATGTGATGTCAGGAAAGGGAGCCAGGCTTCTATAAACAGACTTTGCTTAATCATTTCCCTAATCAACCCATTATGCTACATTAATTTTTTAGCAAGGACTAATTAACAGTTTTCTGTAAACTGTCCATTTATAATGTATCCACTGTCCGGCCCTCCTGCCCCTCAATATTATGTTATTATCACTTAATGCTGCTAATGTTAGCAGAATAAGGTCCCTCTGTAACAGCAGATTTTGTGTGGCATCAAAAATATGTAGAAAGGCTATTAAATGGGAGCAGTATTTTCAAAAGGCAGAAAGACCCAAAACAGGGTTTCTCAGCCAGGGTTTCACGTAACCTTAAGGTTCCACAAGAGATCATTCAGAGTTCTGTGAGAGATTACGATTGGAGAAAAAAATGCTTTTGAGCTGTAGATATAATAATTTTTCTCCAGGGATTCCTTGACACCTGGAAATTATTTCAAGGGTTTCTCCAAGGCAAAGCGGTTGAGAGTCACTGGCATCAAATATTCTATCTTTCTGCTTTTCTGTCTGAAGAGTGGGGGATTAATACAGTAAGTAAGTAAGTAAGTAAATAAATAAAATATCTCTGAAATTCTGATCTTCCATTTTTCTCAGGAAATGTTTGGTTATTTCCAGACCCCCCCCCCCAAATTACATTTGAGTAAAGAAAGAGTACTGATGGAATCAAGAGAAGACCCATGCATATACATCAGGAATGATGATCTTGTGGCTGTCCAGATGTTGATGGACCACAACTCTGAGCAGCTCTGGCAAGCACAGCCAATGGTGGAGAATGTTGGGAATTTAGTACAACCCCTGGAGGGTTATAGGGTTCCCACTCTTGATGTCTATGCCTTGAAGGACACCAAATTTAAGCTCCCTTTTAAAGGAGCAACTGTCTCCAAGCATTCCCATCTGGAATCTGCCCGAGAGATAGAAACGGAACCACTGTAATGCAATGCCTCCAATCCGTAGCTTCCTCAGGTTTTCCAGAAAGATGCCATGGTCGATGGTATCAAAGGCCATTGAGAGGTCCAGGGGTACAAACAGGGGCACATTTCCCCTGTTGATAGCTAGATGAAGCTCCACTAAGGTGACCATGACAGTCTCAACTCTACATCCTGCCCTAAAGCCAGTTTGAAATGGATCTAGATAAGCTGTTTCATTCAAGACTACTTGGAGTTGAAGGGCAATAGCCCTCCCATTCACTATGCTCAAAAATGGGAGATGTGAGACTGGCCTATAGTTATTCCTATCCAGGTGGTCTAGGGAAGGCTTTTCCAGAAGCAGCTTTCCTACCGCTTCTTTAAACAAGGTGGGAACTGGCCTTCCCTAAAAGACGCATTATCAATATCTCTCAGAAGCATCGTTGTTACATCTCCACCTTGGACCACCAGCCATGAAGGGCAAGGATCAAGAGAGCAAGTTGTCTTCTTCACACTACCAAGGAGCTTGTCCACGTCTTTGGTACTCACAGAGTTTAACTGACCCAGTATAATCTTATTTATGGAGTTGCTGGACATCTCAGGTATCACTTCTGCTGTAATTCTGGTGTCCAAGTCGGCTCTCATTTGAAAGATTTTATCTGCAAGTGATTGTTTAATACACCACAGTAGGCTATTGTAGGATCTTACAATGGGTTCTGGGAGGCGGGTATCTGAGTTAGATTCCTCACCACCCTGAACAGCTCTGCTGGGTGAGAATTCACAGACACGATGCGAATTGCCACTCTATAGGAATCAAGGAAATCCCTATGACATGTCTTGTCAGATGGGAGTTGAGTTTTTTCCAGTGGTGCTCTAGTCATTGTCCAGCCCACTTAATATTTCTTAGTTCTTCAATATACCATAGTTTATGATTAGAAATGGGCTGGAAAGGATGCCTGGGAGCGATTGTGTCAAGAGCCTTGGTAAGATCACAGTTCCAAGTACTAACCAAAGCCTCAACAAAATCACCAACATTACCAACCATTAAACCCTCTAAGGCTTTCTGGAACCCTGGCCTATAGGTTCCATCAGCCATCATGGGCAGACCTTTCTGATTGGCCCTCCACCCCCCAACGGGGTGAACAGTGGCCTTTAGTCAAACTTGGACCAGGAAATGATCCATCCATGACAATGCAGTGATATTAACTACTTCTGCCCACAGTTCTACCTGTTCCGTACTAAAGACCACATCAAGGGTATCACCTGCACAATGTGTAGGCCCAGAGACTAATTGGGCTAGGCCCATGTTTGTCATGAAAACCATGAACTCCCAAGCTGCACCCGTTAGATTTGTTGAACTGGCCTCAAGTGGGATGTTGAAGTCACCCAGGACTAACAGTTGAGGCAACTGCAACACCAACTGCGAGACCAGTTGTGTCAGCTTTGCTAGGGAGTCTGTTAGACAATGGGATGGACAGTATACTAATAGAATCCTCAGACTATCCTTTGTCTTCAGGCATAGGTAAATGCAATCAATATGGTCTGTTTTCTGGATAGGCACCCTGGCCAAGGTAAGATTATTTTTATGGACTCACCCCCTTGCCCCCTTCCCCTTACCTGCTCATTGACAATTGGTAGGGCCTGAGCCCAAGTTACAGTACCATCCTCCCCCAGTCAGGTTTCCATAAAGGATGCCAGGTCGGCTTCTTCTTCCACCAGAAGATCATATACAGTAGTGTGAAGAAGGCTTGACTTTATAGATTTATAATACAATCTGAAGTTTCCTATAATAATAAATGTATATTGATGGTAAAATAACTGGAGTTGACTGTTGTGCTGTTCCACCTCCAGCTTAGGGGTGCACTTGAACCATGGGCCCATTCACAATAGATGATTATAGTACTATTATTCAATTTTAATTACCTGATTTAGTCCTATGAAATCCTGGAGTTTGCAGTTTAGTTATGCACTCAAGTTCTATCTGGGAATTCCTGAATATTTTAGGATTCCATGGGAGGGGAACATGGCAGTTAAAGTGGAATAATAGTGCTATAGTTGTCAAATGTGTATGGGCCCCTGGGCCTGAAGGGTTGGTGTATGTTTAATTGGCAGGGATGGAGATATCATCTGCCAACCCCTTAGGTTCCCTCTCAGCTTAGCTGCAGCCCCCACAGCAATGGGGTGCTGTTGGTGGCAAATAGATGTTCAAACAACAATTTTTTGAACTACTCGTCTCATAATGCAGAGTATTTAGGGTTGCTTGAATGGGCAATTTTAAGGACCATTAGCTCTGAACAAGACTACTGAAGATAAAAACCTGTTAGAACGAGTTTGTTAAAACAGATCATTGTTGCGGCCCTTCTTTGGGCAGTAGTTTTAGCCCCTCTTTGGGGGCATAATTGTGGTGGTTGTCATGATGAGCACCCCATTTGAAAATTTACCCACATTTCATTGTCATTGAAACTTATCAAAACTTTCAGAAAATTCTTCTATGATCAGATTGGGAATAGGGTAGTATCCAGAATAATATCCATATTAATATAGCTCACTTTCTAAGCATCATCATCATCATCATCAACAACAAAAAACCCTGGAGCTTCAGCTTCTTTCAAGCATGCATATATATATATATATATATATATATATATATATATATATATATGCTTGTTTATATGCAGAAGCCAAGCAGAACTTTTGAAGCAATGAATTAAAATGCCTTAATGGACAGGAAGCTACCCATGTGCTGTGACCTTGATGCACAATTAAATAGGTGATTTTTCTCCCCTAAGTTAAATGAAATGTTTCACGTTAGTGGGATGAGGTTGAGGAACCACTTGTATGAGCTTACAATCCTGCATTTTCTCACTAATTAATGACACAAAATAGTAGTGGAACAGATTTATTATTGTCAGCAAAGTCATTAATGGCCATGCCATTTATGAGTCAATGGCTTATTGGATGGGTAAGTGCTGCTAATTCTCAGTCTTGGGCTGAACATCAAGACCTTGATGTAGTGATTTAGCTTTTACACATCATTTACTAATGCCTCTATCTCAAGTTAATCTGTTTTCTTCTTCCATTTTAGTTTGAATTGTGGTAGGTTTGAAAATGACCCTGTTCGTGTACTGGAATCTTATTCTCACAGGTTGATCTTCACCTACCATTGCCATTTACAGACTTTGAGCTGAAATGAAAGTGTTATGCTTAACAAAAGAAAAGATGGTGGAACGCACAAGGTGGAGGTAATCTGGTACGAAATTACTGTTCAGAAGTGTCCCATGATGAAACGCTGCATGAGTTAAGGAACAAGTTTCATTTTCATTGCTGGGAAATGCAAGATGTAGAACAAAAAACAATCTCCTAGGTTCAATTTCTTCTCCTAGGTTTGTATCTGAGGGAGACAAACTCTTTTGAGGTGGCATTCTATTTTGGATGGACTCTTTTGCTTAGACTGAATTCTTTTCTGGCTGAGTAGATATGTGAATCTACTGTCAAAAATTCAGCACAAATTTAATTTTTACCACTTCAGCATTCAGTATATGTTAGCCACTTGGAACAACAGTATCAAAACATGCACAATCTTGGTTCCCAACTGACCTTCAACTTTAACTTATACTTGTGAGCCTTAACAACTGAAGTTAATGATCTCAAGTAGAAAAGGTCTGAAAAAGCCCTCTATATGTGTGGAATGAATAATGTTTCAAACATTAGTGGTTGTATAAAGGTATAGTATCTGTAACCCTCAGGTCCAGTTCCATCAACAAATACACACTCTTTTTGAGGGAAAGTTACTTCCTTTTATGGAAAAACATCTTTAAGCCTGTGAAGTTTTACATCTTTTCTTCCTTACTGCTCGTTTTTAGATTTATGCAGAGAAAATTGGGATTTTGTGCTGAATTGGCCATGGGGATTACAAGCTTCTTAAGATGCATTTTTCCCATTCATCTTCTGCCTGGAGTCACTGTATGAACATCCCTTTTCATTGCTGAAGTCATGTGTATTTTTATTTTATCTGAATCACACCTTAGGTTGATAATGTCTTAAATGGTAGTCTGTTACATGTTGGCTATAAGGTACAGATCATAAATACAATCCAAGAAAGCTACATATGTTTGCAAATATAAAGAATAGTTGATATTTTTATTGTTCTTGATGATAACACATTGAGACACCTCACTGAGAAAATAGTTAACTGTTATGAGTGTTTTTACATTTTAGGAATTCTTTGTAAAAATTGCATTAGTGCAATGGAATATATGCATTCACACACACACA
This sequence comes from Sceloporus undulatus, assembly GCF_019175285.1. Taxonomy (NCBI): domain Eukaryota; kingdom Metazoa; phylum Chordata; class Lepidosauria; order Squamata; family Phrynosomatidae; genus Sceloporus; species Sceloporus undulatus. The sequence continues at coordinate 99,903,059 of NC_056523.1, forward strand.
CACACACACACACACACACACACACACACACACAGAGAGAGAGAGAGAGAGAGAGAGAGAGAGAATGAATACATACATTGTTTCCTGTGTTAAAAACAATATTGATCATTGGCCATTGACACTTTCACTTGTACGCAATCCCAAGGAAGCTATTCCTGTGCTAAACCAACGCATGGCAGCTGCAATGCACTGGATGAGAATGAATAAACTAAAACCTAATCCAGATAAGACAGTGGTGTTCCTGGTCAATCAAAAGACAGATCTGGGAACAGGAATTCAGCCTGTGTTAAATGAGATTACAGTTCCATTAAAAATATAGGTTCACAGTTTCAGGGTACTCCTGGAGTCAGCCCTGAGCCTCGAAGCCCAGGTTTCAGTGGTGGCCAGCAGTGCATTTGCACAGTTAAAGTTAGTTCACCAACTGTTCCTGGAGAAGTCATATCTGGCCACAGTGGTACATATCTCTTGGTTACATCACATTTGAATTACTGTAATGTGCTCTATGTGGGTCTGTCTTTGAAAAGTGCTCTCAAACTTCAATTGATTCAAAGAGCTGCAGTCAGATTGCTAACTGGGGCTGGCTACAGGAAGAACACAACTCCCTTGTTGCAATAGTTCCACTGGCTGATGGTTTGTTTCTGGGCAGAATTCAAAGTGCTGTTTATGACCTATAAAACCCTATATGGCTTGTATCCAGGCTATTTGTATCTTCCTTTATAAGCCCATTAAAGTTCTAAAATTACCTGGAGAGACTCATATTTCTTTCCTACCACCTTTTCAGGTGAGATAGAAAAGCTGGGAATAGGGGCCTTCTTAGTGGGTGCTCCCAGATTTTGGAACTCCCTCTCTAGACAGATTAGGGTGGCTCCATCCATGCTCTTCTTTCATTGGGAACTGAAAATGTTCTTGTGCTACCAGGCGTTTGAAAACTAAATGGGGTGAGCTTTTTATGATGGGCTGTGCTTTTTAAATGTTTATAGTCCAATGAATTTTTAAGTCTTGAATGTTTTATTCTGATAAACTGTTTAATTGTATTTATGCTTACATCAAAAATTTTGTATAGTTTTTAGTCTGTATTATACTAGATATGTTGTTAGCCTCCTTGAGTCCAATTGTTGGGAGGAAGCCAGGATATAAATGAACAACAACAACAAAAAATAACAACAATAACAACCACAATTATTTTCTCCTATACAAGACAGGGAATGATGAAGAAAATACACAAGATGGCAAACTGGATTATGTTGCACTGATTAATTCCTCAAATGGTTAAAACAAATAGTTTAAATTTTAAGAGGTTAATTGTATATTATTTTCATTTCAAAGTCTTATTTGAGCTATTATGGCCAAGATGTGATCAATAAAGATATCTGGTTAGTAAGCTAGCTACTCGGATCTCATTGGAATTTACTTCCAGATAAGTGTATAGAATTGGACTGTTGTATAGCTACCACAGCAGTTCCCCCTCAAACAACCAGCATGCAGCAATGGCCAATGATGATGATGATGATAGAAATGAATACTTCCTGTCATTCATGTCCTGACTGGGAACTCAAACTGGTAGTAATATCTAGCTGGTTCAGAAAGATAGTCACAGATAGAAAATATTCCCTCAACTGTGTCACCAGTTGCTCAGTACATTGCCTTTAATTTAGGCAATACTATTCTGTGCTGTGGAGGAGTCTACATTTTCAGTGCTATTCTGGGAATTTTTAGCTGGTAGATAAGGGTCTGAAGCAACTCATATTGTTCAAAGCTGGTATTTGGCTGCATGGAACTGGAACTGGAAATATAAATCACCAACAGCTTTACAAGGGGAACAGGTTATGTTTTAAAGATGGGTTATTTGACCATGTTTTGTTAAATTCTGATGAATCTTACAGCATGTCCTGGAAGGTCATTTTGTGCATGCTGCAGAAACAAAGTCCATCAATTACAGGAGTAGTTTGCACAGAGACTTTCTTCTTAGATGGGCCTTAGCTCTTGCATCTTGGGCACACATTATCATTTCAGTTTAAAAAATATTAGAAGTCTGATCAGCAACACATAAAAATCAGCAAAACAGAAAAAATAAATGCCATTAAAAAGCACTTGTATTTGTGATTCAGAGATTACAGAGGTGTCTTCTATTCTGAAGATGTACAAGTGAAGCTAAGAAAACCTGCTGTGGAGATGCTCACCAATTAATGTCTAAATATTACCTGCCTGGGAATGTGAGAAATATAATTTCTTCAATATAGATAATCGGACATTGGACTGCAGAGATGTTTCTGAACCAGCTAGACTACACTATGACTGATTTTGTCAACAAATTGATAATAGCTTGAAATGTCTCACAAAAGGATTGATGAGGCTGGGGAGATAACCTCTTGAGTTTGCTTTCACAGTGCTACAAGTCAAGTTGAGCCGTAAGTATTCACTCTTTATCAGGAATATTTTTTATATCACCAAGAAACACTTCTTCCTTTTTCCCACTAGTTTACATTGACATATTTTACTTCTTAAATGATTTTATTTGTTCCCAGTGACATAATCATATTGCCAAATCAGAATGGATATACATATTGTCGTAACATCCTATTGGCTGTTCCGCTCCTAATTGACTATTATTGTTTCTGTTGAGTAACTTCAAGTTGTTTCTAACTTATGTTGATCATAAAGTGAACCTATAATGGGGTTTTCTTGGCAAGACAGTGTTTGCTATTGCCTCCTCTGAGGCAGAGAGGTTCACTCAAGGTCACCCAGTGGGTTTCCATAGCTAAACGGGAATTTGAACCCTGGTCTCCTGGAGTCCTAGCCTAATACTCAAACACACCATGCTGGCTCTTAACTGGATCTTAATACTTATGTGATTAACTTAGGAAACATCTAACAGGTGTAGTTAAGAGAAATCAGTGACTCTGAGGTGGTGGCTAGAAAGAATGACATCAAACAACATAGGGGAAAATTAAATATTATTAAAATCACAGCATTTGTGCATGTGTGGTCTGGAAATATAAATGGGAAAAGATTTTCAGTATATACATGACTATAAGTTGACCTCATGTATAAATCAAGGGCAGGGTTTGGGGCCAAAATTATGGATTTTGATATGATCCATGGCTAAGTCAAGGGTAAAACGTTGGTGTATGTAACAAAAGATCTAAATGATCAAGACAGGAAAACAATCCCAAACAAATTACAAAATTATAGCAGGCATAACTGCTTGCACTTACACTAAAGGTTGGATAGATGAGAGACTAGAAAGGGATCAGTGCTTCCAAGAGAAATTAGACTCTTGCCTTTCACCAGGGGATGGTTCCTTTTTTAATAAGAGTTAAAGTCCAGTAAGTGCAATGACCCGTAGATAAGTCATGTTTGTGGGGTCAATCTTTTGACTAAAATTTCTAGACTTATACATGAGTATTTAGTACAACCAGAAAATTGTAATTCATGTGCTACTAATTTTTAAATTTTGGGGGGTATTCGAAACACTAAATACTTAGAAATGCTCATTACTTAGAAATACATTTTATAGTATTCAAGAGATAACTTCTCCTAGGAGAAGTACCAAAATATTACTTTCCTATACAGTGAAAATGTCAGTCATTTCAGATGAAACAGATCTTTATGATCTACAATCAGTAATATTTCTAGGTACCAACTTTAAAAATTGATGTTGCTTTGTGAACTGTAATCACAATTTGACAAAGTGCATTAGAATCTGATTTTACACATCAAAGTACAATATAATACAAGCTTACGATGCCTACATAAGCACTTTTCATTTTTAGAGCTTATTAACAACTATGAGTGACATTAATTTTTGATTGAGTGGCCAATGAAGCACCAAATGATAATTTAGTAGAAATGCAAAATTTCTTGTTTCAAATGTATTTTTATAAAGAGGAGAGGAGGGAGAATATCTTCTTATTTGTGTTGCAAAAATATGAGTGTGGCAGCTGTCCTCAAATAACCAGAGACATTGTTTGTAATGATATGTGAATCCCAGAAATCTTTCTCTAACATGGACTTTTTTGAGTTTGTAGAGACAAACTGACTTTGTTGGACCTGATTCAAACTAATGATATGAAGAAGGATGGAGCTGGTTTTGCCATTTTCTGACATCTTACAGTATGGGTAAGACTTACAGGAGTATGAGGAAGAGGCTTTGAGCTTCTCACAGCAGAGCTGAGTGGGTTACACCGAGGGCAGGCTGCAGGGAGAGAGATAGGAATATCACTGACTCCATACCTGTGGTCCTTTGATCAGCAAAGCAGCTACAAGGTTATTGTCCCCAAAATCATTTGTCCAGGCCAAAAGAAAAAGAAAAGGCATCATCCAAATGGCTTGCTACATCTATATAGATGTTCATTTTTGGCAAACACCCTCTGCTTCTGCTCATTCCAGCCATAGACAAACTGCTCTTAGATGTAGAACCTCCAGCACCTGTGCTGGAATTTCCTGTTCAGGTTAAAATTGTTAAAATTTGATATATTGCAATGGCCCAGCGTCATCAGGGGCTAGCCTGAAGATAGAGCACCCTCCCTCCATAACTGTAATCTTTTGGCCGGTGAGGGAGAGAATAGGCTGGCCCAGCATCATCAGGGGCTAGCCTGAAGATAGAGCGCCCTCCCTCCATAACTGCCATCTTTCGGCCGGTGAGGGAGAGAACAGGCTGGCCCAGCGTCATCAGGGGCTGGCCTGAAGATAGAGTGCCCTCCTTCCATAACTGTCATCCTTCGGCCTGTGAGGGAGAGAACAGGCTGGCCCAGTTCCACCAGGGCTAGCCTGAAGAAGAAGAGCCCTCCCTCCAGTCCATCTGCCTTGGTCCAGGCCTCAGAGAGAGAGAGAAGAATGCTGGACCTGATCCCCTCCCCCCCTCACCATTCCCTTCTCCTTTTGTGTCGTGTCTTTTAGATTGTAAGCCTGTGGGCAGGGAACTGTCTATTATCCCCTCTGTTGTAAACCGCTCGGATTCCCAGCGATTGGGCGGTATATAAATAAAATCTATTATTATTATTATTAGTAGTAGTAGACTTAGGCAGAGTACAGTGCTACATGCCCTCATAATGTACTGTATGGGTGATACACTCAACAAATATGTTTTAGAGACTGAGCACAGAGGGTGAACATAATACTTTTATACTTTTGGCCTGAGTCATGGTGAGATTTTATAGCTCAAAACTGGCATCTGAAAGTAGGCTGTTTTTGCAGATGGAGCTTTCTCCAGCTTATTCCTTTCTCCCTAAAATTCCCTACATTTGTAAGAATATAAGTTCCTGTTGTATAGATATTACCAGCCAAATGTAATGGATTGGATGTAAAATAAGAAATCTAATCCTTAACTCAATTTCTAGACCCAACTACAGTAGAACTAGTCAAGGCTGGGTTAAGGTGGTTGGTTGGGCCCCTGGAGCAGTTCCAAAAGTAGAAAACCTCTTCCTTCACATGGGTGACCTGCACATGTTTCCCATTCCAGGAGAGGTGGAATGAGTTAAATAATGAAATACATGAATGAATACTAAAATATATAATATACAATACACAACAATACAAATATACTTATGGGCTTATCAACATTACTTATAAACCCCCAATCCCCCCCCCCCCCCACACACACACTCACTGCATGCTTCTTACATTATGCAGGCCTCAAACCTTGAATTGGGTCTGGGCTGTTTTCACACAGTTTGGACTTAATTCAGAGTTTCCAGGCCTTGTCCCACATTAAAGAGACTTACCCAGAGTAAAATACAGCAACAGCTGGCTCTCTTCCCACTTAATACCTGTGGGCATCCTTGAAGAGTTATTCTGTGGGTGCAAGTCAGTCTGAGGTCAGAATGAGGTGCCCAGCATTGATAACATGACTGGGCTCCTCATTCTGAGCTCAGACTGACTTGCACCTGCAGTGGTGGCACTGGCTGGCTTGCAGGCATTGCATGGGAAGTTAGCTGCCCATTGTTACTTGAAAACCTGTAGCAGGTTTGAGGGGGATTCAGGGCCAGAACACTCCAAGGACAGCCTGGAGTATTCTGAAAAATGTAGACAAGCCCTCCATTTGTGAGTGCATTTTAGCCCTGCAATTCATTGGGACTAACACAATCAGGTTGTTCTTAGGTGCTGAAGTAACACAAAAAATGTTGATGTTAACAAAAATACTAGATGTTCAGGATGTGCCTGTAGAAGGAGAGCAAAGATACATATTTTCTCTTCACTCCTGGTCCTCCAGTTAGTGAAGAGTCTGGAGCAATTACAGAAACTAAAACATTGATAGTCCTTTGACCAAGTGAACCAATTACTGAGTGGTAAATCCAAGCCTATCCATGGACTTTTATCATACTCAACTTTGAACCATGATCAGAGCAGGAAAAAAAGCAGCTTTGGCAATACTTAGTGCATGAAACTGCCTCCAGCTCATAGCTCCTTCAAGCATGGTTAGGGCATCCCTTTTCATTTACAGGGGAAGGCCATCAATAAGCTTGTAATTGTGCTAGTCCTCAGGTGCAAAATATCACTGCAAGGGCAGTTGTGATATTCGGAGTCACATGGTTTCAGTGTCTCCTCCTCTCTCTATTCCTAAGCAAGCTGATTACCTTTCCTGCTGACAGACATCTAACTGTAACTGGAATTCACCACAGCATTGGATAATATATGTGCTGCCTAAATAGCACTTCTGTTCAAGGTGTGGCCCTAGCATTTTGGATCTTAACATGAAAAACTTTAATACAGCATGATAAAGTGAAAGGAGTTTATTAACTGAACATTCTAAAAAGAGACTATTTAACTAAGAAGAGTTGGGTCATCCATAAGGAGTTCACCACCCTCCTGACACCTGGGATGAGTATTGCTGAGTATTCTGTATCAGTTACTTAATGTTGAAATAAATGGCCCAAAAACTCCTGATTGGGGCCGCTGCGGTGCTGCATGCTGTGGTGCCACAGCAACTCAACACCACACCCCCAACCCAGAATTTTGCTGACACCAAAAGGAGCAGCAGAAAGCCATTCCTTTTTGTGCTAGGAAAAAGGAGCCTTTGCCATTGTGGCAGCAGTTTTTTGGAGCTCCAGCAGCATGCGGTATCTGAATGCTGCACTGCTGGAGTGCCAAAAAAACTGCTGCTGTGTGGGCAGTGGGGTGGCTTCACGGCATGTTTCAGTCATCTTGTGGCATGCAGCGTGTGTACACAACAACACCCTCTCCCTCCCCCCCCAAGATGCTGGGAACATGCCCATACTGCCAGAAAGATGCCACATTTTGCTGGTCTGTTTTCCCCCTTGGTTAAACACTAAGGCCCATTACAGACGGGCTCTTGAGGTGCCCTCATCACGTGGTAGGGGTTGGCCGGGGACCTAGCATCCACACCGGCCTCACCTCTAGCACGTGATGGTGCGTAATAATGGTGGCGCCCTATACACACAGGCGCCGCCATTATTACATTCCGGACGCATAGCGTCCGCATGTCATGCGGCGCTTATGACGTCGCGAGTGTGCCATTGGCACCTCGTGGTGTCATAACCGTGCCGTGGGAAGAAGCGCCATTTTGGGGCTTCTTTTTTGCTCCACGTGGTTTGGAAATTCAGTTCAGAATGGCATTGCTAAGAAGACCTAGATCTCCTCGGTAAAAAAAAAAAAAGGTAAGTGTGAATGACCTTTGAGATTTCTCAGACCCCTTTGTAAGAGTTTTAGAACACTGGGGGAGACTGCATGCCTTCTCAAGGTTGTCCTGAATTTCCACTTGAACAATTTGGCTCCTTTTGGGGGAATATATAATACAGAAAGGTGGAGATAGCTTCATGGAAACTGGATATATTAGGCAATAGCTCAAAAAGTATTTAACAAACCCTCAGCATCTACTAATTTCTCTCACTTCATTTGCACTCCGATATGAGTCAGAGTGTAATTTCTACTCAGAAGTATGCACATACTACAGTTAATTACTACTTCAACAACAGTATTTTGTTTGTCTTCTCAGGATAATTAAGTGGTTAAAAGATAATCAAGTTCAATATCCTGTGCAAAAAACAAGGCATGCACTTTATGTTTCTTGGGTTTCTTTCTCTTCAGGCCATATGTGTTCTACATCTACGGTAAAGATTTCTCAGGAGGTAGGATAGAGGTCAAGTGTTAACCAGCTGTATTGTCTTGGCAATAGTTGGCTTCACTGGTATTATTGTTTCTACAGATGATTCTCTTTTTTTGATGCTGGTGGGGGATTACCCTAAACTTGTCACACTTTCATTATTAGAATTGGCAGGAATCCTGCATAAAAATTACTTCTTCAAAAGTGGACTTCCATATGCGGGAGTTAGAGTTAACCAATTTCATAACATCTGTATCCAGTAGAAGGCTGTTTTTATAAGTAGCAGAATTGGTATATTGCCTAATGAACATTGTGCATCAATGCACATCAGTCCTGATCCATATCAGGCACTCTTGCCAGTGTCTTAATACATATCTTCACAATTCACTAAGAGGACGTCCTCTGCTACTTAGCTAATCAAGTAACTAGTGGTATGCGATTCTGGTGGGATATTCTTTTCTACAAGGCTTGCTACCATTTTAGAAAAACCATATATTCCTTACTACTGGTCTAGCACTCCAAACAGCAGACTGTGGTTGCTGGGGGCAATGCAGTGACCAGTGGTCCTATGACAGTGGTACTATGCCTCTATCATGGGCATTTGTTGGATAGTGTCTGTACATGTGTTGCCACTGAAGACAACAAGTACATTCCTGCTCCTTTCTCCAAAGGCCAGGCAGTTTGGGTACTATATTACCAAGTCCAGTGAGCTAGACACAGTGATGCAACCAAGATGCTTCCAGGGCAACCCAGTACATCACGGTAAACAGGTTGTATTCTAGTTGTAGAGAATGGTATTGTTCTCCTTTTTCAAACACACATGGGGAACTGGGTAGCTGGGTGGGGGGGTGAGGACAAATTGAAATTTCTTCTGCAGGTTTCTAATCAGCTAGTGACACAGGTGCGGTACAAACCTCCCAAAAAGGGAGGCCTGCCGGTGCCTTTTTCTCCCCCGCAGGGAAGCTGCAGTCACCAAACTGTGCGGCTTCCCTGTGGAGGAAAAAGAACCCGCAAAAAGTGGGTTTGTTTTGTGTCTGTCATATAACAATGGCGTCGCGCCATACTAGGGTTAGGGACTGTGCATACTAGGGTTAGGGACCCTTAACCCTAGTACGCCATCAGCACTTGGTGCGTCACAGTTACCCTTTTATAGAAAAAAGAAAAGGAAAAATGTTTGATGAATAAAGGAATATAATAGGTTTTTCATTTAAATTTTTATGTACTTGGTAAATTTTACACAGTCTGTATTTGATATGGTCTGTTGACTAAGGGGCTGTACAGATGGGCAGAAAGTGCCAGCCTATGGGTGGAGTCAGGGCTCAGTGCCCTGATGACGCTTGCCATAATTAATAATAATAATAATAATAATAATAATAATAATAATAATAATAATAATAATAATGGATTTATTTATATGGCACCCAATCACTGGGAATCCGGGCGGCTTACAACAGAGGGGATAATAGACGGTTCCCTGCCCTCAGACTTACAATCTAAAAGACACGACACAAAAGGAGAAGGGAATGGTGAGGGGGGGGAGGGGATCAGGTCCAGCATACTTCTCTCTTTCTGAGGCCTGGACCAAGGCAGATGGACTGGAGGGAGGGCTCTTCTTCTTCCAGGCTAGCCCAGGTGGAGCTGGGCCTGCCTGGTCAACTCTCTTGCGGGCCGGAAGATGACAGTTAAGGAGGGAGGAGTATTTTCTTCCAGGCTAGCCCTGATGGAGCTGGGCCTGCCTGGTCAACTCCCTCGCAGGCCAGAAGATGACAGTTATGGAGGGAGGAGTATCTTCTTTCAGGCTATCCCTGATGGAGCTGGGCCTGCCTGGTCAACTCCCTCGCAGGCTGGAGGATGGCAGTAATGGAGGGAGGAGTTTCTTCTTCCAGGCTAGCCCTGAAGAATAGCCCTTAACTCCACCCCATTGCACCATTTTGGCACACGTCAGTCCAGATGGTGTAGGCCATCATGACGCACCTCCAGCTCTGTGTTCAAATGACACAGCAGAATGGGTGCCATACAGCTGCGCTGCTGTGGCTATGGCGCCCCTTCGAGTGTACAAAAAGGAGCCGTAGCATGAGGTTGCTGTGGCCCCAATCCAACCTCTTGCCTGGCCCCCTTTTCTTTTGCTTACTGATATACTTGTGCTGTGTTATTCTTGTTCTTTTTATTTATTTATATATCTAATTTATAGCCAACCTATCCCTCAATATAGGACCCAAGGTGGTTTACAATGAGGTTAAAACAACCAAAATCCAGGTGATAATTTTAAAAAAATAAATAAATAAGCTATTGTATTAAAACAGTTGTAACGCAAACCTGTACAAAATCATTTAAAAGACATGAAAATACAGATAAACAGCACACAGACACAATTAAAAATCTTTCTACCCAACTAGTTAATCTTTAGGCATTTTAGGCCAAGGGCATTTTCCTGGAACATTTCCTCATGATCTTTGTTCATTGTGGGGTTGTCTGCACAGGCCAAAAAGCCTAACTTCCCTCTAGCCTCACATTGTCTACATTAGATGAGACAGGCCAAAATACCCAAGGCAGGATTGGGCCCAATCCTGACTATCCAGACATGGATCCAAAGGATCCTGCCTGACCCTGGAGTATAGAATCTCAACCCAGGGGTTTTGAGTGACATTTCTAAGAAACCCCATGGCAAAACGGGGCTGTTCAGATCCCCCCCTCCATGCTCCTTATCTTTCTGGCTGTCAGGTTGGCTGAGAAAACCTCCAGCCACTGTATCTGATGCAGAAATGGAGCTCCTGGTCATCTGGATACTGCCAGATGCCCTGTTTCTACATCAGATGTGGAGACTGGGGGTTTCTTAGTCAGATCGGTAGCCAGCAAGTTAAGGAGTGGTGCACCAGTCCTGGGCCCAGGTCTTGGGTCAGCATGGGGATGTGAGTGTGAACACTTGCCCTTCTCTGTGCTGACCCAGGGACCAATTCAGCTGAGCACTGGGGCCAGTAAAGCATGAGCTCAGCTTGTGCTGACCTAGCCCATCTGCTCAGGCCTGCTGACCATCTCTGTCTACATCTTTTGCAGCTCTACAATTTCCTTTTGCAGATGACTAGAGACCCTTTCACACTAAAGAATTATAGGGCTATGATTCCACTTTAACTGTCATTGCTGCATCCTTTGGATTCCTGGGGTTTGTACCTTGATCAGAGGAAACAGAGGGTATCCCTGGCAGAGCTCCTCCCCCTAAAATTCCATGATTCCAGAGTATGAAAACATAGCAGTTAAAGTGGAATTATAGCACTGTAGTGTGAAATGGTCTTTGTATTGTACTCAGTAATTCAAACACCATATGTTGGTATAAAAACACTACAGAAAATGGCAGTTTCTTTTCTAATGATCCCTAACATGGAATTTGTCTCTTTCACAGCTGTCACACATTTGCTTATGTTTTCCCTAAGTGATCCATTGCAACCCTAAATTACCTTACCTGGGCAGTCATTGCCAGTTTGATTTCCCTTAGCATAAACATTATAACTTCTCCCATTTTAAGGTAAAGCTGTTCTCAAGTGTGATAGCAAACAACTTCCTTAGATACATAGTCATACTAGTCACATCCTATCATTATTATTTATAGCAGGAGCAATTAAGCTAGAGAAGCTCTTGGAATAAGCAACCACTAAATATTACAATACTAATAGAATATGTGCTGTGAAGTTGTTATCTAATTATGGATGTTCAGACGCCATATCAATCTTGCTTTGAAATAAAGCATAATTAAATTATTATGTTGCAGGAGGAATGAGAAGACATAAATGTAAATAATTTAAAGTGATCTGAAGACCTCTTGTAAAATTATTTCTCGTCGTCTACAGGCTCATTTCTTATACAAAATACTTTACATTCTCTGTTCCATTGGGAGAAAATTAAGGGATTACCTCTGCAGGATTAGTTTTTCTTTGGAGGGAAGCATTTGCCAATGGCTCAAAGTTTTGCATGGTATAAAATGGGAACTTCTCTCTTGTCTCAAATAGTAGTTAAGGGGCAAAGAGTTACTCCCCCTCCCAGCAAATACTGCAGTCTGATTCCCCCCCTCCTCCCCACTCCAGTTTATTTAATTAGTAATTAGTAATTTTTAAAAAGACAAATACAATGCCAAACACTCCTTGGAATACTACCTGTAGTTAGGTTTGAACGCTATCTGATTTTGCAGCTCATGGTGAGGAATTAAATCAAAGGTGGGAAATCTGTTTTAGTTTGAGGTCATCACTCAATTTCAGTGAAGTTTTTGCAGCCAATATTCTAGAGGTAGGTGGGACAAACGGTGAGGAAAAATGCTGGTATATTTTTGATTAAGGCTGTCATGGCAGATGACTAAGCAAAGATATTTTTCCCAACTTTTCAGAATGGAGGAAGAAAGTGTTACAAAGCTGCAAAACCATGAAATGACCATATGACGGAGAAAAGAGGAAAGGAAATCTGGGGAATCCAAGAAAGTCAGATCAGGACCCCTGAATGGCCAGATTTGGCCATAAGATCTTAGCCGTGTTGTTAATGGTTCTTTCACCTCATGAACCTGACTCATTTTAGCCTCAACTTTTTTTGGGGGGGAATGGTTCTTGCACATGTTGTTTTGTTATACTGTTATTGATATGTGCCCATCATCATCACCATCGACACCATCATCATTTGTATCCCACCTTTTCCCTAAGAATTAATCCTTTTTTTATCATGATTGCAATAGAATCATTGAAGCAATGGGATTTACCTATAAGCTGACTCACAAGGGACTAACTGAGACTAACCAAGAGCATTCCAGGCATTACGGCTGGCATCCTGTTAAGAAATTATGGTGTCATAAATCTCACCACTCATTTTTACTGTTCTTGCACTATTGTAATAACCAAAAGATTCCCCCCCCCCGGCAACCTGCCTTTTAAACTCTGTGACCCCATTCCCCAACATGCCTATTTCTGATTTGCTGGAGAGTAGGGATAAGTGGATGGGTGAGTGAGCCAACAGCAGCCATACAGCTGTGTATTGCAGCATGCCTAGTCATTTCAAAGTTGCTGGACATATCGCTCATGCACCCATGCCCTCCAGTAACTTTGAAATGACCATGTTTGGGGTGTGTGTGCGTCACCCAGGAGGAAGAAGGGTAGGGTTTTTGGGTTACATCAGGAGACAAAGCTACATCTCTATAATGGGGACATATATTTACATATTTACATAGTTATATTTGTATCTACATGTTTATCATTCCCCCTGAAAAATTGTCCTATAGAAATTAAAACAGATACAGGTAAAAATGCACAACATATAAACATGTTTAAAATATAACCAAGTAATATATAGAATTAAAAAAAAATAACATGGCTAGAATCCTATTTGGCACTTATGAATGTGCAACCTAGAGTCATATATTCATAGCTGTTTTGTATTCATGATCCCTACATAGCTCCCAGTTTAGGCAATACTTAGGGGCCATGAAAGACCCCCAATCCCCACTTACTGGGCAGCAATGGCTATTATTAACAGAGGTCAATTTCCCTGTTGCTTGAGAAGCAGTTGGCTGATGGTCACACCTCCCCTCAGGGGAGAGATCTCCAGTGTGAGGGGGAATTGTGGCAGAGATCTTGCTTCTGCCTGTTGCAACAAAGATCACTCATGGAAGGGGGTGGAAATGTCAGTCAACTGCTTCCTGAATGACAGGGAAATGGGCCCCTATTGATATAATGGCTGCTGCTTGTTATGTTGAGATTGGGATGAGATTCACTGCATAGTACTGAATATGTAACCTCCTAGCAAGATTTTTACCCATTTGTTAAAAAGGGGAGAAATAAAAATAGTACAGTGCACTTCTGAGAGCCCTTTCTTCATGAAGCAGTTATCAAAATCCTGTCAAAAAAAGAGGAGGGGGGATAACAAGGATGGTGCCAATTAAACCTCCCTTGGGAGGAATTTCTTGGAGCAGCCATTGAGCAAACTCTCTCTCTTCTCATCCAAGGCACCTGTAAGGGTGATAGGATTGTGAAAAGCCCATTACTGAAGATCTCAAATCTCATGCAAGGTTTGTGGGAAGATACAGTTCTTCTGATAGCCTGGATGCAACAAACAGATGTTATATGATAAATAACTTGAGATGAAATCACTGTTCTTGTAGCACAGTTCCAGTACTCATCCAGAAGTACAATTCTAGTACCTTGCTAGCAAAGTCTAGTAGTACAGCGTATACTGTTTAGAAGTTAAGTGTCACTGTGTTTAGTGGAGATTACTCAGTGGTAGCAGGTTTTGGCCTGGAACCAAGAAAAACATCGGGATGTATGGCACTTGTTCTGTGTCTTTTGGATGCAGGTTAATATATTTAGGATTGGTGTGATAATCACATAATGATGTTCACTGAGCAAAACACAAAGTTCCCACTCACTTATCAGAGAGAAACAGTATATACAACTAGGCAAACAAATAGTAATGGAATCAATATGGTAGAAGAAAGCTTATGACCTTTCTCTATTCCTTACAGTTTGCTTTCTTTGACATCCATTAATTCTTATATTGATTTTGCTATAAAGCGCAAACTGCATTCATATTGCCGGCTGAGTTTGAGAGAAAGACACTACATTGATTATGCTGGAACAAAGTACATAGTAAAAATGAACTGGCTAAAACATTTAAATGTAGTAAGCTTCTTTTTAAATGCATAAATCACATTGGTTAATGTTGCAAATGAGCTGTGCCCTCTTAAATATCAGAAATAGATGACACCGTAAAACAAATTTGGCATGAAACAACAGAGTCTTTTCTGTGTACCTGCCATTTTAAAAGTGCTATCAATAATGCTTATGGTTGCTGTAAGCAAAAAGAAAGTGTTCTCAACATCCTCTCCAAAAAGTTCTTTCAAAGTCACTTTGTAAATACGACACTAGTGTTTTATCTTGGTGATAAATAAATCCTAATTATTATTATGTCATGATTGTTTTTATAGTTCACTCATCAAAACCCTTCTGATGCCTCATTACAAACAATCATTTTATGGTCCAAATACATTGGTAGGGTATTGCTGATGAATGAGAAATTAAAGCAAATTAATTTTTGAGGGGCCAATTGTCTTCTGGTGTAACTGCAATAATCCGGTCAGCTAACAATTCACCCTTACATCACAGTTCTAACAACCTTATTGATTCACTGGAACTTAATTTCAATGAAGGACCAAACTGGATGTGATGTTAAACTTGTTAATAGCAGCCACCCTCATTAAAATAAATTTCAGTTAATAGCAGGTGTGGGGAGCCACAGGGAAGATTTAGCCTTTTACTCCTCTGCTGATGTTCCAATGAAAATCCTGTCCCCTTTCAATGGAATGGAAACTTCCCTTGCAGGACTAATGGCAGGTTGCAAAAGGGCTGTTTTTATCAAGACTGAGGTGGGCTGGAAATTTTAATTCTGTCTTGGGTCATTCATTATTGTCCCAATGAAAATGGCCTCATGAGTACAAAAATGAGTATGATTAAGATTAACAAAATGAATTTCATCAGGGAGAAATGTAGGATTATACACTTGGGCGATAAAAATGAAATGTGCAGATATAGGATGGGTGATGTCTGGCTTGACGACAGTACATGCGAAAAGGATCTGGGCATCACAGGCTAAACATGAGTCAATAGTGTGATGTGGCAGTTAAGAAAGCCAGTGCAATTCTAGGCTGCATGAATTGGAGTATAGTGTCCAGATCAAGGGAAGTAATAGTACCATATTATTCTGCTTTAGTCAGACCTCACCTGGAATACTGTGTTCAGTTCTGGGCACCACAATTCAAGAAGGATGTGGTCAAGCTGGTGCCTGTTCAGTAGAAGTTGACAAAAATAGTGAAAGGTCTGGAAATCATGCCTCGTGAGGAGAAGTTTAGGGAGCTGGGTATGTTTAGCCTGGAGAAGAGAAGGTTAAGAGATGGTATAACAGCCCTGTTTAAATATTTGAAGGAATGTCATATTGAGGATAGAGCAAGCTTATTTTCTCTTGCTCCAGAGACTAGTCATGAAGCAATGGATTAAAACTACAGAGTGTCTGTCTGAACATTAGGAACAATATTCTGATGGCATGAGTTGCTCGACAATGGAAAACATTGCCATAGAGTGTAGTGGAGTCTCCTTCTTTGGACAAAGGCTGGATGGCCATCTTTTGGATGTGCTTTGATTGTATATTCCTGCATGGCAGAGGGTTGGACTGGATGGCCTTTGTGGTCTCTTCTAACTCTATGATTCTATGAATTTTAAAAATAAAATAATTGAAGTGTGGCTGTTAATGACACATTTTTGCTCTACTGTATAAGTTTGGTCCTGTATCGCTTTGATCAAAGGCTTTCCATGGAAACATAGGTGGCTACCAGGTTGGTGGGATGAATCCAATCTGGGGTTCAGTCTGAACTTTAAGGGAGTTATCCAAAGTGATAAATCCCATCTCTGAATAAGTTCATCACCATGGACAGTTCCTTTAATATTCAGATAAAAATTTGTCTCACCAACATGGAGCCACTACCTGCTGCTTTGTGGATAAAAGATCCATTGTGGCAAGTGGGATTTGCTTCAAGTAGATCTGTTCTGATGTGGAGCATACAAGCTAAAACTTCTAGGCTCAGTCACTGTATTACTGCATTGTTGTTGCTGTGCTACCTGAAATCAATTATGACTTATGGCTACCCTAAGGCAAACCTGTGACAGGGTTTTCTTGACAAGATTTATTTAGAAGGGACTTTTGTCTTCCTCTGAGACTGAGAGAATGTGAATTGCCCAAGGTCACCCAGTGGGTTTCCATGGCTGAGTGTGGATTTGAACCCTGAGCTGTAGCCCAATGTTCAACCTACTACACTATGCTGGCTCTATCACATAGGGCTGGGAAAGATCTCCACCTGAAACATTGGAGCTGCTAGTCAGTGTAGGCTCCACTGAGCTTGGCTAATCTTGGTCTAGTACAGTGGTTTCCAACCTTGTTGGGCCATGACCCCCCTTGCAGGTGGAAGTCCTGCCCAGCAGTCCCCCTGATTGGTTGGGAGGCCAGGAAGGGGTGAGCCTACAAGTCTCAGCAGCCTTTGTGGCTGGAAGCCCCGCCCCTTCCGGGCCTCCCAACCAATCAGGGAGGCTGCCGGCTGGAAGAAGAGGTGGGACTTACGGCCGCAAAAGCTGCTAGAAGCTCCACCACCTCCTCCTCTTCCTCACCCCTCCTCCTCCTCCAGCATCGGCCAGGCCTCTCTGGCCTGCCACCACCACAATGGCAGTGGTGGCAGTGGCGTCAGCCATGTGAAGGAGGAGGGGAGGAGGAGGAGGAGGAGGCAGCCCCAGCCCTGCACAATGGCGGTGGCGGCCGTGTGGAGGAGGAGGCGGTGGCGGCGGCAGGCCAGAAGAGTCCTGGCTGCTTGGAGGAGGAGGAGGGGCGAGTCTCAACCTGGCGACTCCCAAGAAAGGGTCAATCAACCCCCGAAGGGGTCGCGAACCCCAGTTTGGGAACCCCTGGATATATCCTGAAGGAAATCTCTTCGATATTCCAAAAGATAGCAGCTTAGAAGCACAGTCTGAAAGTACTTAAATGTATAATAAATTTTCATAGTTCCTTCCTATACATCTTTACTCAGCAGAAGTTACATTGTATTAAACGCACTGCCTTTTAGTTCTGTGCTTTTAGGATTGCATCTGTGCACACATTCTTGTAAGTGAGCCTCAGTAAGCCCAGTGATACTTTCTTCTCAGCTGACATGCACTGGATCATAGTAAGCATGTCTTACTGTTTCAAGAAAACATGTTCATAATGTTTTTACACAATTTAAGTGTAACAAGCTCCATATCATTCAAGAAATCTCTCTAAACTTTCAGGCAACATTTGCACTTTTTGCCTTTTACTGGTCATTATAGATATTTAGTAAATGGTAACCTTTGGTTAAAAATCAATTGTCCAAGAAGTAAATCAGACCCACAGATTTTCAAGTAAGCACTTTAATTTTCCTCTTTCAAAAAATGAAGAAACTGTTCATCACCTCTCATCGAGGTTAGCTCTTGCTGTTGGTATGCTTTGCTTTGTCCTTTTAATATTTGGCACCCTACACTAAAGGTGATTCATAGACCATCTGTGTAGCAAATCCAGTGCTGAAAGCAGTGTGATCTGTGCAAATCAAAGCAGGACAAATAGCTTTAAAACTTTTAGTATGCAACTTTGTCCTCAGGCAGCAATCTTTTGGTAAGACATATTTATAGATGCCTATAGGAATATTGCAGAGTAGAAAATGTAGACTATTATATAGAGTGTGGCATCACAGTGAAATTTTGTTTCCCTGTTTCTTTTAAAACAAGTTCTGCTCTCCTATAGAGTGAGCACAAAAACTTTGCAATTTGTATCTTCCCTTATTCAAACAACTGAGTGTAATATGTTGGGAAAGATTATTATGGCAAGGCACTGAACGTTAAGGGTAAATGTTGACTTCAATCTAAACTTTACAAACATCAGTGACATTATAGCACCATTGCAGTACATCTATACTACTTAATCACAGTCACCAGATGTAGGGGCTGAAGAGACCTCTTTTAGCACCAGATTGGGGTCATGGCAATTACATGCTATGGCCCTGATCTGGCCTTTCTGCGGCACAAAAAGGAGGGTGCCATAGCTGCAGTGCCATGGCTTTAGGTGCTCCTAAAGTGCTGGCCTTTCTCACCAGTCTATCATCTGGATGCAGTGCCAGAAGAGTATCAAGATGCTGCCTGCATGTGGTGGGGTGCACGACCCAACTCCTCGACCATGCTGGCCTTTCTCACCAGTCTATCAAGGCTCTTAGTATTATTATCTAAGGGGACCCAAATGAAGAGTGTGGTAAGGTTTTAAATCCAGTGCATTAATTACTTCTGGTGCTTCTGTAGCAGACGTGACTTTTGCCACAACACAGATGGGTTGTTAGCACCACAGCCAAGCATTAGCAGCTGCCCAGTGGAATGGGGGTTGTGTGTGTTATTTTGTACTTATTAATGGTATTTGGATAGTTTATGTTACCCTGGCAGTTCCAGAAGAAAGAAACATGAATGCATTTGCTTTTCTGTGAAAATATCATAGCACTCATGCATCCCCTCCCACCTGGGAATGGCTCAGGGAAGCAAACTTTCCCTTGGCTTATTTGTTACTGTTGTTATCATACCAGAATATAGGATGGACTTGCTCGTGTGTAGTAAAGTTTCCTTTTTCTGGCTTTGAGCTACTCAAGGCTTGAGATACTACTTTGCTCTAGGCTCACCAAAAAGTAGTCTGTGCATGCATGCACATCAACTTAATGAATCTGCACTGGCCTTGGGGGAGCCTGTGTAGGATTATTTCTCAGGGACCTGATTTATCAATCATCTGTGTGGGACTGCTGGATCCATCAGCTAAAACAATGTTTTCCTCAGTTGTAAAATGTCTGCCTCATCTATTTATTTTCAATAAAGTATATTTTGTTTCACTGATATGTGTCAGCGTTGGTAACACACAAAGCCCTCTAGAGGCCTGCAGTTATGACAAGTTCTGGCTCAGGACAACATCCCAAACAAATTCGTCAGATGTCTGCATTTTTGTTTTGTTCTAGAAACATCTGTGAACTGTTTTTGACCAATGTGATATGTGTGCTTACACTGATGTTCAAAATGGTTTAGTGACAGTTGATACTGATGGATAACTTTTCTCTTTGAAAATAATTGATTTTGTTCCATTTCATAGGAAAGTTAGAGGTTTATCGCATCAGTGCCTGAAACGTTTCTATTCTGTTCCCAAAACGTTTCAAAAGGTAACGTTATGGGAACAGATATTATCGCATTCGAAAATGTAAATCGTTCCGAGAACGCAACGGGAACACAATTTACCACATTTGTCCTTTTAGGAAGCGTGATAAGTATGAGAACGTTGCAATATTAGTGCATGCGTATTTTCCTAACAAAAAGCTCCATATCAGGATCTTTTGAACTACTAAGATACAATTACATATTATGGATGACAAGAAAATCCAAGAAAGGTACAATATAACAAGTCCACAATCATGAACACTTTACATATTTTATACACCACATACAACATCCCAGTAATACAGCTTTTGATCGTATTGGACCTATTTGCTGCAGTGCTACCTTTTGGCCCATTTTAACTGAAATGATACCGTAACCACATATTGCTTTATTTATTATCTCGTCCATGATCTATTGTGAAAACTATTCATTAATCCATAAAACTCCTAGAATCATCTTGCCACCTACATTTGTAACAGTGTATTATTGTCCATGAGTACCACATACACAGAACAAAAGGCTTTCACAGAGAGAAATTTTTGCAAACACAACCTTAATTTTTTATGTACACACATGCATATAGACACACACACACACACACACACACATATATATATAATGCCAGCAATCAATCAATCTATCTATCTATCTATCTATCTATCTATCTATCTATCTATCTATCTGTACATATATATTATATATATATTGTATGTAATATATATATAAAATATATATAATATATATTTTCTATATATTACATAATTAAAATATGTTTATTCTATATATATTGTGTGTATATATATATATATATATATATATATTGTTTTACATATATAAATCTACATACATCTATCTACACATATCCCTCGCAAATGGTGGGGCTTGATCTTTTCTGTACTTTTTTTTTACTCGCTAAGTCCCAGGGAGAGCAAGAAAAATGACATTCTAGGAATGGGGAGGAATGCAGGGAGGGAAGTCCATTCAGCCAATCACAACAAGGCAGAACATGAGAATGGAAGTAAGAGCGGATTACATTACCGCTCTTACATTTCTTGGACCGTTTTAAAAACGTTTCCACAAGCTTAGATCACTTTCTCATCCGTTCCCTCCGAGGAACACATATGGAACGCTTTGAGGGGTATGTAGAACGCAATGGGAACCCGATGGGGACAGAAACGTGCAGTAAAGTTGAAAGTGTTCCGTTCCATTCGGGTTCCAAAAACGCTCTCGAAACGCAATGCGATAAACTTTTTAGTGTGGAAAATATTAAGAATTGTGGGTTCATTTTTTTATATGTGTGTTCACATTAACACTGACTTATAGAGACCCTGCCATGGGTTTTTCTTGGTGAGATTTTTTCAAAGGAGGTTTGCCATTGCCTTCCTCTAAGGTTAAGAGGGTATAACTTGCTCAGGGTCATCCAGTAGGTTTCATGGCTGAGTGGAAATTTGAATCCTGATTCAACACTCAAACCATTTACACCATGCTGCTCCATCAAAACTTTTCTCTTTCAAATAGACCACAGATGACACCACTAAAACTTCAACAGGTTTCATTAGACACTGTCTTCTGTGAGATAAAATGATACAATGATATAGTGACACAACAAAATTATTAATATCAACTACTTCAGCAGTTGTGTAAAATAGGAAGCAGTACAAAGATGTGCTGCTGCTTGTGGTAATCATAATAATAAGGATGATTTAATGGCAGCTCTGCTCAGGAAGGGATGAAGGGGACACACCAGCCACAGCCCATGGAAGATGTTCCATGTTGCTGGTGATAAAGCAGAATATTTGCAGAGTTAATCTGGGATGAGTAAACTGGAACTCCAGCTCCTGTTACCCTGCCAACATGGCTCATAGTCAAGGATGATGGGAGGTGTAGTTGAGAAACATCTAGAGGACCACAGGCCCCTCTCTTCCTGGCTTACATAAATATTTTGCTTGACTCCTCTCCATTTTCATTTCACTGTACAGTTACAAGTTTGCCTCTGTAAACACAGGAGAAACTCCTTTCACACTGCTTCATCAGGAGCACTAGTCCCCCCCCCCCATATCTCTGATGTCAATAAAAATTCTTTTATTTTGTGTTAGTGTACTAATTGTGCTGTGTATAACAACATTCTTTCTCTGATGTATTTTATTTCTTTAAAACAAATGGTTTATTTAAAATGTTTATTGTATGCCTCCTGTAAAAAAGAAAAGAGAAAAGAGAGTTCTACCTTTGGATGAAGCAATACTGGGAACCTTTTGTGAGCAGAGACCACAAAGACTGGTCTTGAAATCCTCCTGTGTGATAACATTTTTGCATTTGATAACAGAGCTGGTGCTTGCTCTCAAAGGATGAGCTCCAAAGCTCTTTGTAAGTGAATGATTAAACTCAACTGTCTCAGGCTTTTGATCAGTGAAGCACTAGCCTTTAAAAGGCTGATCTGCATTGAATTCTGAATGAAGAGCTTGATCCTTAACAAGTGCTGCAGAGAAGTCTGGCTCTAAACCAGCAAAGCATTTAAACACACACTTTAAGCACCCAGCAAAGCTTTTAAGATTATGGCTTACATAAGTTGTGTGTTTGCTCATACAGGGTCCTCCCTCCAATTCTGCTCAGATGTGTATTAACATCACTTTTCAAAATGCCTTGAAATATTTCAAGGCATATCTGGGTAAGATATTATCCGGGTAAGATATTATCTGGGTAAGATATTATCTATGCACCTGTTAACCTTTTCTCTGTCTGTTGTGTTCCCCTCAACACCTTTCTACACACTGAAGCAATCTGGATACAAATGGCATTGCAGTATCCAGTGTTCTTATCTAACGTGCATTTTGCACTTACATTTTGTATTTCCATATATCATTTCAGTGAAACAATGGCTGTGAAAGCATAGTTGAAACATTTTGTTATTATGGAGTTAATGTAAATATCAGTTTTGGTCAAAATCAGTTCATTAATGTCCATCATAGGTTAAAAACAAAAGCAAAACAGAATACTCTGACACAGAAATCCAGAATGTCTATTTGGGGTGTACTCAAAGTAGATGAAGGATCATGTCTAAAATCTTACTACTTTCTTTGTTTTGATCCTATTAGCATATGGAAATTGTGCTACACATGTAGAATGTTCTTTTTGACAACAATCATATCCAACTGACAGTGGCATGAGTGGAATTGCATATGTGGGACTGTTGCACATGTGGAAGCACACTAAAATTCACAGAGTAGCATGTAAATGTGCCGTGTTGCAATGTCTTGCCTTTCTGCATTGTTCATTGCAATTGCACAATGAACTGTTAGCCATGCACATTTACTATTGATCAACATACATTGTGCTCTATTGGTATTCATTATAGAGATTGTGCAACATAATTCCACTAGTGGGTATTTACACTACACTGAAGTGATCTAGGGCCTCAGCCCAGGTTTGATTACTCTGTGATCAAGCATGTGCATTTTTATAGCTGAACAGATAGTTAAACACTTTAAATCTAGGGATGAAGAACTGCAATGGAGATGAAGGCAATTTTTCCAATAAGTCAAGTGCTCAAAGGCTGCCACTTTAAAACAGGTTTTTAATTCTTTCAAAGATCAGTTTCTGCTTTGAGCTCCTATTAATTGCCAGGGCATCCCGTTGTCTGTTTTGCTCCCCCCCAGCCTCTTCCAGGGCCCTTAGCTTTGGAAGCTCTCTTAGGAATGACTTATCTCTTATCTTGCTCCCCCTCACCTGACTCAAAAACTGCAATGCACCAGTACCTGTCCACTGCTCTATATTATCCTATTTGGGAGAAGAGGGCAGCTACAGGTTGCTGCCAACTACTGCTCTGACCAGATTGGAAGGAACACCAGCTTTCCATTCTGTGTTGAGAGGAAGATCTAGGTGAAGAAGTGGAACAGAAAACTAGCCACTGCTGCTCCTCTGATACTCTTCTTTCTTTCTTTCTTTCTTTCTGCCTCAAGACTGAGGTTGGAGGGGTGCAAAAGGCCAATTAAAAGAAGTGGGAAGAGATGCCTTCTGCAAGATTGTACAGAGAGAAGGGCCTCCCAACAGATGTTTGCCATTGTCACTTTACCTTTCTTGTTTCAAAGTAGTGAAGGCAAAGCAGCAGCAGCAGCAGCGAACAACACTATCAGTGGATCGTAGAATTGAAAGAGACCTCAAGGGCCATCAAGTCCAACCCTCTGCCAAGCAGGAATCAAATCACCCTAGACAGATGACCATTGAGCCTCTGTTTAAAAACCTCCAAACAGGGAGGTTCCACCACACTCCAAGGCAGCAGATTCCACTATTGAACAGCTCTTACTCTTAGGAATGTTACTATGCCCACCAGGGCCCCTCCCCCTTTGATATCAGAAATGTGATAAAACAGAGCTGGGCAATCCTTCCATAACACCAGTTGTGGATGTAATAACCATAGAATAGCTTTTGCATGTAGGGTAGCAAACAGGAGGTACATTGGGGCTCTAGGATGATGGATTAATTGCGGACATTCTGAGGAAGTGAAGATGCTCTGATCCAGAGAACAAAGGGCTGAAGATGGTGGTTTGGCATGCTAATCCTCTCTGCCTGGAAATGAGTGGCTATCGCTCCCATTCACACCTGAGTGTTACCCCATTGGAAAACTGTTTCAGAGTAACCTGAACTATTTCAAAGTACTTCCCAAGTACTTCAAAACCCATTTCAAAGAACCTCAAAACCATTTGGTCTTATCTATATCTTGGATTCTGCCCCAAGGCATAATTCCACTATAAATATGAGTATATAGTCCAGCTGCAGGCAGAAACACTGACAGTTTTGTCTGACTAGCGACTCTTTTACTCGCTGCCCTCCATTTGCCAGGAAGCAATTGAGTCCTCAATCTATTTCTGGACCAACAACATTGAAATCAAGATCTGGTCAGGTGCAGTATCACTGTTAGAAAGTCCTTTTCTGTTCCAATGTAACATCTCTGATTTCTATAGTTCTTGTGAGCGTGTGAGGTTGTGTGCTTGTGGTGAATTCCCTTTTTAAAGAAAACACATTGCTTTTTGGAGACTTGCCTCTGGATTTCTGCATGCTTTGGGACCCTATAAAGCTGAGATAGATCCCCGAGACTGTGCTGCCCCAGTCACTCTAAATCTACTCATCTGAGTTCTGTATTAAAATTCCCCTAAATTCATATTAGTGGTAGAGTGTCCTCTTAGAGATGCTTGTATTGAGAGTAACAAAATGTATATCTTAATGTTGAGGTGGAATCTCTTTTCCTGTTTGCATCCATTGCTTTGAGTACTATTCTCTGGAGCTGCAGAAAACAAACTTGCTGTACCTTCAGTATGGCATCCTATCAAATATTTAAACAGGGTGATCATATCACCTCTTAATCTTCTCTTCTCCAAGATAAATATATCCAGTTCCCTAAGTCACACCTCATTGAGAATGGTTTCCAGAACTTTCACCATTTTGGTCACCCTTCCCTGGACACCCTCTAGCTTGTGAACATCCTTCATGAATTTTAGCACAGAGAACTGGACACAATATTCCAGGTGAGGCCTGGGATACTTTGTCCCTCAATCTAGACATGATACTTGATGTCTAGATGAGCAACAGCCACCCTTTCTTGCCTTCTGGTATCTCCTCCCTCATAGCACTGGGTCCAGCAGGGTTGATGCTGGAATTAGAGCTAGAATGTGAGAGTGCAATGAAATACAGCAGCAGCTGTAGCAATGAGCACTAGGGGCCATGAGTCATGGCCACTTCTTGAGTTCACATAGCCTTGCAGTGGTGCCATTCCCTCTCCTTTCCTGTCCTCTCCTCTCCTCTCCAACTTTGCCACTTTTTCTAGGACAGCTAGGGATGTGCTTGGAAGAGGGCTGTGGAGTATGAACCTGCAAGCTAAAATGTAAAGCCCACCCTGCTTTACATTTTAGTGTAGATTGCCAACAATGAGAAGACACTATTCTAGATGGTCACAAGAAAGTTTTGTCTTTGAAAAAAATCTTCTTCTAATTCCAAGACTTCATTCATATATATGTGTGAAATATATTGCAGGAACTATATATAAAATGCACTTTTGCAACTGACAGGTCCTTATAATTATGATTAACTGTATACTTGTTCAGCAGAGATTTACTCCTATGTCACCAGAATGCCTCTCATGCATTTGCACTTAGTTTTACATCATTGCTTCCTTGAAGATTCATGGTCATACTTTTTGGCTGTGGACCAGATACTTGCTCACCAGTCTTAGTGAAGGACTGCTTAAGAGTCAAGGGCCTGGTAAATTTCACAATGATTTGAGGATAAACCCTTAGAAATTTTTTATCAAATTGAGCTAGGAGAAGTTTCTACAGCTATGAATCAAAGTTTCAGTTATCTACAAGTCCAAATAAGTTTTGGGTGAGTAGTTCAGGAAAAAAAGAAGGCTGAAATTCTGTTGGGGACTTATGTTTTTGTCAGTGAACTTAAACCTGTGGGAATTAGAATTTGTCAATTCTGTAATATCTTATATCCAGTAAGGAGCTGCTGTTATCCTACCACTAAGGGGAGTCAGCAAAGTGACTGACACACAATGGGACTGATGCGCATTGGTCCTGATGTGCACTGGTAGAACTTAATACACATCAGAACACTCTGGCCCGTGTCCTGTTATGAATCTTCACTATTCACAGAGTTTCTTAGAACCTCTGCTACATAACTAAATGCTGTGTAATAAAGTTACGCAACATGGACTGTGATAAAAGATTCTGGCCAAGATCAGCAAAGGCGGCTGCCTGCCTTGGCGGGACGGCCGGGTTGCCGGGCAGGGAAGCCCCGCGGCCGTATCCTGGCTGCTCACGGTTCGAGCGGCCCCACAATGCCTTGCGTGGGGCCGCTTGGGCCATGATTGCCTCGTTCTGGCGGGCCAGGGGAAGGACTTCATGTCCCAGTGGGCCCCACAAGCCGAGGTACCCTTCCATTGGGCAGTGTCATCCCCTGGCACCGCCCGGGATTGGCCAGCAGACCTGGAGGCGGGCCCACCACCCTCATTGGGTGGTGTCATGCCCGGGCACCGCCCGGGATTGGCTGGGATGCCGGGAGGCGGGCTCTCTGCCCTTTCCCGGCCTCCCATTGGATCATGGGCATTTATAAATAAATAATAATAAATAAAAATTTTATTTTTATACCGCCCTTCTATATAATCAGGGCAGTGTACAACATTATAAATTACACAACAAATACAGTTTAAAATTAAAATACAACAATACAAAGCGTTAAAACAATCAAACCAGCTTGCCACTTCTGGCATGGGAGGGGGGAAGAACTAATTGGGGCATATGTCTGGGAATGCTAAACTGAATAGAAAAGTTTTAAGCCCCTTTTTAAACTGGGCCAGGGAGGTGGCCGAGTGGAGCTCGTTGGGCAGAGAATTCCAGAGGGTCGGGGCCGAGATGGTGAAAGCTCTCCTAGACGTGGAGGCTAGCCTGGCCCCTGGGCCCCTCAATAACTGCTGCCCAGATGTTCTGAGGGAGCGGGGCGGATTGTATGGCGAGTGGCGGTCCTCAAGGTATCCTGGGCACAAGGCACCCTGGTCAGCACCATTTTGAGCTTGGCTCACCCACCCTCCCTCCCTCTGTGGTCTCTGGGTTGCTGTCACAACTTTCCTGGCGGTTGCATAGGTCCGGGATCTGGTGGGCGTGGTTTCCAGGGCTGCGTAGCGCTGGATCGGGAGTCGATTTGGACACGGGGGTGCTGCGAACGATGCAGTGTTGCCATTGCGGGGGCATCATCAATACAGCATCCCCTGTTGGCAAGGGATAGACATGTGATGATGCGCATATGCGGATAAGCGATCATCGCTTGAGTGATCGATGGAGCGTGGGGCATTATTCCATGATCCCTTGCCATCTCGAAGCTTGGCCGAGATCAAGCGGTTTGGTTCATCCATTCAGTACTGGACTGGTGGATGACAGATCCCGACCTCATGCACTGGAGCCAACCCTACTTTTGGTTGCTGTTTTTTTTGTTATGCTAATAAAGTTGTGGCCTTTCACCTCCAATCACTGTTTCTCGTTTGTCCGCGGCAGCTTCCCTCTCAGGCAAACAAGAGCTAAATGTGCTAGGTTGCTTTCTGGAATAACAGAAACTGCAGAATTTGCAGTTTTACTCAGGCAATACTTTTGATCCAGTCTACATTTTCTAAAAGGGAGCTAGGTGTTGAACTGTAATTCAGTAAGTCTCATTCCTGCTATTTCCCCATATTGCTAATGTCTTCATGGCAGCCTTGGTAAATAGTTGCTTCTTGGCTGTCATTCTCTAAACACGTATTAATGCTGTATTGTTCAATAAAGTAAAGCATAGAATGGAAATACCATTTGGACTACAGTTCCCAGTAACCCCAAACAGCATGGGAGTTGACCCCTTCAAAAATATAATTTTTAAAGCTTTGGAAGTTGACCCCCACAAAAGTATTTTTCTCCACCTGGCTAAATGAAAACTATGTGTGAAAGGTATCTAGGAGTCCCCCATCATATATCTGTGCATTTCATTTTTCCTCCCTAAGTGCAGTACCTTACATTTTTCCCTGTTGAAGTTCAATGTTAATCTGCTGAAGCATAAACAAACAAACAAAAACCCTGCATGACACTTAAACACTAAGGACTTTATCACACCAGCTAGAAAAGTGGAATTTTAACAGGACAAAAGCATCTTTTAGCTGCTGTTCATCTCACATAGCATTGTGTCCATCCTGCTGCTGCCTTGCATTCCATTCCTTACTGTAGTGGATGGTTTCATTGATGGGCAAAACAGGCTCTCTATCTCACTGCTATTTTATTTCTGCCTTTATGCGAAAGGTCCCTTCTGCTGCAGTTCCACTTCTCAGGCAGTCATGGGGTGTGAGTGAGTGTGATTCTGCTTCTTACTGCCTCTGCCCCCTCCCCTTTTCAGTGATCGTGGTAGCCAACACCTTCCCAAAGCTGGCAAACATTCACAAAGCTGCTGGCTTTGGAAGGGGGTTGGCAGACACAATTGCTCAAACGCACCCTTTCTCCTGAACAGTGGGGCTCCTGTGTCAATGTGCACACAGCAGCCCTACACTTTGGGATGTGTGTGTATATGTGGGGGGGGGGGGGAGAAACCAGAAATTGCACCAACCGACACCTTTCTGAAGCCAGCTGCTATGTGCACATTTACACAGCAGCTGACTTTGGGATGCAGTTGGCAACCAGAATTGCTTGTCTCTCCTTTTCCTATCAAAGCATGGGGTTTCTGTGTGAATATGCACATAACAACCTTGCAACTTTGGGAGTGGGTGAAACAGTGACCAAAATGGTCAACATCTTCATGAAGCGTCACACAGCAGTCAAATTCAGGAAGTGGTTGGCAGCTGGGATTCCTCATTTTCCTCCTAGAAGGGGGCATTTGGTAGTGCAGAAAACAGATTATATTGCCATGCATTACCAAAGCACTATAGTGGGGAAAAGCGCAATAAAAAATGATGCCAAAGTGGTGTGCTTCCATTGTTAAATTAGGATGATTGTGGTGGAACAGCAGTCTAGTGTGATAAAGTCCTAAGAGGTTATATTTTATATTTGTGGACTCCAGCCCATGTCAGTGGGTTTCAAAAGATATTTCAGAGATGACAAAGTAATCAGAATATTGTTCAGACTCAGATTTTAATTCAAATATCTCCCTATCCCCAGCCAACATTTTCCCTAGTGATGCTAAAAATCTTTATTGTTCTGCTTTTCTTTTCCCGCCCAAGGCTACTAGTGAACTCTTCTAGCCTTTCCAGACACTTAATATATAGAAAACCTGGGGTTGCCTATTTACACTTAGTTTAGGACAACCTAACCAAAATGGCCCGGGTCAAGGATGTTCAGAAATATTTGTGTTGCCACAAATATTACTCCGAACCTTTTAAAGAAGGAAAAATACATTAATTATTTGTTTACTACACGTTTAGCCTTTGGTAAGATATTTTCTCTTGCTCGGCCTGCTGGAGTGGGATGAAAATCTTTTTCCTTTCCCTTCCTTTTCTTTATCTCCTTTTCTCTCCATTACATGTCTCAGAGGATCCATCCAAATCCTGCTACCATCATCCACCGCTCCTACTCATAGGGGTGTACCTGAGTATCTATTGCACTCAGCAATTACCCTAGAAAGCTGTGATGGTGTGCTGCTCATGCAATTATGGTGAAATCCCAGACCCTTTTAAGACCCAGCCTGCTTGATTTTTTCATACTATACCACTATAGTGCTATCATTCCACTTTAATTATCATGTTCTACCTTATGGAATGCTGGAATGGATAGTTTGGGGAGGGGTACTTAGAATCTGCTGCCAAAGAAAACTAGTGTCTCACTAAACTACAAACCTCAGGATTCCAAAAAATGTAGTTAAAGTGGAATCATAGTGTGAAAGGGCCCTTGGAAGGAGAGAGCCTTCTTATGCTTCTGGTGTGGGAAACCATTGAAGCAGAAAAAGAGTGTTGCAATACAAATGTTCTGGTGCCAGTTTAGGAACTGAGGCCCTGTACAGACCGGCGAAAAGTGCTGGCCTGTGGGCGGAATCACAGTGTAGCGTCCACATGCTGGATACTGTGTCCCTGCCCCCATGGTGCCATTTTGGCATGTTCCCGTTTACATGGTGTGCACCATGATGATGCCACTGTGGTGCAGTGCCCAAATGGCGCAGCGTGGAAGGGGCGTTATCATGGCGTGCCACCGTGTCTATGATGCCCCTTTTAGGGAGTAGAAAAGAAGCTGCCTTTTGCAGCTTCTTTTTGCTCCCTGTGGAGGCTGTGGCATGCAGTTGCCACTGCCCCAATGTGGGGTGAAAAGGTGCGACGTTTAGCCGCCCATCTGTACAGCCCCTGACACTCTCTTACTTTAACTCTGAGATGAATTCTCACCTCTCTCCATTTCTCTCTTGTCCTGTTCCAAGTATCTCTCTGGAAATGGAGCTGCTCAGGCTATTCAAGAGTGCCAGATCAATGTCTTGCATAACTCTCTGCATCTCTTGGATTAGCAGGGATGATTGCATTTCGCCCTGCTTTCCCAGTGACTGTTAACAAAACAGATTTCCATATGACAGGTTTTAGGATGGGGCACAACTAGATTTCTTGTTATTTCTTCTGGAAAAATTGGGCCAGTTGAAAAGGGTATACTACAGCAATTTGGTAGAACAATTTGGCTGGAATAGCAGACATCCACATCTATGGATCATAGAGACCAAAGTTGAAGTGGTTTTTATAGTCTCTCAGCAGTAGAGGAGGCCTCTCAAAGAACAATAGCTTATCTAGATGCACAGAAAAGATTGTAAAGCACTTAGTGAGTTAAAAGTGATAAATGGTCAACAGTAATATGAGCATGCTCTGATTTATTTCAATAGTACCCCATCAAAATCAGTGGGGAAATTTACAATATGGAGAACTCAAGAAAACCACTTTAGGAAGCCAAACATCTTGGACAGCCTCTCATTTTCCCTGTAGTGGTACCATTGCTGATAATGGAGATGCACATAATCAGTTAATATGATAGTACTCACAGATTCTTCATGATAAACTACACTCCTCAAGTGGTTGCTTCTTTTCGTCAAGCATTTATCACAGATCTGCTATTAAGGATTCTTCTTTTTTGCTGCTTCAGTTTATCATACAAGGAAAGCAGAAAAACTGGGGTATGAAAGTTTTAGAAAGAGCAATTTGAAGAAGGGAAACTCCAGTTCTGGGGCTAATGATAGACAGGATAATGTATCTCAATAGAGTTGGCTGAAGAGAGTTAGCTGAAGTGGTCCCTCAGGTAGCAAATGCAAGGTGTTTGTTTTTTTTAATTTAAAGAGGCAGATGTACTATGATGATTATAGGTAAATTTGGTACTCCTGGCGAGGCTTCTAGTAGTCACATTGACCTTTGGTGGGCATTATTTATCTGTAATGTTTTTGACTATAGGAAAGCTTTTGATTGCATAGACCATGAAAAACTATGGAACACACTTAAAGACATGGGAGTGCCACAACATTGGATAGTCCTGATGAGAACTCTCTACTCAGGACAAGAGGTTACTATTAGAACAGAATATGGAGAAATAAAATGGTTTGCAATTGAGAAAAGGGTAAGTACTTGTTCAATCTGTATGCAAAAAATGTCATATGAAGAGCAGGGTTAGACTCAGAAGAAGGTGGAAAGAACATCAACAATCTAAGATATGAAGATGATATCATACTGCTACTGGAAAATATCATAGACTTGGAAAAACTACTAAGGAAAATGAAAGAAGGAAGTACAAAGGCAGGCTTGATGCTAAACACAAAGAAAACAAAAATAATGACAATGGAGGAATTATAGAAATTCAACCTTGAGAATTTAGTAATAGAAAAAAAATCCATACCTTGGATCAAACATTGATCAGAACAGACAAGTGCTGTCAACAAATAATAAGAAGAGTGGGGATGGGAAAGCTAGCAATGAAAGAACTAGACAAGATCCTAAAAAGTAAAGATATACAACTGAGCACTAAGGTTAGCATTGTCCAATCCATTGTTTTCCCCATCACTATGTATGGATATGAGAACTGAGCAGTGAAGAAAGACGATAAGAAGAAAATCAACTAATTTGAGATGTGGTGCTGGAGAAGAGTGCTGGGGACACCATGGATGGCCAGAAAGACAAACAAATGGGTCCTTGAACAGATGACGTTTGAACTCTTCTTGGAAGCCAAGATGATTAAAATGAGGCTGTCATACTTTGGCCACATCATGAGAAGACATGACTCATTAGAAATGACAATAATGCTAGGAAAGGTTGAAGGCAGTAGAAAGAGAGGAAGGCCACATGTCAGCTGGATAGGTTCAATCAGAGAGGTTATGGGCCTGAAACTACAGGACAGATGCAGAGCATTGGAGGACTGGGGATCCTGGAGGTGTCTCACCCGCAGGGTTGCCATGAGTTGGTGTTCATGTGAGGACAGTGAACAACAAACAGCAATGTTGTTCTCACTGGCCATCCCCTATTTCTGGAACCTCCTTCCCTCACAAGTTTGTTCCATCATCTCTTTGACCAGCTTTAATGCTGAGTTGAAGACAATTTTGTTTAGGAAAACATTCCCTGCCATTACAAAATTCTCATTTCCTTTGTCATTTTAACCTATGTTGTTTTATAGTTATTGTTTCCATTTAAATTGTATTAATTTGTAATTATTGTTTCTAGAATATACACCTCCTGCAGGTTTTATTTATTTATTTATTTATTTTAATCTGATTATTCTGTACAGCATAATTTACAGTGCTTTATAAATAAAGTTTAATAATAATAATAATAATAATAATAATAATAATAATAATAATAATTTTGAAGGGAAATGCAGGATCTTTGGAAGTGGTTATGAAGTTTGAGGTTGTAAAAATTGTAGGGATGAGAATGAAGGCCGCAGACTTTAATTTCCCTACCTCTGAGGTACACCATCAAAATAAATTCAAAATGCTGTGATTGTGAATTTGCTTGATGCAGTTTATTGTTTTTAATCCTTCAAAGATGTCCTTAGAGAAAACAGGAAGTACTTTCTAACACTCTGAAATGTTGCTCATCCTCAGTTTAAGTTTCAGTTGAAAAATAAGACAAATACTAACACAGAGAATGCACTCAGTACTAAATGGGGAATAAATTCAAATGGTAAATTTTAGGTTATAAACTGTAGAGAAAATGAATTAAGCCACTGATTTTATTTTCATCTCTTCTTGTTTGGCTTAGTTCTTTTAAACTGCTCATTTTCCTTTGACAGTGGTGAACCTAGCTTAGCAATTTGTTGTGATAGATGTGAAAGGATGCAATTGTTATTGGTAAAGATGAGGGCTTCAAATTAATGGGTTGGTTGAGGTCCTTGGAGCTCATATAATGAAGCTGGGGGGGGGGGGAGGGGAAGAGGAACTGGATCTCACATTTTTCTAGCTTATGTAGACATAATCACTGACCAAAGTGGAACTAGATAAAGATACTGTATATGTATGCTCTAAGGCAGCAAAGGAGAAAAAAAATAGAATGACATCCACAATCAAATTAACATTCAGTCTTTTGTGCCTTCTTTTTTTGTGGATAGTGATGTACCATAGACTATAAATTGACTCATGTAGAAGTTGAGGACAGGTTTTTGGGGATAAAATTATGGATTTTGATTTGACCAGTGAATAAGCAGAGGGTAGAATCTAGGGGCATGTAACAAAAGATGAAGCAAAGGAAAACAATGCCAAAGAACTTACAAAATTCCAGCAGGCAGGGAAGTAACCAAGGGGGAGGGTTCTTGGGGTCCAGACCCCCCCCCTTCCATTAGAAAAATGAATGGTGCATGCTGCTGTGCTGTCACGCCCAAGCCCCATTATAATGGTGACACTAAGTCTGGACCCCCCCCCCTTCCTAAAATCCTAGCTACGTCTCTGCAGCAGGCCTAACTGTTTGTGCTCATCCATCCTAAAAACTGGATGGATGAGAGAGTAGAGAGTGCCCCAGGATAGCTTGCACTCATGCCTTTCACTAGGGAATGTTTTTTTTTTAAAGTTTAAATAACAGTTAAATATATACAGTCCTTACATTGATCTCTGGATGTCAACTCAGTTTTTTGACTAAAATTTCTAGACTTATACATGAGTACATAGATATTGATAGTTTTCAGTCTGTTGGCCACCATTCTGTTTTCCATATTTATTGGTATATTTTAATTAGCACTAGAGTTGATTATGCCAAGGAGTTTTAAATGGAGCCGCGGCGGAGCCGCGGCTTTTTTCCCCATTAGCGCCTATGGGTTTTCGGCTTACGAAGGCTTTTCGGGTTACGAAATTAGCCGCGGAACGAATTAATTTCGTAACCCGAGGCACCACTGTACTGAAGGCACAATTTCAAACAGTTCCAGTGAGAAAGGAAAATGGGAGGTGTCTCAAGAAACCAGGATGGATGACTAAGGAACTTTCAACCGAGCTGAGTTTGAAACGGAACATGTATAAGAAATGGAAAAGGGGGAAAATCACAAAAAAGGAATTCAAAGTAATAGCAGGCATTTGTAGGGGTAAAGTCAGAAAAGCTAAAGCACAGAATGAACTCAGGCTTGCTAGAGAAGTTAAAAAGAATAAAAAGGGATTTTTTGGATATGTCTGCAGCAAAAGAAAGAAAAAGGAAATGGTAGGGCCACTGCGTAGAAAAGATGGCAAAATGCTAACATGGGACAGAGAAAAGGCAGAATTACTCAACACCTTCTTTGCCTCAGTCTTCTCAGAAAACCTGAGGATAATGGGGCAGAGGACAGAAATGGGGAATTTCAGCACAGAATAAGTAAAGAGATAGTAGAGAGGAATACCTTGTTAATCTAAATGAATTTAAGTCTCCAGGACCAGATGAACTACATCCAAGGGTACTAAAAGAACTGGCAAATGTAATATCGGAGCCATTGGCAATCGTATTTGAAAACTCCTGGAAAACAGGAGAAATCCCAGCAGACTGGAGGAGGGCAAACGTTGTCCCCATCTTCAAAAACGGGAAAAAAGAGGATCATAACAATTATCGTCCAGTTAGTCTGACATCAATACCAGGAAAGATTCTGGAGCAGATCATTAAACAGAGAGTCTGTGAACATCTAGAAGGCAATGCCATGATCACAAAAAGTCAACATGGGTTTCAGAGAAACAAGTCATCCCAGACAAATCTGACCTCTTTCTTTGATAAAATTACCAGTTTGGTAGATGAGGGGAATGCTTTGAATATAGTATATCTTGATTTCAGTAAAGCCTTTGACAAGGTTCCCCATGACATTCTTGCAAACAAGCTTGTAAAATGTGGGCTAGACAAAGTAACTGTTAAATGGATCTGTAATTGGTTGACCGGCCGAACCCAAAGGGTGCTCAACAATGGCTCTTTTTCATCCTGGAGAAAAGTGACCAGTGGGGTCCCACAGGGCTCTGTCCTGGGCCCAGTGTTATTCAGCATCTTTATCAATGACCTGGATGACAGAATTGGGAGCATACTTATCAATTTGCAGATGACACCAAATTAGGAGGAATAGCTAATACCCCAGATGACAGGATCAACATTCAAAATGATCTGAATAGACTAGAAAGCTGGGCCAAAGCTAACAAAATGAAATTCAACACCGAGAAATGTAAGGTATTGCACTTAGGGCAGAAAAATGAAATGCACAGATATAGGATGGGGGACACCTGGCTGAATGAAACTACATGTGAAAGGGATCTGGGAGCCCAAGTAGACCACAAGTTGAACATGAGTCAACAGTGCGATGCAGCAGCTAAATGGGCCAATGCAATTTTAGGCTGCATCAATAGTGTCTAGATCAAGGAAAGTAATAGTGCCACTGTATTCTGCTCTGGTCAGGCCCCACCTGGAATATTGTGTCCAGTTCTGGGCACCACAATTCAAAAAGGACATTGAGAAACTGGAGCGTGTCCAGAGGAGGGCGACTAAAATGTTGAAAGGTCTGGAAACCATGTCCTATGAGGAACGACTCAGGGAGCTGGGGATGTTTAGCCTGGAGAAGAGAAGGTTAAGAGGTAATATGATAGCCCTGTTTAAATATTTGAAAGGATGTCATATTGAGGAGGGAGCAAGCTTGTTTTCTGCTGCTCCAGAGAACAGGACCTGGAACAATGGATGCAAGCTACAGGAAAAAAGATTCCACCTCAACATTAGGAGGAATTTCCTGACAGTAAGGGCTGTTCGACAGTGGAACACACTCCCTCGGAGTGTAGTGGAGTCTCCCTCCTTGGAGGTCTTCAAACGGAGACTGGATGGCCATCTGTCGGGGATGCTTTGATTTGGATTTCCTGCATGGCAGGGGGTTGGACTGGATGGTCCTTGCGGTCTCTTCCGTTCCAACTCTATGATTCTATGATTCTATGAAAATATGTGGAAAATATACAGACTTTGTGAATAAGACCAGATATTCCTGGCTAGATAACTTGGTTCTACCTCACTATTCAGCTAAAAGGCTGATGACATCCCAAAGCCCACATCCTGGATTTAGGTTTTAACTCAGGGTTCATCCACACTGCAGAATTACAGCAGTTGGTCACCACTTTAACTGCCATGATTCTATCTTACAGAATCCTGGGATTTGTAGTTTGGTGGGGCATCAGAGCTCTATGACATATCAGGCTGAATACCCCAGCAAACTATAAATCCCAGGATTCCACAGGATGGAGCCATGGCAATTAAAGTAGTGTCAAACTGCTTTAATTCTGCAGTATGGATACATCCCCTGAAATCCAAGGGAACAGGAAGCTGTTGATTTGGAATCTTAAATGTTAGCAGAATCTTTTGTTATTATATGGAGGTCTTCTTTAATACACATCAAACCTTTTTTCTTAGAGTGAAGAAAAGCTTCAATAAATATTACTGCTTATGTCCCTGACTATATGAAATAAAGCTGCTCTGTTTTTTCTTGATGAACTTCACATGTTCCATAGAAACTTATTGTTATTGTTAACTGCTCTTGAGTTGACCCTGACTCTTGGGGACTCTATGCATGAGACATCTGCAAGACCCCCTGTGCTCCATTGCTCTGCTTAGTTCCTGCAAATCCATGCCTATGAACTCTGATTGATATTCCTCTGGATATCTATCTTCCATGTGTGGTCTTCCTCTCTTTGTGGCCTTCCACTGACTGAATCTATCCATCTTCCATGTGTGGACTTTTTCTCTTACTACTTCCCTCTACTTTTATTGTCTTTTCTAATGAGTTGTTCCTTCTCATGATGTAGCCAAAGTACAAGAGCCTCAATTTAATCATCTTGATGCTCCTTTCTCCTATCTTCACTTCTCCTCCTTCTGAGTCTAATTTTGCTCTTATGATATTTTCCACATGCAAGTTGAACAAATAGGATG
Organism: Sceloporus undulatus; assembly: GCF_019175285.1. NCBI lineage: Eukaryota > Metazoa > Chordata > Lepidosauria > Squamata > Phrynosomatidae > Sceloporus > Sceloporus undulatus. The sequence goes on from NC_056523.1 coordinate 99,940,710, forward strand.
ATAGGAGTGCAGTCTTGCCTGATCTCTTTGCTAATTGGGAACCATTCTGTTTCTCTGAATTCTGTTCTAATAGTGCCCTCTTGTCCTGAGTACCGATTTCTCATCAGGACTATCAGATGTGATGGCACTCCCATACCCTTAAGAGCCACTGATATTTTTTTGTGAACTATGCACTCAAATGCTTTTCCATGAAGCACATGGTGATCTTTTTTCCTGGAATTGCTTTGTATGTTCCATTAGTCATTTCCTCTAATTCTATTAAGCTTCTACTCTGAAAAGATTTTATTTGTCCTCTCTGAACCTATCATATGGACCTGTGAGTCAATCAGAAGCTTTTCACTGTAACTATAATCTATGTAGCAGCAGCAGCAGCAGCAATAATAAGAGGAAAGTCCTGTCTGTCTGTCTCTCTGTCTATCTCTCTACCTTCATGAAACAACAGTACCAGTGCCACACTCTCCTTGGCAATGCTGATGTGCAGATACTGCATATATTTGCATGGATGCTGAGTGAAAACTGGAGGCATTGGTTCTTTATTGATCCTCTAAAGTCCCAGGTACCTATAAATCCTCTTTCTCGTACCTAAATTTGCCCAAGGATGTCCTTCTTGAAATTGTTCTCAATTTTCCAAATGAGGTGGTTGGTAACGATGTGGAGAAAAGTCTTCACCATTGTGGTAGCTTGATTATAGAATGTTCTCCACAGAGAAGCTCATTTGGCATCATCTCTTTTGGGTGCAAGTTTAGCTACCCCAGGCTTTTAACATCAAGTCTTAGCTTCATTTTTATGGTGGAATATTATTCATTTTTAAATCACAATGTTAATGTTATAATGTAATTAAAATTAAATTATAAATTTTATAATTAATTCAAAATTAAAATTGTTAAACAGAAAATTAGAATGTAATGTTATATAATGTTATGTATACTTTTCAATTGTATGCTGCTCTGAGAGTCTCAGATTGAAAAAAAAGACTTAAATCTATTTACAATTAAAAGAATAAAATATGTGTGACATCTACCTCATACATTTAAACTGAGTTTATATTCTCCCCCCCCCCTTTTTTTTTGTGGGGAACTCTAGAAATTCTTTGAGGATACCAGAGCATTCTGTTTGATAAATCCCACTTCCATTATACAATTTCCTGGAATGATTTTTGGAAGCCAAAATTCAGATTACATTTCATGCAGAGCTTGACATATTATACAGGCAATGAATGTTACACAGAGGAGTGCAGACTGCACTGGGTGATACCATAACAGGGGAATGACACCACTGCTGCCCATACATATCACTTTTGGTAGGAACAGACTGTGGTGTTCACCTGCAACACTTTAAAATGCTGTGAGTGGGGTGAGGCTCAGGGTGAGGAAAAAGGAAATTATAATTTAAAAAACTTCTTTAAAGACATCACATCTTACCAAATTTTCAGTTTAACCACATGGAACTATGTATATGTAAATACAATTTGGCTGTGCGCATGATACTCTAATTTAAAGGTATAATTTTAATTTTTTTAGATGTTTATTCCATAACTATTGCCATTACATTCAATGATATATGGGAATTACAATTTATAGCTAACATTAGTACAAGAAACATTACTAAGGGTAATGTACGGTGTGGTATGGGAGCAGGTCAATGGTGGAGGGTAGCACCATGACTAACTTCACCAGGTGTTGCCAACTCTAGTGATTCCATTGGCAAGATGTGCAAAGATCAGTAGTAGAGCATATGATCTGCTAATTTAACTCAATGGGACTTACTTCTTACCAATTCTTCACTGTGAAACTTGAACCTGGGATTCTCTTAAGTGTCCCTTGCACTATAACTCTCTTTAGTCGCCAGCCCTCTGGGTTTCAATTCCCCCCCCAGCTTGGCACCAACTATTATTTGACAGCCACACACCCACTATCTAATGTGTCCCAAACCTTAAAGACTTTTCTCAATGTTGATAGAGTTTTTAATGTGTTTCTGAAATCACTTCAGATAGCTGCTTGTTGAAATGAAGTAATAAATTTATTTATAAGTCAGGCTGAATACAGTATCTCTTTTAGTGGATGGTGTTCACAATGGATACAGTGTATAAATACTTTATTAGTTACACAGTTTAACAGTTTGTTTAGTTTGGCTTTGTAATTGGTTCTTTATAGCTTTATATACATTCCCTTGCAGACTAAGGCAGGTTACAAACCGCCACTTGGGACGTCCTCAGGACATCCCAGTTTAAAAAAGGGGCATCTCTTCCAGATGCCCCTCTTCCTGTTACGGACTCTGTCCGTAACAAATGGCGGCGGCCGTTCCACATGGCCGCCGCCATCTTGACGTAACGGATGCTGTGCGTCCGCGCGACGCTAATGATGTCACGAGTGCGCCATTGGCGCCTTGTGGCGTCATGAGCGCGACGCCAGAAGAAGCTCCATTTGGAGCTTATCTTTTGCTCCATAAGGGAGCCGTGCGGTTTGGCTGCGGAGGCTCCCTTGCGGAGCAAACAGCAGCACCAGGTAACGCCTCTTTGTTCTCACAGAATCTTTATTAAACTTTTCTATCTTATAACCCTTCTGGTTACCTGTGACTCCACTAGTCACAAAACACTATGTCTCCTGCAAGACACTACAACAATATAATTAAGGACACTCTTTGTCCCTTTCTTGGGAACCTAAAACATTTTCTAACTGCTCCTCACAGCAGCCTAAACTAGCCTCAATAGCTCTTCACCCCTCAGGGCATAGTAAACATCAACCCCTCTCAAACCTGCCCCTTCCTCTTATACACTCACTCCTGGAAGCAGTCCCCATCTTTCCCTGGCTTTGCTTCCATTGGCTAGTGTCAAGGTTCTAATCTGCCTGTTGCCTCCAAAAGCAGTAAAGCATATGATCTGCTAATTTGACTCAATGGAACTTACTTCTGAGTAGATCTTTTAAAAGAACAGACATAGGCAGAGTAAGAAATTAGCTATCTGTAACGTTTGTCTTCCAGCTGTAACTTTACCCCACAGTTTGTATATCACCAAAGAAAGGGATTGGTGGAAACAGAAAAGGAGGAATGGGAAGAATGAGAGAGATAAGAAAAGAAAGAAGGAAATGTGGGTGGTGGTGAGGAGAACCTTTTACACAATTATCCAAAGGCCCAGTACTGTGCGAGCAATAATAAGCACAACAAGGATTTGCAAAAGAGGTCAAAGACTAAACTAAGTCTAGAGTACTAGTTGAATCATGGGGTGGGTAGAAACCAGAACAGGGAGCCCAAAGAGACAGGGAAAAGCCAAGAGAAGAAGAAATGGGTGTGTGTCTGTGTGTGGGGTGGTGGTGGTTGAAGAAAACCTTTACATTTAATTATCAAAGTGACAAGCACAGTGTGAGCATCAATAAGCATACTAAATTATTACCAAGAGGTTCACTGCAGCTAACCTCCAAATAATAATACTCAGCCCTGTACATTATACAGTAACATACAACAGAAACTCAAATATAATCAGTAGAGGAAGAGAACTGTGTAGAGTCACCATGTATCCCACCCCAAAATGCACAAGGCAATAAATGGTGGTTGTTGTGCAGAAAAGGGCCGGACATTCTCTAAGGCCTATTTGATGGCTAAACAAAGTGATTAATGCTCCATCTTTTTCCTTTACATTCCAAGATTAATTTTTGCTGTTTCTTTCTGTTCTTCTTCCATTTCTTGCCAATCCCAGCTCTTCAACTGTTTCTCAGTTTTTGTTTAGATGGGTTTTGTTGCTTACTAACCCAACCATGTGATGCATTTTCTCCAGCCAGAATCCTTCTTCTCTTCAGCAGAAAATCTGAGAAGTTAAACCACATTGGCAGAAAACTCTAGTGAGTTAAAACTATAAAGGAGCCGTGGTTGTGCAGTGATTAAATGCCTGTACTGCAGCCATTCACTCACAAACCATAAAGTTGCAAATTCAATCCCAGCCAGGGGCTCAGGCTCAACTCAGGCTTGCATCCTTCTGAGGTTGCTAAAATGAGTACCCAGCTTGTTGGAGGCAATTAGCTTACACTTTGTAAACCGCTTAGGAATTGCTTAAGTGCACTGATAAGCAGTATAGAAATATACTTGCTATTGCTTCTGTCAGTTAACTAGTTCCTTCTAAGTTCTGTTTCCATGCAGAATGCTGCCTCAGAGAAAAGTTATTCAGCAATCTGCAAGTGAGAATGATATTATTTAAATAAGCACTCTGATACAGCAATTGAAGAATAGTGGCTGTCATAATGTCTCTTACAGCATTTTTCATAGCTTTAATACTTAAATAGGGTATTGATATTTAATGCATCCCAAAGAACAGATAAACTGCAGTTTGTAACTTAGTATGGCATTCTTAAGAAACACCTTATAAAAAAGAAGAACAGATCTCCTCTTTAGACTATTTTCTCTTTGCAATTATCTTGTAAATCTTTGTCTGTCTTGGATCAAGGTAATTACTGTTAGAAAACCCACTTATTTGCACGATCATCATTTTTCTATTAATATTTACAATAACACTTTCCCCACTGTTAATGTTTTTACTGTTGCAGGAAATGAAATGCAAATGAACAACTCTGAAGATTAAAGCATAATGAAATAGGACATACATTCTGAAGAACTAATGAATAAAGTGGCTCCAGGGCACAAAAAGATGTCCTTCCAAAACAAACATGTAGATAAATAATGAGATAAATAATTTGTAGGCATTAAAGTGAGAAGAAGGAGCACAGATCATGTTTGGAACAAACGGTTTGCATTAGAGGCCTAATTGCATCTCCCTCTCTCCAGTTTTGAAAATTAAGTTTCTCCCCAAAATTTAAACTGAGAATGGAATAATTATTGCATACTGCATTTCCCACAAAACAGTGGTGTATCAGTATTTTTTTATATAATTCTCTCATTGTGCAATTTAGCATTTCTGCAGAGCTAATAGATAAAAAGCCATATGCTGCTCAGTATTTATCATGTAGTAGTCTATTGCCTGTCAAAATGATGAGTGATTTGGGGATGATCCTCCAGGGGGCCTCCCCACTGCTTTCTTCAAAAATGATGTTCCAAGAGGTTGCTGCTGGAAAAGCAAAGAGCAGGTCTAGAAAGAGAAAACCAGCCCTTCCTTCCTTTACCACTACGAAGCATCTAGCAGGGCTGAACCACATCAAGAAACTGTCACAACCCTTCCTTTGTAGGCACTACTGCTGTCATTACTGTGGAGTGGACATGGCAAGAAAGCACTTGAAACACTGATGGTAAAGACAAACCAATACTACTTCAAGTGCTGGCCCATGGACCAGTGCTGGTCCACTAACCATTGGGTATCAGTTTGTGGCAAATTTCCAGGAAACAAAGGAACAGTTTTAGGTTCAAAACACACTGTAGCAATAATCCAGTTTAAGACCACTTTAATTGCCCTGGCTCAGTGCTAGGAAATCCTGGGAACTGTAGAACTGCCTTCTCTGTCAAAGAGCTCGGGTGCCACAATAAACTATAGTTCCCAGAATTCCCTAGCACTGAGCGAGGGTAGCTAAAGTGGACTCAAACCTGATTATTTCTGCAGTAGTGTTTTGGAAATTAGCCAGTTGGCAGAATCATGGTATCCACTCCTGGCACATAGGGAGGAAAAGGCCAATCCCCCACAGAGCTGTTTCAAACAATACCTTTTTCTCTGTACTGGCAGATTGTAGTTCCCACATAAATGGGGTGTAAGCCACCTTTGGTTGTAGTCCAAATTTTTAAAGTATAGAATCATAGATTTGGAAGAGACCACGAGGGCCATCCAGTCCATTTTCTGCTATGCAGGATTTCACAATCAAAGCAGATATCCAAGGAATTGAAACAATTTTTGGGATAAATGTTCATCATCTTGGATAGATCCTTTAAAGTTCAGACAAAACCCAGAGCCAATTCATCCCCTATTAGCATGGGATTCCTAGCCACCACTGCTTGTATGCTCAGAATGCCAGCTCCTTACATTTCTTAGACAAAGGACCAGATTTGTGGAAATGCAGCACAGCAAAGAGAAACAGCAGTTAGGCAAGGAACCTCCTGCCTTCTGGATACTCCTGCTGTGATTTTTTTCATAGTGGGAATGAGGTCCTGGATACCTGAATCTACTTCTGCTTGCTTCTTCTGCAGCCATTTGATTAAGCTCCTAATGCCAGCCATGCAGCGGGTGCTCCCTTCTAAGTAAACATCAGTGGGACTTAATTCTCAATAAGTTTTGACTTGTCTGCTAACAGAAGTGACACACATCCTTTTGGGGTTGATTCTGGGTCAATTCCTGTATAATTTGTGTAACACTTCTGATTTTTATATATAAAAAAATACCTTCTGCAGTTTCAGGGCAAGTGGAGGTTTGCCCACCCTTGTTCTAAAACAGCATTGATCAAAGGGGCAATCTGTTGACTGATGCCATTCTGCAAGCTATTGGCCACTGGTTCAGGGTGAGTTTCTGGGACACAAAGAAATCATTGTAGCCAGTGGTCACAAATATAGTGCTGTCCCTTGGAACATTGGGAGGGGAAAACCTGCTGGTCCCCCACATCAGATAGCTTTAGAACCACTGGTCTAAGAGTCAGAATAACGTGTAGCAACTATGGTAAACTCAGGACAAATAGGGAAAGTGCGAGAAGAGAGAAACTGGGACATTTAAAATGAGTGTAGAAAAGTGGAGAAGGAGGTTTGTGTTGAGCGGGTGCGGGAGGAGAGAGATAGGCGAGAGGACCCTGGGGAAGAGGAGAAAGAAGAAAGAAGAAAAGGAGGAGGACAAGCACAGCTGGAGAAGGAGAGGGGGAACTTGACCACATCCAGAGAGATGGGGAAGGAGTTGGGGAGTCCTTTAAGGGGAGAGGGTGAGGCATCTGGGGGGAAGAGACAACGCGGAAGAAGGAGATGCGGAGAGAAGTATGCGAGAGGGAAAGGAGAGGTAACTCTGTCCTCTGTCCTACCCGTCTGTCCCATTCAGCTTCAGTCCTCCTTTGGGCACCTTCAGGTAGGACCTCACCACGTAGTGCGCCCTGTAACCCCATGTTGGGAAGGAGTTCCCAGTGGAGAACCATACAACCCCAGCATTAGGCGGGCTGTCCCCGGTTCCCATACCCAAGAGGAGACTTGGTGGGACACCAAAGGGAGGTGTTGCAAGCATGGGGCCTGACCCTTGGAAAGAGAGAAGGCCGAGGTAGAAAATGCTGAAAGGGCTTTCAGACCCCCTCAGGTGAGGGGTCAAGAAGACTGAGAGCTGTGACAGTGGAAAAGGGGCTGAGTCGGACCGAGGACTACTCAGTCCAGTGAAGTAACTGGAACCCCTGTGTGGGGATTATTGTTTTGTTTGGTGGTGTTCGGAAGTTCAGCGTTCCATTAAAGTTTTGTTTCTTGTGTTAGCATCTACATTGGTCTCACATGTGTTACTGGTACCTACCGTGACTCATGGATTCCAAAGGAGGCCTTCCTATGCCTGGGCCGCTGGCCCCACCCACAATGAGATAACAGAGGATTAATTGTGGCAGTCACTGTCAAGTTGTAGGTATGGTTCAAGTGTCTGTGGGCATCACTCTATGCTTTTCTTCCTTCTACAAGTCTGCTATAGCAGCAGGAATTGAAATGTCTGGACAATCTGTGGTGCAGGACAGAAAAGTGTACTTTACAAAACTAGCAGGGATCACTAATGGACATGTACTATTCCCTGATTCTTGTCTAATGAATATGTGGGGGTTTGCCTCTTTCTTTCATACTTACTGTGTAGAGAAATGCTCCCAGAACAGTGATGTAACTTGGAAGTGAAATGCAAAGGAGCTCTTTGTTTTATATGGAATGATAAAAATCTTGAACTCCACCCTTTCTAAATATGTAGGAGGTGCACAGTTGCTGTCTTTCTTTGTATTGCCAGTGGCAATGTGGAAAATGCTTGCAAAGACACTTGCTCATTTTTTGTGTGGTACAAATGATTACAATGCAACAATATCCTTGGATTAGTGAAGCAGAGCAAACATTGTTTCTGGATGCTGTGAATCAAATAAAGGGCAATAAAGTGCACATTCAGGGAAAACAAAGCAGGAGGGAGATTAATAGAGCCAATCCCTGACCAGTCCACAAACAAACAGCACTGTTCAAACCAGAGAGAGATAATATAACATTAAAAAAAAAACAACAGGTTAGAGTGTGTCTATTACCAGCCATGTGACAAAGCAAATACTGTGCTATGTGACTTGCAATTAGAGTCTTGGTGCTGTATAATTAAACTTCTGCCAAAACTGTAGTTACAAATGCATCTGCACTTTCACTTGCAAACATGGCTCAGAGTCAGCAGGAATTTAGACTGCCAACCGAAAAAAATTGCTGATAAAGGATCTCATCTACGCTATTATTTGAAAAATTACAATTGGGGGATGAGGGGAAAAGATCCACTTTGTCACTATGTTTGGGCAATATAAATAGAGTTTCCTCCCATAATATTACCTTGTTGAGCACTATGCCATCTATATCAACACTGAGTTAGAGATATATCTTTCCTCTAATTGGCTTAAATGCAACTAAATGTAAGAAAATAAACAGGAGAATGTTAGATTTTGAACAATGCTACAGACAAATCAGATGGGAGGGCTCATTAGTTGCTAAAAACACACCACCTTCCCAAAATGTGCCAGATGAGCTATCGTGCAAGAGAGCGATGGTGGCCATTTGTTTCATTAGACTACATAGAGCTTTGAAAAGTTACTTTTTTGGACTACAATTCCCAGAATTCCCCAGCTAGCATTGTCACCATAGCTATGCTAGCTGGAAAATTCTGCTAGTTGTAGTGCAAAAAAGTAACTTTTGGGGCTCTGAGATTTCCACACTTGTATCAAAGCAGTAAACATGCATGGTTGTTGTTGTTGTTGTTGTTGTTGTTGTTGTTGTTGTGTCTTCAAGTCATTTCTGACTTATGATGACCCTAAGGTGACCTTATCATGGGGTTTTCTTGGCAAGTTTCTTCAGAGGGGGGTTGCCATTGCCATTCTTTGAGGCTGAGAGATACCTCACCCAAGGTCACATGCATAGAGGTACATTATTGTGAGACTAAATAAAGTCCACAAACTCTGAAGCTGCAGTGTTATTTCTTTTTTAACCAACCTGCAAGATTTTAATCCTTCTTCTGCAAGTTTCCTTATCAACTTGGGTGTGATCCTGATTACACAGAACCAAATTAATCCATGGAACTGCTGGCAACAACTACATTTAGTTGTGTTTGTCTTGAAAACAGTTATTAAAAATATGAACTACAGTTCTCAAGATGCATTATTTAGTCACATTATCTTGCCAAGGAGTTGAAATAGATTTAAACTGTGAGTTATATGGATGTTTATAGGGAATAATTTTCTTTTTTTCTTCACTAAATGTGCATTTGTTATTTAATTGTTAAGTGGGATACAGAATGATCGTCCCTCACGTCATATATTAGCCCACCGCTCTGTCCTAGTTACATTTTTATTGTGTTATTAATAGATATTTTAATCTCCAATTTTAATTGTATCATGTTTAATCCTGTTTTAAGGGGGGAATTTGGGACATAATGTTGAATGTGGATATTTTAATGCATTGTGAGCTGCTTTGATTGTCTCATCACAGAAAAGCGGGATAAAAATAAAAGCTTTATTTATTATTTATTTGTGATACGACTGTTTCCCCAAGAAACTATGTTTGTTACAACGAAGTGATCATTTCCTACCATTTAATCCACAATATTTTGTTGCTGGAAAAAATGCAGTTCTCTTACCTTCAACTGATGGTGGAGTGGAGAATGGGAATGCTCACAAAGCTGCCCTAGCTATCTTTGGACACAGTTTACTCTCTTAGAAATATAGCAGTGATCATGAAATTTTAAATGTATTCAAGATTCTTTGTCAAGCATGCCTTTCCCAATTGTAGATTTTAGTCATTTTTGCTAAATGTCCAAATGAGATACAAACTGAAATCTGTGTGGAAAATAAGGAGCCTTACTCGATATTAGCTTCAGTGCCCATATGTCAACATTATTATGAAACGGATTACTCCAGAAATGCATCCCAGCATAGTTGCATAGAGCACTGAGAAAAACTGTACATGCTTGTATGCTTTTTAATTGCATTATTTTTTTAATATTGTAAACCACCCTGAGTCCCAGTTTTGGGAAAATGGCGGGATATAAATAAATAAATAAATAAATAAATAAATAAAGATTGCTGAGAAGAATGGAGGAGCAAGAGTAAAGTTGTAAAGCCGTATATGTAAACACTGCTATCAGTTCCTATGGAAATTGGAGTTATGGACATAGGTTACTTGCAGTGAGTAGAATCTCACTATCACAATGTGTTCAGAAATTATCTCTGAATCTATTTCCATATGGCTAAATAGCACTGAAAACTGACAGCTTGTTCTGAAGGACTTTTTTTTTAAAATGCAATATACATAAATAATTTTAAGAACAGTAAAGCATGGTTGGGTGCATGCAGATGTATGTATCAGCTTCTTCAGAAATAAACTGCTTGAGTCTGTCTTCTTGAACCTTCCAAGTTTTTAGATGGAAAGTGAGATAAATTCTGAAATCTATTAAGCAGAGTAAATTACAATGTTCTCATATTTTGCCCATGGAACCACATTAATACAGCTTTCCGTTTGGCTTTGAATAAGTCATTATTTTATGCACAAAGAAGAAAATGCACACTCACATGCGCACACAGGCATACACGTTCACGTTGATGTGTGATGCTGAAGAAATTGCTTTTGCTTTCTAAGAAGTTTATTCATGGCATTTCTCCAGTACATTAATTCTCAGAGAACTATGCAACTTGACAAAGGTCACAGATGACTGAAAGGGAAACGAAAGGGAGGGCTATAGCTTTTTGCTTGTTTGTCAAAAGCACATATCTAAAAAAAACCTTTCATCCATGATTTTGTAAAGAAGGTTACAATTAGGAAATGCCAGTAATGAAGCACTGTTTAGGTGGAGAATCAGTGTTATACAGAGATATTACATGGAATAAACAAAGTGAATGTTTTCTTTTCACCTTTTCCTTTTTTAAAAATAAGACAAGCCATATATATGAGTGTGTACATGCATAAATCACAACTTAGTTAAGGTAGGGAATCATAACCATATTATATACATAATACCCTTTCCTGTTATTCAGTGGACACTCTCCCTCCTGCAAGAAACAGGAGCTGTCTACCTCCAAATCTCCTAAAAGTAATTTTGAAGCATACACCAATTCCATAAATACTTGGCAAGCCAAAAATTGGAGCAAACTTATTAATCACCTGTCCTTGGAAAGCCATTTTCTTCTGTGTTTACTTTATTCACACATTATGAAATGAGATCTCGGCATAACCTGAAACAAATGCCATAATATTTACAAGCAAGTATCACAGATGTTCCTCTCTCACTCACCAGGGAGAAATTGTCTTCTGAGGGGAAAGCTACAGAAATGTGGCATAGCATTTATAAACAAGCAAGCAAACAAACAAACAAACCAACAAACATGCCATCTTGTATACTCTTATGATGATAATTTGTTGAAGTTTGAAATGTGAAATGGCTACTTCTCAGCAAAACTTAATTGCAACTGAAGTCAACTGTTTGCAGTTTGCCATTTACCAGCAAAGCTATTACATGCCCCCCAACAGTCCTAATTTGGCAGGGACAGTTCCGATTAATCATTACTTGTCCCACGTTTTAGCTAGTTTTAAAATGTCCCAGTCTCTCCCTTCCTTTCACTTTCCCCTTTTGTCCTTGACTTGGGTTTACTTGCTGCAAACTGAGTTCAAAGTGTTAGCTATACTGGCTAGGACTCCAGAGATTTGCAGTGGAACAGCATCAGCTACACATTAGCTATTCCTGATTTAATGGAAAACCTGAATACCAGGTGCTGTAGGGTATATTTCAGAGGAAGGAACTGGCAAAAACACCTTTGAGTATTCCTTGCCTAAGAAAACCCTATGAAATTCATGGGATCACCTTAAGTCAACAGGAGACTTGAAGGAACATACACACTGTACCATTTACAGACCCCTGACTGAAGCTAGAGAATAAACACCCCATTTTCCTCATCTATTTCAGGATGGGGCATGGGCAAAGGTGTAAAATTTACTGTTTTTCTCCTCCTCACTTCATGTGATAATTGGAAGGCAAGGCATGCTGCATATAGCTGAAATCCAGTGTTTTTATTTCTCACTGTTGCTATCTTTAGTTGTTAATTGCTACAAATTCTGTCTTGACTTATATTGCCTAAATTCCTGTTTCTTTAGCATCCTAATCACACTATAAAACATTTTACTGTTCATAATGTGTATGTGTCGATTGATAGAGAGATAACTCTATGATTAAATTTAAAGTTAATATAGTAAGAGAGCTGTAAGAAAGGTAGTACATAACAGCACATGAGCTATTCCTGCTGTTATTCGCATAATAATTTTATGCCTTTCTGCTCACTTTACATTATTTCAAACTATTTCTAACTCTTAATCACTAAAAGGGCATCCATATGGTTTTAAACACTGGGTCCCACCATCCTCAGGGACAGGTAGAGATGACCTCTTAGAAAAAGAAAGTCTAGAAGAAAATTTATTGGTTAGTTACTGTTCAACTGTGTTTAGATGAAAAAGCTGCAGCAAAACATCAATATATTTTAAAGACTTTTTTCAAAGATGATAATAATAATAATAATAATAATAATAATATTTATTTATATCCTGCCTCTTCCATTTTGAGGATCGAGGTGGGTAACAGCAAAGTTTATAAAATATACAACAATAAAAACAACAAGCCCCACAAAACCCCGGCCCAACCCTCCCTCCCATGTATAAAATTAAAGAATAAAACATGGTTAAAAATACATAACAATATAATAAAATTACTACACAAACCACAAATAAGAAAAATAATAAAAGGAGGGGGATTCAGTTGGTTCTGGACATTATCAATCGGGGAAAGCCTGCCGGAAGAGAAAGGTTTTTGTCACCTTTCTGAAAGCCTCGAGTGAGGATAATTGGCAAATCTCTTCCAGCAGGTCATTCCAAGTTTTTGGAGTAGTGACAGAGAAGGACCTCTGGGAGGTCACTGCCAGTCTGGTCTTTCTAGACTGTAAAAGGTTTTCCCCGTAGGATCGGAGTGTACGGGAAGGATTGTATAGGAGGAGGTGTTCCTTCAAGTAGACTAGACCCAGGCCATGTAGGGCTTTATAGGTGATAACCAACACCTTGTACTGTGCCCGGAAGCTAATAGGCAGCCAATGTAGTGATTTTAAAATAGGTGTAATATGGTCGAACTTGGATTTTCCCATCTTCCAAATGATGGGATATTTGTTGCTTCTCCAAACTAGAAACTTTGGAATAAAACTACTTTTTTCCAATACCAGAAGACCTACAGTTGCAATCACCAGGCATTGCAAGAATTTACAAAGTAAAAGAGTACATGATAAGGTGGGCCAAAAATTTTGGGCATAATTACAATATGGATGTATTGGAAAAAATGTAGTCCAAAGATACAAAATTTACAGTATGCAATGATTTAAAATAAAACCTGTGTAATATCATGTATAGATGCTATCAAAGCCCAGTCAAGCTGCTGAAAATGTCCCAGAATGTTTCAAATCAGTGTTAAGATTGTCAAAATAAGAAGAGATCTTTTTTTTCTTTTTTAAAAATATTTTTATTGTCATTTTAACAAATTCTTTTCAACATACAACAATATACATTATTACCTTATCCATTGTCCACTCAACCACCCCATTCAACTTGCCTGTTACAGCTAATTAACCTCACTCATACTTCTCTGGCTTTTCTTCGCGAACGAAAATTCAGGAAGGACTCATCCCATGCTTTCTACAAGCGCATTGATGACTAAAAAGGCCAATCCGAGCTAAACAAGTCCAGTTGCAGAAAGCACAGCAGAAAGTATCTGTGCTGTGCTGTGATGTTTCCGGGTTGTGGTTCTTTCTGTGTTGTAATTTCTCTTCGGGACTTGTTCGGCGTGAGTTTTCAAAAAAGGCTGCTGCATTGTGGATAGTGCGCCTCCATGTCTCCTGATGTGAGGCCAGGGTGGACCATTGTTGGTGTTCAATTTGGCCGAGCCTGAGATGTTGTTTCAGGGAGTCCTTGTATCTCTTCTTTGGGGCACCCCTCTTATGCTGACCCGTGGCGAGTTCACTGTAGAATACTATTTTTGGGAGGCGATGGTCCTTCATTCTAGAAACGTGTCCTGCCCAGCACAGCTGCATCCTCAATAGCATGGCCTCAATGCTGGTGATCCCTGCTTGCTCAAGGACAGCAACATTCGTCATATAGTTGGTCCAGTGTATATTTAGAATTGTGCATAAACAGTGCTGATTAAAGCGTTCGAGGAGTCGTAGGTGTTGGCGATAGGTGACCAATGTTTCAGACCCATAAAGGAGAATAGACAGTAAAATGGCTCTATACACACTGATTTTTGTGCTTCGCCTCAGGTGTTTGTTACTTCAAACTCTTTCGTAAAGCCTTTCGAATGTACTATATGCCTTTGCTAATCTATGATCGATCTCTTTATCAATCTTGGCGTCTGAGGAGATGGTGCTTCCCAGGTAGGTGAACTGCTGAACGGACTTAAGCACAGATTTGCCTACAGTGACATGAGGATGGTAGTGTTCTTCCTGTGGTGCAGGCTGGTAGAGAACTTCTGTTTTCTTTAGAGCTCTGCAGCTGTAGCAAAATAAGATGTTAGGCGCTGCAGAGCTGCTTCCGGATGGGCAAGGAGGGGAGCATCGTCAGCAAAAAGCAGCTCATGGACTAGATAGTATACAATAATAATTCACTACTTCTCTATCTACAATCTTGGAGATATCTTCATTACAAATCAGTGTTGTCTTCCTTGTTGTTGCAATGTTCATCTTAACCATCTATGGACCTTATCACATGGGGGAAATTGGGCAAAATCAGGGGTTTAAAGAGTGATTATCCTGAGGAAAATGTAATATCACAAGATTTTCACACAACATTGCTAATAAACAGGCAATAAACAGCAACAAATCATTCACGGGGAAATCCCAAAAATGATTTGTTGCTGTTTATTGCCTGTTTAATAGCGATGTGTCTGAAAATCTAAATTTTGATATCGCATTTTGATCTGGATAATAACTGTTTAACCCCTGATTCCCCCCCCCCCTGCCATTTTTCATATATTTATATCTTACATGCCTGCTCCCCCACCATATTAATATGCAGGGGAAATACATGTGGACCTTCATATTTCTACCAGTCTGATCAGAACTTTTTAAACCATTATTTCATGCTGCTACTGCTTGTACCCTCTACCTTCATTTCACATTTACATCTCCTAGAAAGTTTTCTTGCCATTCCTGGGACAGATATGCGAACACTTTTCTCCAATCATCTGAATATTGCTCTGTGTGCTTATTCTGTAATGATCTTGTTAATTTGGCCATTTCAAACACATCTAATATTTTAACTAATCAGTCTTCTATTAATGGTGTCTTTTTCTGATTTTCATCTTCTAGCAATTATCATTCTAGCAGCAGAAATAATATACAATAATATCCTGCCATGTTTTTGTTCCAGTTTGGCATCTAACATATTAAATAAAAAAACTTCTGGTTGAAACTCTGTTTTTACCTGCAGAATCTTACTCAACATATGATAAATTTTAATCCAAAATTTCTTCACTTTTTCACAAGTCCA
Organism: Sceloporus undulatus; assembly: GCF_019175285.1. NCBI lineage: Eukaryota > Metazoa > Chordata > Lepidosauria > Squamata > Phrynosomatidae > Sceloporus > Sceloporus undulatus. The sequence continues at coordinate 99,956,370 of NC_056523.1, forward strand.
CTACATGTGGTTTGTGTCAATCTCTTTTGCGTATTTCCACCACTTGTTTGATTGATTATTATACAATTTATATAATTTCTCTGGAGTTAAGTACCATTTGAAATATATCTTATAAAAGTTTTCTTTTAACCTGGCACATTCCCAAGCCACCTGGGAGCCACCCAGCCATTTACCAGGTGGTGGCTTCATAATGCTCCAGCAGCACAGTGTTTACGCACCATGTGCTGCTGGACCATCATCAAACCAGTTTCCTGCCACAGCATGGGCAGAAAAGTAGGCTTTTTGCCATTGGAAAAAGGAGCTGATTTTTGCCACTCCTTTTTCTGGCAGTTGCAAGGCAAATTGAGGCTGCAGCATGTGGTTGCTATGGCCCCAATCCAGCTTCGGAAGGGGCAGCTTGAAGCCTGTCTATTTCTCCCCTTAGACCAGTAACTTTTCACCATCCTACAGGTCCACCACATATGAAAAAGGGAGCCCTCCTGATAAGACAGGTTTGTCCACTCTCTCCTCTTCTTTTTGTGTTAATCTTGGAAATTCTTCTGGCAAATATTATAAATTATTATAAATTATTATAAATATAAGGACCAAAGTATAAAGGGAGTTAAGGTTAATTTTAAGTTTAGAGTTTTTGCAGATAACGTTGTCTTGTCCCTATGTGAGCCAATTAATAGGGAAACTATTAAATAAATTTGAAGATTTTGGGAAATCTGGACTGAGATTAAATAAGGAAAAAAACAAAAATATTAGTTACAAATTTGGATTATAAGGCAAAAAAATATTGGAGGAAAACTCGTGATTAAATATAGTGGGTAAAACAAAATATCTGGACATTTTGATTTCAAACAAGAATTCTGACCTGCTGGTAAATAATTATAAAAATACATGATCAAAAATAAAGAAAGACTTTAAAAAGTGGAATGACTTGAACCTGTCACTATTAGAAAGGATCTCTGCTGAAAATATTATTTTCAGTCATATTGGCTTCTAGGAAGATTTAAAGCTTGATTTGTTCTGTGACCTATTTATTTGTCTTTTTAGCAATACACAATATCTGCAAAACTCTTTTCAACACCACATCTCAAATGAGTTGATTTTCTTCCTATCAGTTTTCTTCAACATCCAGCTTTCATATTGATATGTAGTGGTGAGGAATACAAGGCATGGACAATCCTAACTTTAGTATTCAGTGAAATATCTTTGTACTTCAAGATCTTGTCTAGTTCCTTCTAGCTGCCCTTCCAAGTCTTGGGGCTTGTATGCACTGGCCAAAAGGCCAGTGTTCTCTCTGGTCTTGTGCTGCCCTGTGGTGATGATGCAGGCCAATATCCCCAGGCCAGGATTGGCCACTGGATCACCACTGATCCAGTGGTGCTGGACTGATTCCAGCCTAAAGGGGCCTTAGCACAGGGTAAAAAGATTGCCTGTTTGCTGCAGAGTTTCTTGAAAACAGTGTGGAAATAACCAGCACATAATAGGACCCCATGCTTCCCTTATCTGCTCCCACTGTTGCATCTTCTCTGTAGGCCCCTGTCATAGTCTGTGACATCAGATTGGGGTGTCTGGCCATGTGGATGTAGCCAGGCAAACCATTTTCACCCTTATGGGTCATGACAGGCACCTTCAGAGAAGACACAACAGTGGTGGCAGATAAGGGGGGCATAGCAGCAGCAGCTCCATGGTGCGGTGGAACCAGTGGCAAGATACAACAGGCCAGTTTTTGTTCATTTACATTCTTCTGCATGCTCTGCACTAGTTTTGCAGAGCTGTGCTTCTGTCCCATATCCCAGCACTAGGCTATGGCTCGGCATAGATATTATCACACAAGAGCTATTTACGGTTTAATAGTGCTATTCTAACGTTATTCAAGAAGAATGATACAATGGTGAAACAGAACACTTCCTTTCACATGGTGTTGCAATAATGGGGCATTAACAATTCACAAATGGTAAAATAGAGCTTTTACATTCTGCACATTGGCAGAAAGGACTGTGATTGGAGAGAAAAAAAAACCAGGTAATCTCCACCACTAAGGAACTCTGTTGTGACTCACAAGTGTACAGGAAGTGATTCTGCCAAATGGCACACACTGGGAGACTGGGGAATTCAATATATTTCCTGAAGTTTTAATGACAGATTCCCAACAGCGTTATTGAAATGTGATTGCCTTTCACACGTTTGCGATAGCACTAATGAAGTTCTATTGGCAAACCATTAACACTTTTTTGTCGTTAAGGAGAAGTTGCACTAGTATAATGCTTTGATGACAGAACAAATATGGTATGTGCACAGCATTGTGTGAAAATCTTTCTACGATCATGCAAACATAATATGACTATAGTGCTTCTGTCGCATATTTTACCCCCATGTGATAATCTCCTAACATATGTACTGTAGCTGTGAGATCATGCTGCCACCATCCAACCACCATCACTTCTTGCATTAATTGCCACTGCTTCTTGTTTTTACATATAAGATACCTTACAGAAATTCTGATCTGAGGGTGTTAATCTACTCTTACACTTTAAATATGAATTCTTAGTATCCTTGAATTAGTCTTCAAGATATATGACATTCCATAATTTTCTTGCAACAAACAAAGGAACATGGTAGATACTGAATTTATAAAGAGAACTTCATCAAACTATTGCTGTTTAAGCTGACAAAAAAGTAATCATTTACACAATCCATCCACATCATTTTCATTTTTCAGTTTGGAACTACTGAAAATATTTGGATTGTACATTGTAATTGTACATGATAATACTGAATTATGCTGGTGCTCAGGCAAATCCTACCAGAAAGGGCTATTTCAGATCATTTAAAACTGTTAATAAGAAAAATGGAAAGCAGGAGGGAGACCCCTGTAGTATTATTATATAGTGGGTTCTAGAAGTCTAGAACATTAGAAATGGATGTCTGAAATATGAAAGTTGGTTATATATTTTTATTAATGTTTCATTGATTTGTTTTTGTACATTTCTGTGATCACATTTCAAGAGTTTTCTGTATTTTTGTGGTTACATTAGATAATTTGCCTGAAGAAGTTTCTGAATGTCACTCTTCTGTTGTGATTTCTGTGTGCTTTGCCCTATATCTGTCTTATGGCTTGTAATTCATCATGAACTTAATGGTGCTTTCAGGCTTACAATACACACTGAGAGCTATAAGTTCATCCTCATTGGAGGGCAGAGTTTGAAGGTCTTGGCAAACTTTTTGTTGCAGCTGTCCCATCTCTTTATAGGTCTGTCTCTGGAGACATAGAATGGCACAGCAGAGTTTGTCTATTCCTAAATTGTCTCATCAGAATATAACTAGCAAGATGTGAAGCTTCTGCATTTCCAGCTGATGAGATAATTTGATATTTCAAGCTCTGTTCATTAATAAGTTATGCACCATTTACCTGGTTTTCTGTAGAATTTATGAGTTAAAAGTGCAGAGTGCACCAAAAATGATCCATTCATCAAAATATTTTCTCCCCTTATAATTGGCTAATGACCCCTCACTGCTACCCAAGGGACACATTGCTCAAAAAAGGTGGACCCTTCCTCAAAGAGCAATGCTGATTTATCTTAGGTGGAAAAGTTCAACTTTGCTTAAAATATTCAGATGATTTTCTTTTCTTTTTGAAATGGCAGGTCAGTTCAGAGGACTGGTGAACTGTAGTGAGCTGTGATTTGATGCCTCTGTGTTACAGTTCACATTTCTTGTTGACAATGTGGCTATGTGATTGCTTCATAGCAAACCTGAGTCACAGTTTCTTACTTACCAAGTTCCCCAACAGCTGCTGAAATTGTGTACTACTGTATTGTACAGATGTTGAGCTTCAGTGTGGCCCATGAGTAAAGCAGTCACCTATTTCCTGCATCATGGACTGAAGCTAATTTCAGTTTTATTATGCTAAAATTGTTGTGTGATCTTAATCAGTTGCTTGTCCTACCTTTACTCCTTTGTATGCATTTGCTTGTCTGCAGTTGTCTGAATGCTAGCCTTTTAACACTGGTTATCCATTTTGCTTCCATTTAAAAATATTGGCCTGTGATTTGACAATAGAGTAGTGTGAATATATGCAAGTGAAAATGAACCAGTCATGGTTAGGGTGATTGTGTCTTTGGCATGCATATTGACTAAAAGATTAAAAATAGCAAAATTAAAGCCTATGGAGATTATCACATGAGCCTCCAGTCTCACCATGACCATCTTAAGGAAAGGAAATGCATACATACCAGCTTGGGAGCAGTCCCTATCACACACATCTGCAATCACTGCAGCAGCCATTGTGGGTCTGGGACTCTCTTTCTCAGCATACTCTTCAACCCTACCTCCCTGCCCTATTGCTTTACAAGCATGCCTTTCAATTATTATTTTTATATTTTTCTCTATTTTTACATAATTTAGCAATTGTGGCAGTGTGTTTTAGGTAGGGGGAGGAGAGAATAAAATAAAATACTGCGTTTTAAAAAAGAAAACAGGCTGCTTGGGAATAGTGGGCGGAAGGGGAGAGGGAATGAGGGAGAGAAGAAAATCGACCATTACATGACTGCCCAATGCCAGAACTGCAGCCCAGACATCATCACACACAAATCTAATGCTACATCAGTGATAATGACAGCAATTGATGGGGAAGGCCTGTCAATTAAAAGGTGTACAATAGTCATGGATGGGGGACAGACCAGTTCCAGCTCAGTCATGACTCATGACATCATCTGATAAGGTTCAGCCATAGATGCTTCTTTGTTACTTTAATTCCCACTCTTTAGCTTCATGTGATAATCTCCTATATTGACAATAAATTTGGAATCTGAGATACATCTGAAGGTTCACAGTGGTGGGAAATAACCGTACAGTGGATCCTTATTATGTGCTGGTTTTTGGTTCAAAGACCCCCCCATGGGTAACAAAATCCATGGATGCTCAAATTCCATTCAATATAATGGCATAGCAAAATGATGTCCCTTAAATAAATCAATGGAAAATCAAGATTTGCTAGTTGGAATTTATATCTATATTTTAAATATATTCAATCCGTGGATGCTTGAATCTGTGGATAAAAAAAAATCTATGGATAAGCAGGGCCAACTGTACACAGTTGTTGTGTTACTTCTATTAAGGAAAAACATGGTGATGTTTTTTAAAAAAAGAAAATCAACAGGAAGATGACATGCAAACCCCAGACCATTCTTATGATATATATATATATATATATATATTAAGATATACATATTATACATATTATACAGATTGTCATTTTCACATAGTTAAAGTAGAGTTGCTTTGTTACATCTGAGTCAGCTACCTGGTAGACAGGAGAAATTTTATGCTGACTACTTTCTTGCAGACTGTAGTGAATATTATAGCTGCTAAATTTTTTCCAGCTGCTATCACCTGTCATATTTTTTTAAAAAATAACAGATGCAGTAATTGTTGACATTTTATGGCCAAATTGTGGAAATAGCCCATAACATTTTTGTCTTAGCATTTAAATTCATACCATATAACTTTGTATAATCAGACTGATTATGTTAATACATAAGAATTTGTATAAATTTTTATATTTTAAAATTTCTCTAACATAAAGAGTTATCAAAATTACATGTTCCTGACGATCTCCCAAGAGATAGACATGTCAATAGCAGCTAGCTAAATGTCCATGCTAAATTTATATTTTAGAATATTAGCGGCTTTTCTTACAGCAAATATATATAGTCTATATACTGAGGTCGAATGTTGCAACCACATTTTACTTATGTTGTGTACACATGAGCATATTTCCATTGAATTTACTGCTTTGTGCTGGTTGTGTGCCGTAATAAATGTTGTTGTTGTTGTTGTTGCGTCTGAGTTAGAACTCTACATGGAGTTTTAAATGAAAAATTAAAATCAGAGTTTTTCTAGATGTATATTTCTACAGCGGGCCCTTTTTATACATGGGGGATCCATTCCGGACACCCTCCCACATGTGGGAAAAACTGCGGGACCTCAAGTCCTGTGCATGCACCTGTGTGTGTTGGCACACATGTGTTATTTTGTTCCCCTGGGCTTGCTGTCTGTGTAAACTCAAGTCTGCATATGCCAAGCCCGCGTATGGGGGGGGGCCTGTATAACAACTATCATAATCCTGAATGTAGGCCATTGTGGCTGTTGCTTATGAGAAGTGTCCAAAACATTTGGAGATCACTAGGTTGCCTGCCATGAGCTAGATTACTGAGGGATTGTGCGCAATCATATCATAGTTTGAAGATGCTATCAGAGCCTATGAATACTCCAAGAAGATAAGATAGACTTCAGGATAAGTCATTAGCTACAATGAAGATGTAAATTGTCTCAATCAAAGTCATCAGTTTAATTTGTATTTCTGTATTTGCATTCATGTGAGTTAATTACTGCTCTTCTTCCCACCATCTATGACTACATGGATAACATAAAAATGGGATCAAGTCAATCAGAAACAGGGATCACAGCTTTTAGACTGGGAATATTAATTTTACTGGAATTCTTGTCTAAAGTTTTTTTTTCAAGCTGATAACATTGCAGCTTTCATCTTCATGTTTGAAGCCCAAACTAATTCTCTTGCCATTAAGTTAATTTCTGTACATAGACAAACACATTTCCTCTTACTGTTTTTGTGTGGTACAAATAACTTAAATGCACCAGATCTCATCTGGTCTTAGAAGCAGACTCAGCTCTGCTTGGTACTTAGATGGGAGACAGCCAATGATAGGTAGGCTATACTTCAGAGGAAGGAACTGGCACAATCACCTCTAAGTATTCTTTGCCTAAGAAAACTTTATGGCATTCATGGGATCACCATAAGTTGACAGGCAACCTCATGGTATGTGCATGCGTGTGTGTGCATGCGCATGCATGTGCACACACGCATGCACACTTATAATGAATTTTAAAAAGACAGCTGGATTGTGATCTTATTTCATATGACTAGTACTGAATTTACATTGCAGCAGAAGAAAGCGTAATCATGATTACAGTTTCTAAATCTCTTGCAATGAAGCACATATTAGAGGAATGGATTAAAATCACTAGAAAAATAGATAAAATTTGATTGAGAGGGAGAAGGAGAAGGAGAGTGAGGGAGAGAGAAGGGGGAGAGAGTTATTTAGGGATTTCACATAGAATTACTGGAAATTATTGTCATGAAGTTTTTGCAGTGTGCGTCACCCCAGATACGGTTAGGAAATCTTGTATACTATGAGCAATAGAGTTTATTAACTTTCTGTACTCATCAATACACTTTCAGAGTCTAACACTTCCACAGTTTACTCATCCTTCTTAGGTTCTTAGATTCTATGTCATTTTGTTTTTTCTTTCAGGAAATTACCTGTATTTCCATCTAGATGTGTATGTGTGTATTTGTGGTGTTAAATTCGTTTAAATTCAAGGAACATCATTTGCATTCTTTGATTCAAATTCAGCCCTCTTATGACCTTTATATGTTATTACTTTGAGTAGTGCACTATCATGTCACTTTAGGGAAGTGTTAACCATATAATTAATTCCTACTATAATTTCAATTAAAGGACTAGACACCTTGGCTTTGGACACCTGTCTATGTAAAATGAATGGTCCCTATTATTATAACAATGATGATTGAAATTGCGTGGGTTGCATATGGTAGTATAAAGTGTCATTTTAACCTTGGAAAGGTGCCTTTAAATATAAGGATAATTACTTTAACAAAGTGTGTTTTAATTTCTAAAAACATTTCTCTGTTCTTTATGAGTAATTGGTAGCATCACAGTCAACACAATGTGAGATGTCGCGGTCTCTCCTATGCTGTGAAATGAAATGGTAAAAAACAAACTCAGAGTCTTCCTTTGGCAGACTGTTGGATTCAGATCAGTTAAGAAAGTCAAATTTGAACCAAAATGAATTTAAAAAAGAATTTTATTTTTGGATCGGAGGGAAGGGCCCATGACTGTATATTGGATATTTCCATTTCTCAGGTATACATTTCTTAAGTAATCTTATAATTTCAGGATATTCAAAACATTCAAAAGGAAGTGACAAGCTTCATAATTATTCAAGCCCCATTTCTTAGCTGACTTATGTTTCATGTAGTGACAGAATATGAAAAGTAAAAGCATATTCTGAAAAAGAACAGCATTACATATTTTAACATAACCATACCTTCTGTCAGCAAGATTTTGAGTATATCTACCTTATGATACATCACCACCGCCACTTATCTCTCTGGGCAGTGATGATTGTGGCTCAGTCAAATGAAGTTTTGTCTTTAATTGTTAATTTTAATTTGTCCTTAACTATCTTAATTCTTGGTCTCTGGGAATTTTATACCATTAATTTATTAATCAGAGCATGGAGTGTCTTCAATTTTGATTTAAGGAGACTTCTAAAGAATTAATAAGATTTCTTTCAGTGATATCCATCTAAAAAAATCTTCTTTGGAAGAGTAACCAATTAAGTCTCTGTTGGTTTCCTCAAAGATATCAAATCCTCCTCCTGTTTTACATAATTCTAGCTTTCTAAACTGCTGCTATCATTGATACATTTTTTATGTATCAATAAAAACTGTTATAATTTCATAACCCCACAATAAGCTTTTATTTTTCAAAATCAGCCAGAGAATTCTCCAAAAACATCTGAAGTACATCATCATCATCATCATCATCCTCCTCCTCCTCCTCCTCCTCTAAATATACACTTTTTATAAATACTGAATCAATACCATTCTAGGCCAGGGATAACTGGACAAATGAATGATTTTTTTTAACATCATGAAGAGAATCTCCAAAGTGTCCCCTTCTATAATGAGAATTAAAGGTTAGGCTGTATAGCCAGTTCACTTCTTATTTCAGTCTATATTAGATGCCATAGGAAGGAAAGACTGCATAATGAGAGGTGTTGTTAAAAAAACCTGAGTAGTGGTAACAAAACCTCTCTCTCTCTCTCTCTCTCTATCTCTCTGTGTGTGTGCCTTTAAGTTGTCTGTTGCCAAATGGTGACTCCATTACTTTAACAGGTTTTCTTAGGCAAGGAGGTAGTTTTACCAGTTTTGCCAGTTCCTTCATCTAAAATATATCCCATAGCACCTAGTATTCCTTGACAATATCCCATCCAAATACTAATTAAAGCTGACCCTGCTTAGCTTCCAAGACAAAACAAGAGCTCACAAAACATAGGAAGAGACATTGAATGGAGCAGAGTGAAGTTCCCACACTGGAATCACTACAAGGGCAAAATAAAGAGAAGACAAATGAAAGCCTACTGTCCAACTTGCCATCATAACAAAGCATATTTTTGAAATATTGTTGTTTTCACAATGTTGTAGAATGAGCATTCTTTTTCATACATCTACAAATTTTGTTACCTGTGGTTCTAAGTAATATTTGGTACTTCACATTAAATTTTAATTCAGGGATTGGGAAAGGAAAGTTCCTTTAACAGCTTGGTTGTTTGTCACCTTCTAAGCTAGTAGCCCTCAAAATAATGCTAAAGAAGCAATATGACTACAAAGAATTTCTGCTTTTACCCCATAATAATCAATTAAATCGTTGCTCTATTTGTTAATAAAACATTTTCTTACATTGTTACACATTTTAACAAGCATCTGCATAACCATCTGTAAAATATGCAAATGCATATGATTAATATTCTTTATAATGCTGCTGCAGCCATTTTTCAAGAATGTATTTGTGTTCTAGAGACCTAGTTTATACTGAAAGTGCATTTACATTTTATTATCTCTAAACGCTTAACTACCATAACTAATGCTTGATTAATAAATAGCTATCTTGTGCTTCTACTTTAAACTTCACAATTTATATGTGGTTCTTTCTTTATATTGATGATAGTCCATTTTAAAACAGTTGTATGGAATGATAAAAGGTCAAAATAAGTAAAACAGATTTAATTCACATTGTCCCATAAGCTACAATTTATTGTCCCACCAAACCTAATTAAATCCTGGGCAAAGTCATAAAATTTATAGCCCTTATTAAAAAAACAGAATTGGAGGACAAGATCTTAATGTGTTGTGGACAGTCATCTGACTTGCAAATCTCTACTGGACATGCTTATTTTGTAGGTGTCTAACAAGGAAATTGTAAATTGTTAATATAAAAAGCACATGTTAAAATCACTTATCCAAGAGCACATCAACAGCCTCTCACACAAAGCAATGGCCTTTAGAACTTGTAATCAATTGCAAAATGGCAGTTTTATGTTAAAATTCAGATACAGCCTTCCCCTTTTTATTGTATAATTTTCATAAAATAATATGCTTCACACTTTTCAACACTGTAGTTACTGAAGCATTACATATTTTAAGTTCTATCCTACTGGGGACTGTCGTCACACAATAGCCTTCTCTGGCACTCAGCTTTCAGTTATTAACAATATGGTAGCCTCTACACTAATGCATTCTCTGAAGATGCCAGCCACAGATGCTGGCAAAACATCAGGAACAAACTCTTCTAGAACATAGTTACATAGCCCAAAAAACCCACAGGGGAGAAGCTATAATGACGTACTTGAGATACGTTATTAATGCCTCTCTCAGGGAAGGTCAATTTCCATCTTGTCTGAAGGAAGCAGTTGTAAGACCGCTTCTGAAAAAAACTTTCCTTAGACCCGTTGGACATGAACAACTACAGATCAGTCTCCCATCTCCCATTTTTAAGTAAGGTAATTGAGAGAGCCGTTGCCCTTCAACTCCAAGTAGTTTTGGATGAAATCAATTATATAGATCCATTTCAAACCGGGTTTAGAACAGGATATGGAGTTGAGACCACCATGGTTGCCTTAGTTGATGATCTACCTCTGAGTATCGATAGGACCTCTCAGCAGATTTTGATACTATAGATCACAACATCCTTTTGGAATGCCTGGGAGAGTTAGAAGTCTGAGGCACTGCATTGCAGTGGTTCCGGTCTGATCTCTTAGGTAGATTCCAAAGGGTGATGCTTGGGGACAGTTGTTCTTCAAAGATAGAACTTAAATCTGGCATCCCTCAAGGTGCTAGTCTGTCCCCAATGCTGTTTAATATACAGGCCCGTAGCTAGGCTGGGGCCTAATTGTTTGTATTATTTAATTATTTTTTAAATTTGTATTTTGCATATTTATAGTGTTTTAACTTGGACTGTTTTAGATTTGTAAGCTGTCTTGACTCCCTGTACTGGGAGCAAGGTGCAGTATAAATAACAACAACAACAACAACAACAACAACAACAACAACTTGGTCCTCTAAGTGACCCCCTCAGTAAAGAATCCAAGCCACTTCCATTTTTTTACAGCTCTGCTCCCTGCCCTAGCAAAATCCTATGGCATATGCTGCAGGTGAGAATGTGATGCCTATCCAAGTAAAGCTGTCTACCTCTGATGTACAGCTTTCAATTCCATAGTTCCACATTGCACAGGGAATCTACATGACTTGAGAAGACACCCTGTTTAAGAACCTATTCCTCAGATTTGTGGGCAATGAGGTGGTGGAAGAAATAGTACAGGACCTAAATACCCTGAAGGCATCAGATCTCATTTGATCTTGGAAGCTAAACAGGGTCAGCTCTGGTTAGTACTTGGATGTGAGACTACCAATGGCCCCATTCACACTACAGAAATAACTTAGTGTGAAACCAGGTTATATCTGCAACATTCCCACTGGCCTCAAATGCATCCGGTGCAGTTTTCAAGGGGAGGGGATGGAAGAGCGTGCTTAACCCAGTGTATTCAACACCAGGTCCTTAAGCGCATTTTTTTTAAAGAGACACAACAATCTGGATCTTCGGTAATGTGAGTATGCTACTGAATCGATCCGGATCATGCTGCATGATTCCTAGAAAAGGAGGCACCTCCATTTTAAATAGATACAACCCCCAATGAATACCAGATGCTATAGGCTGTATTTTAGAGAAAAGAAATGGCAAATCCACCTGTAAGTATTCCCATATGTATTCAATAGTCTCCCCACCTTATGAGGTGTTAGGCTTGCTTGAGACACTGTAACCTGAAATATATAAATACAGCTGAGAAGTGACCAGCTTTTCAAAACTTCTACAGATTTTCTAAAATGTACTTTCCCAGTGTTTGATTTTAGCATCTTATGGGTATTCAGAAGTAATTAATTCAATAATATATGTGACATATGCTGGAAGAATGTAAAGAATGTTTGCAACACAACAGACAACTAAGTGCAGGGTTCACTGATTTAAATGGGATTTAAGTATGCTTTAGACAGTGGCCAATATGTGTGAAGCATTTCATGGCCATTCAAATTTTTTTAGGTTGCTTCTGACAATAAAATTACCAGCCACGTTAACTGATGGCCAATAGTCTTTAAAAGTGTTTCTATACGAGTAGGCAGCAAAATAGTAATTAAAACGATCCACAAGAGCCTTTAAATAATAATAATAATAATAATAATAATAATAATAATAATAATAATAACTGGGAATCCAGGCGGCTTACAACAGAGGGGATAATAGATGGGTCCCTGCCATACAGTGTTAGAGCACCAGAAAAGTAAGAAATATACACATTATGAGATCAATACTCTCTCCTTTGATTGTAAGACACTTTCCTTGGGCTTTGTCTGCTCTGAATAGTAAATAGAAATGGTGCAATGTTGTTCTCTTGGAAACATGTTTTTTATTTTATTTTATTTGGCAAAAGCTATCCATCTAACATGTGACAGTATAAGAAACTTTGACAAGAAGTCTTTTATATTTATTGTTTTTATGTACAGTGCTGTGCAAATCTACAGCGCTATAATAATAATAATAATAATAATAATAATAATAATAATAATAATAATAATAATAATTTCTTTCAGAGGAAAGTCTGCAGAATTTAGCTTTGATGTCCGTGCACTGAATGGTTGATGACCAACCTGCACAACCACCTCTGGCATGGAAACCTCTGGGGATGTTCAACTTCTATGGGGTTGGCAAAGTGTGGCCCGTAGATCTCATGCAGCCCTAGGAATGCCAAAGTCTGCTGCTTGAAGTCCACCAAAGATCTTAAAAGAAAAGCACCAGATTACTTGGCCACCAGTCAAATCTACTCAAAATTTACTTCCCCCACTGCTTCAGACCCAAGAAACTGTCCACTTACTATCAGCCCCAATCAGTCAAAATGGCAGCTGAAAGAGATGTGATGTCATTTCCAATGTGCCATTTATGGGGAGCATGGTGGGAGAAAATGTCCTCCAAATCTATCAGTAGTTGCCTCCCCCTGAACTATCAGCTATGTGCATAAATGATTCTGTATCAGGCTTGGGACCTGGCATAAAGTCATCGAATTCAGGTCTGATGTGGAGTGATTGATATAGCCAAAGGTGAGGAAAATATGGTCACAAATGGCTGAGGATCAGGGACAATCATCAAGAGAAAACCAAGAGCCAAAGTAGAAAATTAGGTCATGGACATCATGAAGTCATGGTCAAGATTCAGATTTCAGGCTGCTAAAAATTCAAAATTCAAAAACTCCAAAACCAATTCGGATTGTAGATGGGCTCCCTGGGTTGATACAGCCTAGGCACGGATAAATGTGATATGGCCTGTTTTTGTCTTTTAGATCCTGTATCTCTCCTGCCTGTTTTTCTGTGTGCGATAACCTCCTACTTTTCTTACATACTGACCCATTTTTCTGAGAGGAATTTCTTTCAGTCTCAAAAGGTGCCACACAGGATTCCTTTATCTCACTGTTTGTGACACACACAAGCTTCTCTCTTGTTCACACACATGCATGCACACATGCATACATATTAAGCTGCATGTTTTCTCTTGCTTGCTTTCTCCTTTACACTTTCTGACACACTTTTACTTTGTGGTTTCTCTCCCTCTCTAACAGACACTGATTCACACACATTCTCAAACTCTCTTGCATGGATTGTGACATTCTTTCTTTCCTACAGCCACATACACATTAATTCTCTCACACAACCTCAGTACTTCCCATGGTGTGTGAGTGACTTTCTCTCACACCCTAAGTCTTTCTTACGCACTCTCAATAATCCTCTTTTTCAGACTCTCTGCCCCATAAATACATTCATTCAAACAGAATGTCACACACAAATTCATTCTCTCTCTTTCTCTCTCCCCCTCCCACATTCAATCACAGTCTTCATCTCTTTTTATATACTTGCATGTCCATTCATTCACACAGCAGAATTAACGTTTCTGTTTGATTGATTGTTTGTGAGAGTAAATGAGTATGTGAGTGAGTGAGTGAGTGAAAGAAAGATTGAAAGAGCATGATTGAGTATGTACATATTTGTGAGCAATGGTACATGTGAGTGTGTGAAACAGCATGTACAAAGTTTTTTGTGGGTTTTTCAGGCTATGTGGCCATGTTCTAGAACAGTTTCTTCCTGAAGTTTTGCCAGCATCTGTGGCTGGCATCTTCAGAAAATGCCAGCCACAGATGCTGGCGAAACGTCAGGAAGCAACTCTTCTAGAACATGGCCACATAGCTCCAAAAACCCACAAAAAATTATGGATGCCGGCCATGAAAGCCTTCGACTTCACAGTAGGTACAAAATTTATACATATCTTGAGTGAGGTACTGAATTTATTTAAATAAAATTGTTCTAATTTGAACAATGCCATTTCCAATAAAATGTTAAAATATGATTGAACATAAATGTGTAAACTAAAATACACACACTAAACATACTAAACAAACAAAATATTTTATTCATATACTACATCAAGTGAGGAGGGTGCAATGTCTGCAGGTAGATGTAAGGGGGAAGTCACAGGGGTAAAACGTTTAGATCCACATCTGCAAAGAATAGGCATTAAGATCAAGCCAAATAGCAGATGACAAGGAGGTCTTTTAAAAAATAAAATACTGCTTATCAGAGCATGGGCAAAATTAAAATTCCATCATCACCTATGGAAGGCAAATAGGTGCTATCACTGTAAAGTCTGAGGCATATGCCCCAAATGGAATTTAGTATCCAGCAGGCTTTGGTTTTATACTGCACAATGGAAGTACAAAAAAAGTACTCTCCTGAAAATACAGCAAACTAACTACATTCCTATGCAACTTACTTACCTGGGAAGCTTAAAAGAAGCTTCCATATGGTACCCCTTTGTTAAACAGACTGAAGTTCTTGATTGCCTTCTCTGTCTGAGGTCTCCTTTACCTTCAACTCTGTGAATGCTCATCTGGCTGTTAGTGCCATGCATTCATATGTTAAATAGAAGAAATTGGAAGTACTGCAGACTTTGGATGTCTTCTAACCATGTGCACATACTTTTTCAGCATTGTTGTTGTTGTTGCTGCTATTGTTGTTGTTGTTGTTGTTGTTACACTGATATTGAATTTTATGTGTAACTATGGGCATGTCCTAGGTAGGTAAGGGGCTTGACAGACTGCCCCTTTCTTAGCCAGATTGGGGCCATGGCATCTGCATGCCACAGCCCTGATCTGGCCTTTCTAGGGTGCAAAAAGGAGCCACAAAAAGTCGTATGGAATCAGCACCAGAGGAGACTCATGACACCACAAGCCATGTGGAGCAGCACGTGGTGTCATGGCATCCTGGGGGTGGAGTCGGGGCGTGCATCATCTGGACGTGATGCCCCGACTCCACCCCCAGGCCAGCCTTAATGGCCGGTCTGAAGAGGGCCCAAGTTGCTATCTAGTGGCTGGGCTCTCTGTGAGGCTGAACATAGAAAACACAGACATCCAGCCAAAGGTGTGAGGAAAGCAATTTGGAAACACTTGCTTTTGATCTACCAGCTCAGAGAAATTAATTAGTGAGGATCTTTCTTTCTTTCTTTCTTTCTTTCTTTCTTTCTTTCTTTTCTTCCCTTAGCACAGTACCCAAAGTAGTTTATAACAGACTGAAACAATGCACAACAAAAAAACAAACAAAAACAAAACAACCCTGTTAATGCAAATCTTAAAAAATAAAATAAAGAATATACAATTCTATTAAAAACACAAAGTTAAAAAAGTTTAAAACACATTCAAAACATAAAACTGATATATACAAAACAGCTGATTAAAAAATAAAGTATTGCTACATGAAATAAGAGCCAAAGTCCTACCCAAATAAAAAGGCATTTGCCTGTCTGGAAAACATACACAAACACACACTCAACCTGATGTCCAAACTATGGGAGATGTGACTGGAATCCCAGTATATTGAGAAGGGCAATTTGGACTCAGGACATTAATGCTAGGAGAAAGGAGAAGAAGTAACTACTTAGTCCAGAACCTGTTGAATTCAGGTGATTTCAGGGCCCTATTACAAGATGTTTAATCAGTAAATACTGTGAAACATAACTGCTGCGTGAATGCATCATTCTGGATTTCATGGGACATGGAAACAGAATTATTTATTCATATTCTGGAAAATCAGTGCTTTTACATACCACAAAATGAGCACTAGCAGCTGTCATTTCTCAACAATGAACAGATGTTTGATCATACATACTGTATTTTCCGGCATATAAGACGAGTGGGTGTATAAGACAACCCCCAACTTTTCCAGTTAAAATATAGAGTTTGGGATATGTAAAAGACTACCCCTCTTCCAATGCACACCAAATTAAAATAAAAAAAAACATCAGATTTGATTTCAATATGGTAATTTTAATTCAAATGCTTATGACATGCAGGTACTTAGCAGGAAACCTTGTATACAAAACCTGCTTGGACTGGTCAGCTCTCCCTGCCTGCCCAGCCCTCCCTATCTCCAAGACTATCAGAGTGGTAGCTGCTTTCATACGATTGCCACATACGGCAGGGATGCATCCGCGGCTGTTTTTAAGTTCCCCCCACTATATGTGGCAACCGCAGATTCTCCAGTCCAGCTCGGAAGTTTCAGCACCTGCCCTATAAGATGATACCCGGCGTATAAGATGACCCCCGACTTTTGAGAACATTTTCCTCGGTTAAAAAGTAGTCTTATACGCCAGAAAATACAGTATGCCTAATCTGCACTGCAGAAATAATAGTTTGACACTACTTTAACTGTTATGGCTCAGTGATACTGAATTCTGGGATTTGTAGTTTTGTGAGATATTTTGCCTTCTCTGTCAAAGAGCTCAGATGCCACAACCTCAGATTCCATAGGATGAAGCCATGGCAGTTAAAGCAGTAATAAACAGCACTATTTCTGCAGTGCAGATTAGTCCATAGCATCCAACTGTCCCTGTTTGGGGAAGGATAATCTTCAGAAGCATTCTCAAAAGTGAGCTGTTTTATTCAGGAATAATGGTCAGGATGGTATAGTTCATTAATGAGAAAGAGCACATGGGCTAGGAGAGTCTGCAGCAGTTTGTTTTTGCCTGAGCCTGCTGAGAAGGGTAGGATTCTGTCCCTTCATTTTCATCTCATCTCATCTTCCCTTCCCTGCTGAGTGTGAACTACTTCTGTGCTTTGAATTGTGTTTGAGCAATTGAAGTCAGTTGATGGCACAGAGGGAAAGTGTGAGAAGGAGAGAAAAGCAGGGACAATTTAAAAGCAGCTGAAAAAGAGGAGTGACCGAGAATTAATCAAGACTGTGTTCTGTCAGATCAGGACAGTTTGAAGGACATGCACATTTGAACCCACTGATCATTTCTGACTTAGGCGGTTTACAGACCGCCCCTTTGAGGCGGCCTGTTCCTGCCCCTTTCCCCGCTTGATTGGGGCCTCAGCTGCCACAGCGGCAGCCTCTGAGGCCCCGATCTGCTGCTTTCCAGACTGTGGGGAAGCTGCAAAAGGCTGCTTCCCTGTGACCTGGAAAGGGGTGTCCTTGGGGCTTCATGCCCCAAGGACACCCGACAGTGGCAGGGACGAAGAGAAAGAGGCCGCTTGGCGCAGCCGTGTAAAGGCGACACAAACCTGGAAGGAACTTCGTTTCGGAGCTCCTTCCAGTGCCATGGATGTCACTTCCGTGCCACTCTGTTTGGAGGCAGTGCGGTCGTGACGTCCCAATGGTGGCAATGCCAATGAAAGCTTATTTTTGACTTACAGCACTTTATTCCTTTGGGGAGGAATTATTATTATTGAGTGTCATTATCGTCAGTTATTATCTGATCTTACAGGAAGATAATTGTATGTGAACTGCATAGAGTTTTCTTAGGCCAGGAATATCCAGAGGTGGTTTTGCCTGTTCCTTCCTCTGAAATATAGCCCAGAGCACCTGGTATTCATTGGCAGTCTCCCATCATCAGGGATGTAGCCAGGATTTTAGGAAGGGGGGGTCCAGACTAAGTGCCACCAATATAATGAGGCTTGGGTGCGGCGGCGCAGCCGCACACACCATTTATTTTTCTAATGGAAGGGGGGGTCCAGACCCCAATACCCCCCCCCCCCAGGCTACGTCCCTGCCATCATAATACTAACCAGAGCCGAAACTGCTTAGCTTGCAAGATCAAATGGGATCTGGTGCCTTTACATTATTTAGGCATTTTAAGAGGAGAATTATTATCTTCCAATTATCCTAGAAGCCACAACATTGATAAACACAAAAGAAATGATAATATTAAAGTAGAACTACGTGCATTTTATAACTAAAGTTCAGTTGAATTAAAAACAGTTTGAAATGATATGAATAATAAAAATGTATAGCATTCATGAATTAAAAACTCCATCTTCAGAAACCAATAGTTGCCTCAACCCTGCCTGAATGAAAAACTTTCATTCATGGGGGTAGCATTATTTAATTTGGAATGGAAATCACTGAGAAAAACCTATATTGTGTTCTAACAAAATGTACCCCTTCAAGGGTGGCATTAATAAGTAAAGGTCCACCTCTGAAGCTTTCAAACCTCAGTCAGCTTTGTGTATAGGAAAATGAAAAAATTCTTAAAGTGTTTTTTTTCCCCATTTAAACAGCAAAGGAACATATTTTGTACACACTGAATTAAAAGTACCCTTTAGAAAAATCTGTCCTGAATTTATCACCTTTAAACCATGTGAGGTATAAAACAAAGTCCTCAAACATGGATAGGGCCTTAAAATTTGACAGATGTACTAAAGTTTCTTGAGAGCAAAGCTGTTTCTCTTTTATACAGCAACTGCAAGTAATCCTGTATATTTCTAGACATAAGGCAAAGAGATGTAAACAAAAATGCTAATCTAGTTCTGCATTCTCTGGAGAATTTGAGGAAAACCATGTTTTCCACTGAAGAACTACTGAACATTTGGCTAATGGCTCTCTCTGCCTTGTAAAAAACGCAAAATGTCAGTTATATGAACACTTTCCTAGATTTTCTGTTCTGCTGTGCTATGCATGTAGGAAGACATTTATAGTCTCCGGTGGAGTAGTTTGAAGCAATGTTATCCATTAGCTGTGTTTGACAGCTGCTGTACAATGTAATATTTGTCATTTGACAGGGACATAGTTTCTGGGTAACTGTTCTTTTCCAAGATGCGTGCAATGCAACCTGAAGAGTAGTGTATGGAGAGGCTGACTTCCTCTCACACATTGCTTTTATGGACTTCAAGCAGACATCACTTTGCCAGCCAGGTTTGAGTACAGAAGGCAGCTGTAACCAAATAATTTTTAGTAATCCAAGATCCCTCCGCAACCTTTTTCAAATCCTTTTTTATTTGTTGCTGCAGTTAAATAAGAGTCACAAAGTATACATTTGTTTAAAAACTGACGTAAAGAAAAGTGCTGAGGAAATGTTACAATATGCATAACAGACTTAAATAACAGTTTGTAGCTTGAATAACAGACTCCAGCAGGACTATGGCATGTGTGTCCTAGACCCTGTCATAAAACACAAATTGAGAGCTCTCAATTTTGAAACACACACAGTTTCAAAATGTGCATGAAATTTCATGCATAACAACAATATATGTTAAAATTGGTGAGTGCTCCATGAATTAAATGTATACGGGCTAATGTCTTTTGTTACATTAGTGTTTGCTTCTACCTCTCTTGCAGTTGATTGGAACCAATGAGTGTCTGTATGTGACTTATGGCAGCCCCATCTATTTCATGGGTTTTTTTCCCTTAGGCAAGGAATACTCAGAGGTGCTTTTGCCAGTCCCTTCCTCTGAAATATTGTCTAGAGAACCTGGTATTTGTTTGTGGTCTCCCATCCGAGTACTAACCAGGGTTGACCCTGTTTAGTCAATACACTGTCTTATATGATCTCACTCATGTAACTGTGCATTGTGTTAGATTCAAAGAACTGTAAATATGGAGACTGGAGGTGGTGGAGGTTGATCATGAAACCCTGTATTTTTTCCATCCTTCCATTTTTTCCCTGATGTTTGAAGGGGGCCTTGCGTTTATTTTAACTTTCCACATGTGAAAGGTCATCTTTGATTCTAACTTTGTTGCATGTTTGGTATCTGCTTGCATAATCATGATACTCCATATTGCCACAGCCAGTAGTCTGATAGTGTTGCTCCTATGTCTGTTTTATAAAAGGGAAACATTCTAACCAACTGGGGTAGAATTCAGAGACATAGCCATGTTAGTTTTGAATATCAGTATGCAAAGGGAATGTGGCAACTTTGAGACTGTGTGAAAGAGGTTGTAGCATAAGCTTGCATCTGAGGAAGTAGACCAAGGAGCTTATCTCATTAACAAATAAACTGGCTTACCTTTTCTGGCTCGAATTCAGGATCCAGGATGCCCCTGGCTGTTATAATACCTAAATCACCACATATCTAGCCAGGATGCCACTGCCCAAATGCATTCTGGCTCAAAGCCTTGCTCAGCCAGCACCTGTTCAAAGCTGGAGATCTTCTGACTTAAAAAGTTGGATGGCTGAGTTAGGCTTCGACCTGGGATACATCCAGGTGGCAGCATCCTGGCTAGATAGGTGGCGATAATATCTGGGGGCATCCAGGATCCTGAATTCAAGCAGGAAGAGGTAAGCCAGCTTATTTGTTAATGGGATAAGCTCCCAAGTCTATGAAAGCTTATGCTACAACTTCTTTTGCACAGTTAGTTTCAAAGATACTATAAGATCCTTTTGCATTCTAGTCAATGTTGGTATGTGTGAAGGGGAAACAGACTGACAGGGTCACCAAAAGAGGGGAAATTACATACAGTTTCATTGTTAAGTGAATGCCTATGTACACTTCCATGCCAATGTGGTGACAGTGTTTCGATGTAGTTCTTTTCTTTTGGACAATTATGTTCTATAGGATCCTGTTAGAAAGTACTTCTAAGAATATTATTATTATTATTATTATTATTATTATTATTATTATTATTATTATTATTATTATTATTAACCTTTATTTATGAAGCGCTGTAAATTTACACAGTGCTGTACATGCAATCTTTTTAGTTAGACGGATCCCTGCCCTCGGGCTTACAATCTAAAAATAGACCTTTATTCCTGTGTTTTTCTCCCATTTTTCATTTAAAAGCAGTCTTAGTTTTATAATATGTTCCAAATATTTTAGATTATATGTAATCATGTATAATATAATTTTACGATGAATACATTTCTGGATACAGTTTATTGTACTGGCTATTGCTGTTCAGAGTCTGTTGATATTTTGTATATTTTGAAGAATTTTTTTTTTATATAAAGAGCCATTTTTTCAAAACATTTTTTTTAAAAAAATAAATCTATACAGCTGTCCTTTTGTTCTTACAGGGCTTTGGATCTCTAGTTAAAAATTCCTAGCACTCTTGTGAGCATAGAGTTCCTGCAGTTCTTAGGGAAAGCCATTGGAAAATATTGGGTAAAGCAGGAACCATACAATTTATTTCAAGATAGAATGTTGATGTGCCCTGAGCATTTTTGGTCTCCCTTTGCCATAGCTGCTCTTATAAAATCTTTGCAATATTGAAAACTAGAATTTACCTTCTACTTTCAAGTAGCCTAGAGACAGAGAGGGAGAGTAGTTCATTGTGCAGGCCTAACGGGTGCTCTTATATTTGCTTCATCTATTTTCTTGAAGGTCATCTTTTGTTGACCTTCACAAGTCTAGTGGGACACTACTGTATTCATGTAGAGTTTGTCTGATGAGTGATGGCTGTGGGAAATGTATCATATCTTCTGGTACATTTATTTAATGAGCTTTGGATATTGGTCCTCCAAGCTCATCTCCAAAGTCATCCCATTTACAATTGGTTGAATTACACCCTAGTGACTTTCAGTCATACCATTTCAGTTCATGTGCCAGTGGGTGAGCTGCACAATTCTCTGAACAAATAAGTGCTCATGCCACTTTAAAAACAAGATGGAATGGGCAGATAGGCAGGCAGGGACAATTTGATTTTATTCATAATAGTTACCAGCAACTGTCTTTGGCTTTGGATTCTTGGACACAGAGTCTGAAACACTCTCTCTGCTTCTCTCAATCGTTGACATTTTCTCATTTCATAACTAAACCAATGATTCCTCTATGACTCCAAATGATAACACAACAAAAGTGCCATTGGAGAAAGGAAAACCCTTGTCCTTGGCACACTGTCTAGCAGTGTGGGGCTTGAAACGTTGGAACACTTTAGCAGTTGAGAATTGGTAACTGACTCCAGATCATGTTCCCTGGCCTGCAGCATTTATTATCTCATCCTACAGAATTTCTCATATGGCCAAACCGAACAAAAAGAGCAGACCCCCCCCCCAGTGAGTCAGATTGCAAAGTGTCGTTGGCCTCACTTTATTTTACTTTACTGTGCAGTCTGCTTCCATTCTTGTTTGAGATCACTGGGTGCCTCTTTTTCTAGCCAGGGCAAGGTTGTTTTCCCTCTCCCTAAATCTTCCTACAATCTAAATGTTGCTGCTTTCTTTGAACAAGTTTTTTTAGAATGAATGTAAGGTGGGACATATTTAAAATAAATAAAAAAGCATTTATCAGAACAGGATAGTTAATAAAAGTTAATAAATAATTCTGTTTACAAAACCAAATGAAAATGAATACATATTCTAAGTGTTGCTATATTACTAAACTATTTCATTAACAGTGTTAATACATTTTAATGAAAACACACTGACTGTGCTACTATATCAGTGTGTTACACTCCACACACATGGCTCCATGTAGTTGTGCCCCCCCCCCCCCCCCGTGGTTGTCAAGCATGGAAGGGGAAGAGAGGGTAAAGGTGACATAATCCACTGCAGGAGGCAGGGGAAGAAAAATATGGTCACTGTACTGGGAAGATCCAGGGGGAACAACCTCCTTTCTCTTCCATGGCATCAACAGCATTTAGGGTGGGTGCTACCTGGTTGTCTCCTCCCCACTTCCCCCAGGCAGTTCATGGCCACAGGAACACTTCCCAGTGCTTCAGACAATTCCATGGGATGGGGTCTGCTGGATGTTTCATGAATATCTCTGTTGTCTCCGAAACAAGGATGGGTTCCCGTGCAGGTCCCAAAAGCCAATAACGCACAAGGGTTGGAGGATTAAACAATTTGTGGAGAAAGATGTGCTTGACAATAATTTGTGAATAAAGCACATGCACAAGTGCCTTTATACTACTTATATATAGTCTATCTACTAATATGTCCTATTTTCATTGGCTGCTGCAAAGGTCAACCTTTCAGTGACTGCTTCTTATACATATGCCAAATTTTCATTGGCTACCAGTTGCCCTCAGCGTGCACACTCTACTCACAACTATGCTGATGGGTGCAGCACTACTGCTATGGTATCCCAAGTCAGACAGTCTTTTTCTAAATTTTTTAAACACCTCAGTATGGTGAAGAGAAGCTATCAGGCAGTAGCAGTAGTAGATAGTGACACTGGTGGGGGATCTTTCAGAGTCAAGCATAGCATCACTTCAGCTGATTCCTGTTAATACTGCCCCCCCCCCCCAAAAAAAGCACTAGTAAAGCACCCTTGAATGTCTGTTACTTTGAAAACCCTATGATGAGACAATCCAAAATGAAAGAAAAAAATGACAGTGCTGGAAGATGAGAACCCCCTCCCTGAATTGAATGGCCCTCAATCCACTATTGGGGAAAGGCAAAAGACTAGCACTATGGCACAACTGGAAATAAGCTGAAATGACTTTAGTTGCTGACATGCTCAGTTGTATAAGAAAAATCTGAAGCTGCACATTGCATACAAAAGGAACACTGAATCTTTGTAGCTCAGGAGAAGCTAGAAATTGTAAAAGAAGAAATGAAAAGCATATAAATCACAATACTGAGTAAGCTAAAGTGGACAGGAATGGAACATTTTCAACTGGATAATTGCATAGTGCTTTATTATGTCAATGACCGTCTAAGAAGACATGGCATTAATAGTTAAATTTAATGTAACAACAGTAGAGGTGTGAAGGCCCAGAAATAAACAGGAAACAACTGAGGGCAAAACCCTTCATTTTTATTTGAAGCCTTAAAAATAAGGGAGGGGGGGGAGAAATGAAAAATTGGAAAAAAATAGCCTACGGAGTTTATTATTTTAGAATAAAATGTTGCAGACAAGGTAGAATCTTCAAATCATTGAATCATAAAGTTGGAGGAGACCTCAAGGGCCATCCAGTCCAAACCCCTGCCTTGCAGGAACTCACAATCAAAGCCGCCTGACAGATGGCTATCCAGCCACTGCTTAAAAACCTCCAGAGAAGGAGACTCCACCACATTATGAGGCAGCATATTCCACTGTTGAACAGCTGTTACTGTCAGGAAGTTTTTCCTGATGCTATGGTGGAATCTCTTTTTCTGTAGTTTGACTCTATTGCTTCAGGTCCTATTCTTTGAAGCTCAAGAAAACAAATTTGCTCCATTTGCTCCAAATTTGTTTCAGTATGACATCCTTTCAAATATTTAAACAGGGCTATCTTTTCACTCCTTAACCTTCTCTTCTCCAGGCTAAACATACCTAGCTCCCTTAGCCACTCCTCATAGGGTATGCTTTCCAGATCTGGTGTTCACATATTTATCTACCCCATATTATTTCTAAAAACTGTGTAGAAGGTAGCCCTTTATTTAAGACTATATACAGCATGATGATCTGGTGCGGATGTGGAAGCCATTGACTGCCACTCTGTTTCCAGGAAAGAAAGAAACACTTGTAGGCAATATCACATATATTGGTCCCTGGCACATTAGAAAGAAAATGTAAGCCCTTGTCTTCAATTAGACAGCTTGAGAAGCACTGAGGTACAGTAACTGATCACTGCAATTTCTGGTTCTGGTTTTGTTTTCTCAGTTCATTTCATGGGAATGAATAGTTTGTATTTGCTTGGCAGTATGGAAGACTAGAAAGCATTTAATAATGTTCTTTGCATTACTAATATTATTGCTTTCTTCTGATCTTACTAGTTTTTTTTCTTCTAACTTGATACTAATAAAGTGCCAAAACCAAAAAAGTTCCTTACAGTTCATGTCTTTGGGACCTTATAGCTCCATCTGAAGGAATACACACACACACACACACACTTTCAAAATGTAAGATCAACGTTTAAACATTTCCTAAATAATGACACATTAAACAGGACATGTTGCTGGAACATAAAAATAGGAGACGGAGCAGAACCATAAATTTGTCAGAGAATTTGGGCTAAGTACAAGAAATGAAGCAGGTTTTATTGAATTTTATGAGACCATCTACTTCTTCTTGTACATTATTCAAATAATCTTGGAAACAAGCGGATATTTCTGGATGGTGAGAAATAAAATAGACTATATAACTGGAAGAAGAAGATGGAAAACCTCCATCCTTTCTGTGAAAAAAGAGCAGGAAAAGATTGTAGTACAGATAGGGTTGCCATTTCCCGTTTTTGGGCAGCACAATCCCGGATTGGAGGGTGTCAAAATGTCCCATCCTGGCTGGGGATTCCTAGCCAAGCCTGCTGTGCTGGATCTTCTGGGACCTCGACTGAGGTCCCAAGTGTGGCATCACCTGCTCCATCCCCAGGGAGACCTAACCAGCCACAATGGCTGGGGCTGGAAGAAGCAGCACCACACCTGGGGCTGGGGCCGAGACCCCAGAAGATCCAGTGTGACAGGCTAGGCCTCTCTGGGGCTGGATGCGGCGGCACTGCGCTCGGGGCCTTGGCTGAGGCCTCCTCTAGTTGGCCATGCTGGATCTTCTGAGGCTGAGGCTGAGGCCCAAGTGCGGCAGCACCTGCTCCGGCCCCAGGAAGGCCTAGCTAGCCATGCTGGCTGGGGCTGGAAGAGGCGGCACCACACTTGGGCTGAGGCCCCAAAAGATCTAGTGCAGCAGGCTAGACCTCCACAGGGCTGGAAGAAACATCAGCCGAGTCCTCAAACATGGCGGTGCCTGCTTTAATCAATGAAGCCATGGCCCTGAGTCTGCAAGATTTGAGCAGGGCTGCTAATGTCCAGGGCTCTTGAGAGGTATCTCATTTATATAATCAGTCTAAGTACAAGCTGGCTTGTTGGAAAATAACAAAAGCAAACTGTACACTAGCACTATGAACTGGTATCAATTTGATGTTTGAAGAACAAGTGTGTTCATGTTTGATTTAAAATTTAAATAATGGTAAAATTTCTTCTGTACTAGCAAATTAATTCACAAATGAAATAATCAGATATGAGGCAAGTCTATCCTTGTTCTGGGCAGTGCTAGGATATCCCTGTCTTTTACTTCAGTAGAATTCTCATCAGCTAATAATGATGACTAAGCTTTTACTGTACCCCTCATCATCACATGATAATTTTGAAACAAAGTCCAAGCTGAATAACCTTGCCTGACATTCTTTGCTTTTACATATTTTTTTCTTGCTTTCTATGCTCTTTTGTGCTCCAGAATGTTGATTTCACTTTGGAGCAATGCTCAAAACACATGTAGACATATTCCAGTGTCGAATGCTCAAGGTCAACTGAGCAGGACTAAATGTAAATATGCTATGTCTTCAGTCTGAAGAAGGATTGGTGTCTATGGTGCATAGCAACTTGTATAGGAAAAGGCTGGGCTTAGTGGTCACCTCATGGTAATTCTCTATATAAGCAAAATGCTGTTCTGTGGGATTGTGGGAATTTGAGATAGTGTGGTGTATCGGTTGGTAAGAGTTTTTGTATAATGGTGATTAGTTTGTGTTATTTGAAACAAAGCAACTGTGGGACATCCAAGTTTCTGTACTGCACAAGGTCCATATTGGACAACTACTTGTTTACTATTACTGGATGTCTCCACATATTTCAATATATATTTTTCAAGCTGTAACACTAGTTAATCCTGACCACTGATGAAGACTCTTAGTCGAAATGTTTTTGGTCTTGGTTGGTTTATTTCTCAGCTGTAATGGGCTTACTGTGTTTTCCCTTTTATTCATCTTCTTGGAGGTGTTAAGAACCTTATTTGTATCTGTACTAGTACTCTGTATGTATGACACCTCCATACATCTGATACATTATTTGGGATTTACAGTTTTCTAGCCTAGTACATATTGGTAAACACCAGCCCTTTATTGACATTTGGGCTTTGCACACAGACCAAAACAAGTCAGTCTGACTGCAGGACTGTATACATTTTATCTTTTTAATTCTTCTCGCATTCTATCATTTCATTTTGTCCTAATAAAATTACTGTGTTTTTATAGTTTTTTTCCCCTAGACTTTTTTGCTTTCAAAGCTGTTGTTTTTGGGTTTAGGGTATCACCTTTTTGCTCTCTTCATTCTTCCAAGCAAGCCGAAAGCTTGTGTTTGGAGCTTCGCTCTGTTCCTGTGCTGGAGAGATAGCCAATGTGTTCATCCATTTGCCACTGGGCCTGAATCACTGGCAATATTCATTACCCAGATATCAACACTTCAAACAGTTCCAATGAGAAAGAAAAATGGAAGGTGTCTCAAGAAACCAGGATGGATGACTAAGGGACTTTCAAGTGAGCTAAGTTTTAAACAGAACATGTATAAGAAATGGGAAAATGGGGAAATCACCAAAGAGGAATTCCAACAAATAGCAAGCACATGTAGGGGCAAAGTCAGAAAAGCTAACACACAGAATGAACTCAGGCTTGCTAGAGAAGGTTAAGAACAATAAAAAGGGTTTTTGGGGGGTATGTCTGCAGCAAAAGGAAGAAGAAGAAAGTGGTAGGGCCACTGTATGGAGAAGATGGAAAAATGCTAAGAGGAGACAGAGAAAAGGCAGAATTACTCAACATCTTCTTGTCAGTAACTCATCTGCGCCCTGTAGCCAATGCTGGCGTACTGGCAAATTCAGAAACGTGGTTCTCAGTCCTCAGTTGACTTTAACCCTCGACACAGGTGCTCAACCTGAGGACAATGGTGCAGATGACAGAATATAGGAAATTCAGTACAGAATAAGTAAATACATAGTCGAGGAATACCTTGTTAATCTAAATGAATATAAGTCTCCAGGACCAGATGAATTACATCCAAGGGTATTAAAAGAGCTGGCAAATGTAATATCGGAGCCATTGGCAATAATATTTGAAAGCCCCTGGAGAACAGGAGAAATCCCCGCAGACTGGAGGAGGGCAAATGTTGTTCCCATCTTCAAAAAGGGGGAAAAAGAGGATCCCCAACAATTATCATCCAGTTAGTCTGACATCAATATCATGAAAGATTCTAGAGCAGATCATTAAACAGAGAGTCTGTGAACATCTAGAAGGCAATTTCATAATCACAAAAAGTGAACATGAGTTTCAGAGAAAGAAGTCATGCCAGACAAATTTTATCTCTTTTTTTGATAAAATTACCAGCTTTTTAGATGAAGGGAATGCTGTGAATATAGTATATCTTGATTTCAGTAAGGCCTTTGACAAGGTTCCCCATGACATTCTTGCAAACAAGTTGTAAAATGTGGGTTAGACAAGGTAACTGTCACATGGATTTGCAATTGGTTGAGTGGCTGAACCCAAAGGGTGCTCAACAATGGTTCCTTTTCATCCAACATTTTTATCAATGAATTGGATGATAGAATTGGGGGCATACTTATCAAATTTGCAGATGACACCAAATTAGCAGGAATAGCTAACACCCCAGAGGACAGGATCAAAATTCAAAATGACCTGAACAGACTAGAAATCTGGGCCAAAGCTAACAAAATGAACTTCAACAGGGAGAAATGTAAGGTATTGCACTTAGGATGGGAAAATGAAATGCACAGATATATGATGGGGGACACCTGGCTGAATGAAACTATGTGTGAAAGGGATCTAGGAGTCCAAGTAGACCACAAGTTGAACATGAGTCAACAGTGTGATGCGGCAGCTAAAAAGATCAATGCAATGTTAGGCTGCATCAATAAAAGTATAGTTTCTAGATCAAGGGAAGTAATAGTGCCACTCTATTCTGCTTTGGTCAGACCTCACCTGGAATACTGTGTCCAGTTCTGGGCAGCACAATTCAGAAAGGATGATGAGAAACTGGAACATGTCAAAAGGAGGATGACTAAAATGGTGTAGGGTCTAGAAACCATGCCCTATGAGGAACAATTTAGGGAGCTGGGGATGTTTAGCCTGGGGAAAAGAAAGTTAAGAGGTGATATGATAACCCTGTTTAAATATTTGAAGGGATGTCAAATTGAGGAGGAAGAAAGCTTGTATACTGCTGCTCCAAAGAACAGGACCTGGAGCAATGGATGCAAGCTACAGGAAAAGAGATTCCAGCTCAACATTAAGAGGAACTTCCTGAGAGTAAGGTCTGTTCAACAGTGAAAAACATTCCCTCTGAGAGTGGTGGAGTCTCCTTCCATGGAGGTCTTTAAGCAGAAACTGGATGACCACCTGTTGGGGATGCTTTGAATGTGATTTCCTGCATGGCAGAGGGTTGGACTGGATGGCCCTTGTGGTCTCTTTCAACTCTATGATTCTATGATGTCACAAAGTTGCTTCCCGATTGACAAAACATATTGATTGCAGGGTTTGTGCTCCAGAAGTGGGGATTGGGAGATTTTCACGGTTCCTACATAGGCGCTAAACAAAAGGCTACATTGGAATAATGAATATATAACATTCATGAAAGTCAAACTGTAGGTTACACATTTGTAAATGTCATAAAGGATTACAGCTACTTTTATTTTTTTTAAAAAAAAGCTAATGTGAACTAGCCCCTGGTAATCATATGGGGTCTAGTGCTAAGGCCTATTAGTGCCAGTCTCAATGTGGATGCTGCTTTTTGTCATGTCTAAATCAGATATTGGAAACAATTAGTCAATTAGATTATTAAATTACTGATTCACTTGATTAGTGCAGAAATCAATGCCATGCTTTAATGAATCAATCAAGTTTTGAGGAATTTAGCATTTGTTGGAAATATTAAAGAGAACAGTGTATGGATTGGGCAAACATTTGAATAAACAATTATGACTTCCCTCTCAAGTCTAGTTTAACTGTCTATATTTGACACAAGGGAAATTTATTTCCCCTTAACCTCATATTGTCATTCTACCAAATCAACAATATCAGTTAATAAAGCTTTATTCAGATATGCTGCAATGAGGCTTAATGGGTCCAAATTCTCCCAATTGTGCATAACATGAACTCTAAGGGGAATTTTGTAAACTAAAAGGTGGTGGTGGTGGGAATAAGACAAATGAAGATATGAAGTTCATCCTTATTAATCTGTTTATTTGGCTCACTGTAAATATAAGGGGAGAAATCAATTTACTGAAGAGACTAAATAAATAACTGATGGAAGGATAAGCTGAATTTAAAATGAAAATGGAAATGGTAGATAAATAGCAACACAAGTGAGTGGAAATGTTTTTTAAAAAGGCAACAGTACAAGACCTGGAAGTCTGAATGGACCTTATTTTTCACATAGAAACAAAATACAAAAGTGTCATAAATTAAGGATAAAGGTTGCCCCCCAAAAGGGGGAGTTTATTTACTACTGCTCTAAACAGCTCATTTCCTCCTTCAATTTGATTTGAAATAAACTAAAATGATGGGGCAGGATTTACTGTGAAATAGAACAGAGTGCAGCTTAATCTTATATATGGAAGATTTATTAGCATTACCATAAAAAAGGCTTAATGTTTTCCCTCTTTTTTGATCTCACTTTTGTGAAAGCCTTGACAAACAATCCTGAAGTGCATTAATATATGAAAAATATGCTTTCTTCACTTTTTGAATATTTATTGTCTTTGACAGTCTTTGTAACGCATTATTGCCTACAACAAACCATACTATTTATGTGTGTGATTGTTCTTTTCAAAAAAATCTGTGTCTCTTATTAAATTTCCTTCAAACTATTGTTTAGGATTCAATGAACTCACACTGAAATTTTGCATTTTGAGAAGAATGTGTTTGGTTCAAATAAATAAGATAAGCTGGGAAGCATAACTTTAGTTTTACAAAAGGACTTTAACAGAATGCAATCCCTCAGATAATGACTTGAACTAGAGAAATGTGGGGATTCCACCCCTTAAGGTGGTGGAAGGGAATAGGCCTGGACTCTCCACAAATGTGACACCTGTCTTTCAGTTTTCCATGACTTCGGTATCACCTCCCTTGAACTGGTTCTGCTTTTGGCAAGTCTTGTTGCTTAGCTTAAAAATACTTTGTTACTGTGATACCACAGCTGATCACAGAGCAATAATGAGAATATCAAAGGACACCCATTGTCTTTGCTCTGATGGAAAAGGGAAACAGAGGCCTGTTACAGACTGCCAAAATAAAGCTGCTTCGGGTCTCTTTGGAGGTATGCTGTTTAAATGATGCATGCACCCTAAGAATCCAGAAGCTGCACCAAAGCTGCACTCCAGTGCTTAGCAATGGAGTGTGGCTTTGGCGAAACCTCCAGACTCTTAGGACCCATGCATCATTTAAATAGCATACCTCCAAATAGACCCGAAGCAGCTTTATTTTGGCAGTCTGTAACAGGTCTAAGCATATAAATCTCTATTGACCATGATAATTATCCTTCCTTCCTTCCTTCCTTCCTTCCTTCCTTCCTTCCTGTAACAGCAGTTTTGCTATTCACCTGCATTGTGCAGAAAAATTCTTCCCTGTCTAATTCAGTTTATATGTAGTTGCACATAAGTATTTGAATGGGGATGCATGTCTGAATGAGGATCTATAGTAAATACATACAAAGTAATACAATGCTCCCATGTCATGCGCGGGCATGCTATACGCGGATTTGAGCATATGCTTAAGGGGTGGTGCATCTCATTGGAATTAATGGGGTGTGCGCCTGTGGCATGCACGCACTGCCGTGCCGCCGCATGCACAAGCCCCATTCATTCCAATGGGGCTTGAGCATGCATGGAGTTCAGCTTACGCAGGGAGGTCTGGAACGGATCCCCCACATAAGCTGAGGGCGTGCTGTAAAATGTTAAGGGATGGCATCCAGAATAGGATATAAAATCAAATCCAGATGCCATCCATCCACACATTATCTTTCTTTAGCAACAGGGCCTGATTTCCTTTTCTCTCCAACATCTACCTCTTATTTTGGAGCACTGATTTCTAATGGAGAGGAGAAAGAAATCACTCCAAAGGGGAGGATTTCATTCATGCTGAAAATGTTCAAGGTATGCACCCCCCATTTGGTCTCAGCACAAAATTCAACAGATCAAGCAATGTCTTGAAGGCAAGCAACACATACAGCAATGGGAAACATCCAGCTCTTACATTCTTTCCAGCTCCTGACAGACTGAAGATTTTGAAAGGTATAAGGAAATTGCAGCAGAAACACTGGGGAGTAAAATAGCAACTTTGAAAGTTAAAAACAAGACTAAATGCATTACCTCTGAGGGGCATTTAAACAGGTGTATGCATGTTTATAATGGGAACTCACAAAACATCACCACAATAATTTGTGAAGATTTTTCCATTTGCTTTAAAACTCCTTACCCTCTCTTCTGCATCTTTATGCTTATCTAATTAGTTAAATGGCATGCAATTGTGCAGGCTTGCATGTCAGTGAAATCCCCTTTTAAAGGCATTTCTATACTGTCAGTCCTCAAAAGAACATGCCTCAATAGATCTTATCCCTAATGCAGTCAGCCTGATTATATTTTATACCTTATTACTCCAAATTTTTACTTAGCAGATTCACTGACTTCAAAAGCTTTATCTTGGATTGTGTTCTGATGTTGCCAAGAATAGGATGTAGTCCAGAAGATAAACCTTCAGTCCTAGAGCTTGTTGTAGGCTTTTGTTTCTTTTCTTGTGCACATAAAATGAAATCTCATATATTTTCCTCACTGACTTAATGGTGGTTGGAGATATTGTTAATGCAAGAGGATACAAAACTATCAAATAGTAAAGGAATTTAAACCTTTAAAATTCTTGCATCAGATTATACAGACTAATGGAAGTGAATGCTTTAGGATGAAATACTAATGTATAAATGGATTTTCACTTTCTCAGTGCATTATAGCAGGGCATGCTTGTGGAAGATTAAAATTCAGAGAGCATAATAGATGATTGTGGAAATAAATGGAAAGCTTCTATCCAGAATTTCCTCTCATGAGAATTATATTTTAATTATGCAGTGCCATAGGTGGACAAGCTATCTCACTGATGTCCTAATATAGCCCTTCTCCTTATTATTTTATAAGATAAATTAAATGTGGCACATCAAAGGAAGCCAACCAGCAACTGTTGATTTTGGGGATGGTGCTGGGGCAAGGGAGGAGAGTCAACAAAGATGTGGGTTTCAGTAGTGGAGGTCCTGGGAAGGATTTATTTTCCACCTATTTCTGATCATACATTGGCCTTGCAGATGCCTATATGGACTGTGGAGAACTCAAACTCAAAAAAGTGAATAACAATGCATTTCTAAATGTGAATGAGCTTTGTTTTCTTACCTGTTTTACTTATTTGTCTGTTGATTTCAAATACTGTTTATATGAGCTGCCTTTTAGAGTAAAACATCCTCAGTCTGCTTTTAGTACATATTTTTGCAATATAAAAATCAATCAATTATAAAATCATTAAATAGCACAATAAGATTGGAACTAACAAAAATAGTATTTACACATTATCAATGTTATTGTATATGTATATGGAGCTTTGCATGTATAACTACAAGAACAAACAGCCAAGCTGATGCCACACACTGCAAGATTACTTTGCACTTTGATGCTGTTTTAACTGTCATGGTTTCATGTTATGGAATCCTAAGATTTGTACAGTGCACCCGCATCATACACGGCTTTCAGCTTATGCTGAAAGCCACTCAACGGATGAGGAAATGGCATGGGCACTGTGTGCACAAGCCACATTCTTTTCAATGGGGTTTGAGCATATGCGGTATTTGCTTTACGTGTGCATGGGGGGGGGTTGGAATGGATCTCCCGTGTAAGGCAAAGGCACACTGTAGTTTGTCGTGTCACCAGAGCTCTCTGTCAGAGAAGGCTAGATATCTCACAAAACTACAGGTCCCAGATTTTAATTTAGTTGCCATGGCAATTAAAATGTGGTCAAACAGCATCAATTCTATAGTGTAGATGCAGCCAGCCCTGCCAAAGGTGTATAGTCTAACACACACACATACACACACGCTGAGGGTAAAGGAAGAATCATGCAAATTTGTTTTTTTTTTTTTTAAAAAAAGCCCTCAATATTATACAGTTATAAAACAAAT
>NC_056523.1:99990746-99997120 GCF_019175285.1 Sceloporus undulatus
TATCCAGATATAATATATAACACAATACAATAAATAAAGCAAAATGGCAAATGTATATAATTAAAATATGCAAAATGATAGAACAATATGAAACTAATACCCCCAAACCTTTGTGGAAAGAGTCAGTTTTCAACTGACATTTAAAAACAACAAGGGAAGATGCAGTCTTATACCTTTTCAGCATGGAGTAAGTATAGTTATGTTGGATCTCACGGTTGCACAATTGACTGCATAATAGGTGCCAAGGCCATGAGGTCACCTTAGCAGAATAACTGATTCACGCTTCAAGCCAAATATGTGTGAGAGAGCTGTGTGTGCACTTGTGACATCAGAGATCATGTTAATACAACCTCAGATCCCACTAATGCTCAACAATTTTATGTGAACAGAGATCCATCACAGGAGTTTGAAAAGACAACATCCCCCACCTCTATACAATCGTATCTATAATTAAAACTACAGTGGCTTTCTTTATGTATAGGTCTCTTTGGGGTGTGTGTGTGGGGAAACAGGCTAAAATTGTTTAGCTGAATCACTTACATAACTGTTCCAGGTGGTTGCAGACTGCAGCAGTCTGTTTTGGTCACCCTAGGATCCAAACTGTAGTCAGGGGTTGTATGATAAAGGGGATTATACTGCTTCTGTAACAGATCTGTGGCCACATGCATATCTTGTAGTCTAGAAGCTCTTCACATGCTGCATTTCAGGAAAATTTCCTCCTGTGCACAAAATGAATTTTAGGATGGGGTGGGAATTCATGACCCTCTAGATTTTGTTAAATTGCAAGCTGCAGTAGTCCTAGCCAAGGGTGAGGAATCCTGGGAATTTCAGTTAGACTGCCTCTGGAAGTCTGCACAGTTCTACCTGCTGGCTTAGAAAGTACCCAGAAAATGGTAGCTTTGATACTTCTAATACTTGTAATAGTATGCATATGAACTATTTTGTTTTTCTTGGAGGGAGAAAGATGTCATCACATAACAGGAGAAAGACAGGGTAGAAATGAAATAAAATGAAATGAAATAAAGAGTTCAGGGATGAAAACATCATCTTAAAAGTAAACAGACCAAGCATGAAATCTAACTCTTTGAAGTCTAACCTGAAGTAAGGATGTAATATAAACTATGTACTCAAAGTAAATTATGGATTTAATTTTTCTTTTAACTACTGGAATGATCCTACCTAGGGATAATGAGACATTTCTCATCCTTAAAATTAGGGACAAAATTCAGAGATTCAAAAATTTGAATTTGTATTGAAGGGAATTTGTACTGAGGAGAAAAGATTTTTAAACACTTGGAAAGTTTGCAATGAATTCTGCCACTTATAAATAACCACATTTGTGATTGAAATGCATGAGAGAATTAAATTTCCATTGGTAGAGCTTTGGGAAATTCTTTCCCCTCCCCTTAATCCCCCCCAAAGTTCTCTGACAACTCATTCAAAAGCATTTCCTAGCCCATCAGTTTTGGGAAGGGGACAGTACATGGAAACTGCAATGGGGAGAAGAGATCACTCCTTTTTGGTACTCCCTCTCCCCGTTCTACTAGAATCTGCAGCTCCTCCACCAACTAGTCTATATACATGCTATTTTTAATAGCTAAAATAATGGCAGAGATCCTAAATGGGGAGAAATATTGTAAAGTTCTGTCTGGACACATAAAACACATACACCCTTGCGCCCACAAAATTCCACCTTTAGCTGCTGCAGTCCCCCCTCCCCCAACACTGTTGTTTACTGGCTGGTAGATTGTAGGGAGACTTGAGAAGCATCCAACTAGGTTTCTGTTGCTGGCTGTACAGAAACAGGCATCCTCTAAAACCTGCTGAGGATTTTTGGAAGATCCCAGTGGATGATGTATTTGATGTGCATTCAGTTATAGGAACATAGATGGAAACCTCACTACATGATCCCTCTGCCCTCTCTTCCAATGAGAAAATGTCCACATTGGGGTGGGGCTGCAGCAGGCAAAAAGTGGTTTTTTTGGGGGGGGGGGGGGGGATAGTCATGGCTTGATTAGTAAAAGATTCTGACCCAAAAGTGAGTAATTCATGAACACACTGTCAGCCAATATTTTTGTTTGGTAGAATTCAAAGGCATAACCATGTTGGTCTGGAAAATCAGTATGCAAAGGGATATTGTAGTACCTTTGAGCCAAACTGAAAGAGAGAATCTGAAGATTTTC
Organism: Sceloporus undulatus; assembly: GCF_019175285.1. Lineage (NCBI taxonomy): Eukaryota > Metazoa > Chordata > Lepidosauria > Squamata > Phrynosomatidae > Sceloporus > Sceloporus undulatus. Next base: position 99,992,930 of record NC_056523.1, read on the forward strand.
ATACCAGTGCTTTACTGCTTGTAAAAGACCGATAAAACATTTAGGAAGCATGTGTGTGTGAAATACTGACATGCTTCCTAAATGTCAGGGAATCGTCTCCTCGCCTCAAGCGTCCCTAAATTGTTCGAGAAGCAGCCATTTTCCATCAATGCAAAGTTTCCATTCATGAGAAATTACTGCTACCCGAACTACTCCAGGGATGCTGGAGGCAAGGGGATGATTCCCTGACATTTAGGGAGTGTGTCAGGCTTTCACACACACACTTCCTAAATGTTTTACCGACATTTTACCAGAGCTTACCTCATGGTTATTATTCCCTATAATAACTTGTTTCCAATTATATAATAATTTATTCCCTAGTTCCCCAGGACCATGAAAGCTGCCCAATCCCCACTTACCAGGCAGTAGTTGTTATGACTGATGGCAGCCTTTCCTTTTGTTGATCAGGACATAGCTGACTGACGTTCCAACGCTGCTTACCAAAGTGATCTTTGGTGCAAGGGGGAATTGCTACAGGTACTCACTTCTGCCTCTTGAAACAAAGAGTGCTCATGCAGGGAGGTGGGAATATCAGTCAGCTGCTTCCTGGCTGGCAGATGAATACAACTCCCTGTTAACTGCAGCAGTTGCAACTGGTAAGTTGAGGCGTGTGTTAGGCCAACAGCCGCATAACTATGGTGGTTATAGATTCATAAGTGTTACTAATCCCAATCAGAGTAAAGTTCTGAAGTAAAATAAAATGAAGCAAAAGAAACCGAGACACAGTCCAGTCAAAATGAAACACCTTTCAGTCCTATTTGAATTCAGTTTCATAGCCAGTGGCATAAATGAGATTTAAATGTACTCAGCTGTGCTTGGATCATAACCATAGTTTCTGCACACAGTATTTCTTTAGTCAGTAACTGTGGCAATGTGAATTTAGCCCCCGAAATAAATATGGTTGATGAATTATAATAGATTGACAAATGGCTGACATTCACTCCTTCCTTCTATATAAATGCTTGTTTCCAGTCTAACATTGTCTACTTCTTATTTGTGTCTTTTCCTGCAGAGTTCTGACTGCTCCACTTTTTCTGTATTCAGTGTGCATCTTCTCTTAACTTCATTACCTATAAAGCCCTAAATGGCTTGGGCCCAGGATACCTTGAGGACTGTCTCTCCCCATACAATCCGTCCCGCACTCTCAGAACATCTGGGCAGCAGCTATTGAGGGTCCCAGGGACCAGACTAGCCTCCACGTCTAGGAGGACTTTTATCATCTCGGCCCCGACCCTCTGGAATTCCCTGCCCATTGAGCTCCGCTCGGCCACCTCCCTGGCCCAGTTTAAGAAGGGGCTGAAGACCTTCTTGTTCAAGCTAGCATTCCCTGATACAGGCCCCAACTAGTCCCCCCCCCTCTATGTCAGCAGTGGCAAGCTGGCCAGAATGTTTTTAATTGTATTTGTTTTTAAAGTATTTGTAATCTATGTATTTTATGATGCTTGTACACCACCCTGGTTATATAGAAGGGTGGTATATAAATAAAATTATTATTATTATTATTATTATTATTATTATTATTATTATTATTATTAATTAGCCTTCTCTCTTTCTACATTTAACAACTGCATTGGCCAGTATGTATATTAGCTAATAACAAAAGGGCTTGCTTCTTTGTAAAAAAATAATTTAAATAGTTATTTTAGTCTTATCACACAGTTGGTAGATTAATGGCCAGAGAGGTCATGAAGTGATGAGGAACCTGCAAGATATCAGTGATACCTGTTTAGAGTTGAAATGGCCCCAATTTTATTGATTCCCTCTGGCTTTGCTTTGCGAACGAAGATTCAGGAAGGACTCATCCCGTGCTTTGTACAAGCGCGTTGGTGACTAAAAAGGCCAATTCGGGATAAACAGGTCCGGTTGCAGAAAGTACAGCAGAAAGTCTCCTTGGGTGATGTTTCCAGGTTGAGGTTCTTTCTGCGTTGTCGTTTCTCTTCGAGGCTCGTTCGGTGTGAGCTTTCAAAGAAGGCTGCAGTGTCATGGATAGTGCGTCTCCATGCCTCCCGATGTGAGGCCAGGGAGGACCATTGTTGGTGATCTATCTGGCCAAGCCTGAGATGTTGTTTCAGGGAGTCCTTGTATCTCTTCTTTGGGGCGCCCCTCTTACACTGACCCGTGGCGAGTTCACTGTAGAATACTATTTTGGGGAGGCGATGGTCCTTCATCCTAGAAACGTGTCCTGCCCAGCGCAGCTGCGTCCTCAATAGCATGGCCTCAATGCTGGTGATCCCTGCTTGCTCGAGGACAGCAACATTTGTCACATAGTCAGTCCAGTGTATATTGATTATTGATTACACCTGTAGGAACCTTGGTGCAGTTTTAACATCATGGACCCAGGCATTGGGCAACCTACCTGCTGATTGTTGAATTCTTCACTCCAGCCCACCACTTCAAGTAACCCATGGGATCAGGTTAGAATCAATGGGATCCACATAGGCACAAGCCACCGTGGGGTTTCCTTGCCTTCTGGGAGGAAGGCAAGAGCAATACCTCTGATGTCACTTGAAAAATCACATAAGAGTAGGGGGAGATGGCCATGCAGGCTTCATTTCCCCTCAAAAAAGGCCAAAAAGAACCTAAGGGAAACACCCATGTCCCACCAAAACTCCTATTTGTTATCTGTTGTTAGCTTCCTTCAAGTTGACTTCAACTCATTGCAACCCTGTGAATGAGACATCTTCATGCCCCTCTAATCTCAGTTTCTCTGCTCAGGTCCTGCAGGTTCAGGCCTATGATCTCCATGATTGTTTTAGAATTTGGTATGTAGTCTTCCTCTCTTTCTACTGCCCTCTTTGTTTCCTAGCATTATTGTCTAATGAGTCATGCCTTCTCTTAATGTGGTCAAAGTATGACAGCTTCAATTTTAGTCATCTTTCAGGCTTGGTTTATTCTAAGACCTAATTGTTTTTTGTTTTCTGCCATCCACAGTGTACTCAACCCTCTAGCTGCCCTCATCCTAAATGAATGTGTCGCCAAATCTTCACAAAGAAATCCCCAAGTCATCCTCTGCACTGAGAAGACCCAGGAAGTGAGGCCTAGTGAGTAGATACTGGCCAACATCTATACAAAAGGGGCCAAGGTGGGATGGGCATCTGGTTCGTAAGTCCACTATGGCATGAAGGTCACTGTAACAAGAAGTACTAGGATCCTCATAGTAACCAATGTACACTCCTTTCCCATTCTGGTCTGTTAGCATACCCTATCACTCCTCTAACTGGATATAGGGTTTTAATGATTAATATCTAGCGTGGAGCAGGATTAGAAGTCATGATTACCTGATATGTGTTTTTGGGGATCACATTGACCCAAGGAAGCTAAAATGCACCAGTGTCAGGGTCATTTGACCTAGGGCATGCTCAGCCAAGATAAGAGCAAAAGACAAGCACCATGGATTATCTTAACATAACACATTCCTCCCACCTGCTTATTTTGCATTTCCCATAAAAATGGAACAAAAGAAGATATTTGTCAAAACTGACAGGGATCATTTTCCTGCCTGATAATCTGATAATCATAGGATTGTTTCAGATCATATCACTGTGTTACCTTGGTGCTAAAAATCTTTAGGTATTCTGGACTAGTTTGTTCATTTGTTCTGAAGATCATCAAAGCTTTTGTTACACCTTTTGGGTATACAACATATACCCTGAAGACAAGTTTTTGGGTATAAACCCTCTCCCAATTTCTGCAATTTTGGCGGGTTAAAGACCGCCATTTAGTACGTATTCTATACGTACTAGGGTTAGGAAGGGGCGGTGCTTCCTCACCCCCTAACCCTAGTACGTATAGAATACGTACAAGATGGCGGTGCCCTGTTCATACGGGCGCCGCCATCTTTACGTATCAGATGCTGTGCGTCCGAACGTATTGCGGCGCTAATGACGTCGCGAATGCACCCCTGGCGCCTCGCGACATCATTAGGGCGCCGCAAGAAGAAGCTCCATTTTGGAGCTTCTTTTTTGCTCCGTAACGGAGCCGCGCGGTTTGGCTGCAGCGGCTCCCTTACGGAGCAAACAGCGGCGGCGGCAGACCGCCTCAAAGCGGCAGTCTATAACCCGACAAAGTTAACTTTTCATAGTGTACCCTTGGATTCTGTCTGCATCTGTAATGGACCTCTCTGTCTAGACTGGCAAATATACCCCTTCTTAA
>NC_056523.1:99997220-100015559 GCF_019175285.1 Sceloporus undulatus
GACATCATTAGGGCGCCGCAAGAAGAAGCTCCATTTTGGAGCTTCTTTTTTGCTCCGTAACGGAGCCGTGCGGTTTGGCTGCAGCGGCTCCCTTACGGAGCAAACAGCGGCGGCGGCAGACCGCCTCAAAGCGGCAGTCTATAACCCGCCAAAGTTAACTTTTCATAGTGTACCCTTGGATTCTGTCTGCATCTGTAATGGACCTCTCTGTCTAGACTGGCAAATATACCCCTTCTTAATCCTGAATTTCCTACTATTGAACCTTTCATTTTTTTTCTTTCTGAAACTTGATTTGAATCTTGAGATTGAATCAGTCATATGTTTGTGTGCCTCTTTGCACATTTTTTTTAAATAAAAACATCTTCTTTACTACAAATTGAAGTCTTTCTTTGCTGTGACTACTGGTATAAATAGGTGTAAAAGACCCTAGTAGAGAAGAAGAGGGTGACACCCAGTTGGCCCCTTCAGGCATTCCTTGGGCCCATATGGGTGCCCCTTGGGCTGCATGGGTGCCGCTCTGAGCCTTGGGGGGGGGTCTCGGGCATGGCCAGCCAGCAGCCAGCCATCTCCCCAGCCCACACAGCACTTCCCCTGCCCTCATGACCGTTTCCCCAACCCACACAGCTGCTCCCATGTGACCCCACATCTGGTAGTCCTGCCCCCCAGAAGTCCTGCCCCTCACACCAGGTGACACCTGGTGTGGGATCCCTACTGCTATCATGAGCTTCTTAAAAGAAACATGGGATATAAAGACAATGATTGAAACAAATGCAGAGCTAGGAGTCATAGATTATTGCTGAGAATTGCATGCATTGTGTTGCATTAACACCATATATGGAAACAAATATATTCTGATCTTTGCCAAATTATGTTTTTTTCCATCTTCAACAAAGTGACCAATGTAGATATTTCATGACTGGAATCATATTATCAAACTGCTATTGATTTTAATGTGGTGGAACCCATTTGGAACCTAGCCCTTTGATCTATGGCTTTTATAGATGAGGCTTAAACTCAGCTAAAATATAGCTATAATGATGAAAAGATGGTGGACAAAAGACTGGTTATCATGCAACCTATGCTTATTCTATGACTGATATCTTCCTACTGCTTTTTGAAACAGGAGCCTATTGTTGTTAGCATAACATGTTGTCTCTCTTCTTTCTTCTAACTAGCTGTTACCTTACCTACTAAATTAATTCTTTCAGATTCCACAGGAGAGGTATAAAATTAATTTCCTCTTGAAAGCTTTGTGCTTTATGTAGCCAGTGAGATGGAAGAGTAACTGTTGGCCCAATCCAAATGAATTGGAAAAGCTCATCCTTTCTCTAGTCCCAAAGCTTCTTTTCCATTAAACCTATAATTTAATTAACCCTAGCACAGAGGTGGGCAACTATTTGGGCTAAGTGGCAGTCTTGGCTGCCCAGGGATCCTTAGAGTTCCACTGTCAACTCTAAAATATATTTTTAAAACTTTTCCTCCTAAGTGGCCCCCCAATTACAAAATGTGATGAGAAGTATCATGATTTGCCTGTCACTGGGCTGTTTTGGGTCTAGGAAAAGCGTTTTTTTTTTCTATAGGAAAATCACATCCCATTTGGGGGAAAAAGATCTCTCCTTGGCCTAAAATAGCCAAGGGAGAAGCTAAAAGTGTTGAAAAATTGCCCCAAGTCCCCAAGAATGTTGGGAGGCTCTGGGTGAGTGGTATCCTTATGGTTAGTGTCACCTGGTGTGAGTACCTGGAAAGAGCTGGGGGGGGAGTGTAGTGGACTGCCCCTGTAGTGGGTTTTTCCTTTGCCTCCCACTGTGAGAGTGTGACCTACCTAAGGTCATCTAGTAGATTTCTGTGGCCAAGCAGGGATTCACACCCCGGACTCCAGAGTCATAGTCTAACACTCAAACTGCTACACCACACAAGCTTTCTGTTACTGACATATGTCCACTGTATGCCTGTGCATATCTTATTTTCGTCATTGCAGAGGTTGCTATTCTCTTCCACCCTCTACAATTACCTCTCTCAGGAGTCATAGTTTTCAGTTTCAGTTCTTTATTATGGTCCAGAGACCCAGTAAAATCAATTTACAATATATAAAATAAAATAAAAGCACAGTGAACAATTAGTCAATTAGTACAGGGTCACAGTTTTGCTGCAATATAGCCCCTTCGACCATTTCATGGCTGCTGGCATTTGATGGATCAGAGATGTGTCTGGCTACATGTCCATAGACAAATACAGAATGATTACATCTTGTACTGAGACCTCTGGAGAAATCTAGTGGATCTCAGTACTGTATCTAATGGGAATTGAGCATCCACAGTTTCGATATCCAAGAGGAGTGTGTACATCCTGGAACCAAATCCTAGCAGATACCAAAGCCCACTGTACAATGTTGGGCAGGCTATGAGTTCCATCATTCAGAGCAGCCTTAAGTATTACATACATTTTCATTTTTTCTAAGTAATGGAAGCAATAGTAAACTCATAATTCCATAAGGCAGACAGTAATGAAAAAGAATAGAGATGAATGTGAGAAATGGATTATGAAATCTTACATTTACTCTCAAGGATGCATATGTATTTGGGATTGTACTGATATTTTCTGGATTGAATAAAAAAAGAAAGCCTTCAAACATTTCACATCAACTATTCACTCTTTGGGTTTTTTGGACAAAATCATTTTTATATGTTGAGAAAAGTTTTGTAGCTAAGAATCAGGCCATTCAGTAAAACACGAGTTGAAAGAAATCCTGCTTCTTTTCTGTGATGTATCAAGAGAGGATTGTATTTCAAGAGTAACAGTTCTCATTGCTGGTGGGGAGAGGAGTTAATTGAATGGAGGAAACTCCAATTATTGAAAAATGTCTGTAAGTCCTCTACCCAAATGTTCAGTTGGTGAAGTCATTATTAGAAGGAAATAATCCGACAGCACATGAAAAATCAAAATTGAGTGTGCAAGGCCATGGATCAGGGAGATTGCCTGAATTAACTGGACTTGGTGATGAATGGCAATAGCAGCTGCTTTCAAAAGAGGCACAGAGGACTGACAGTGATTTGATTTGCTCTGATATATCCGATGTAAAAGATCTCGAACTGCACAATCATTTCCACAAAATTGCAGCACTTCTATGATTCAGAATTGGGTTTTGGGAAAGTAGGTAGCAGACCATCATAGGAAGTATTGAAAGTATACTCACCACGATCCGATGAGTAGCTTGATTGCCAGACACCAAGGTCAGCAGGATATAAAAGAGGGCCAGAATTCTCACACAGAATATGCTTTTTGTCTGCTCTAACAGTACAAGTGGTTGCAAGCAGAACAAGCTTTTCCAGTACTACACTGTATTGGGAATGCTATTAACAAAGCTGCCTAGCTCAGGTTTCAGACTTGTATTACCTTTAACAAACATGGGTCTAGAACAAGGATTAACAATCTTGCTTGGTCAATTCAATTTCACCAGACTCTATCCTGAAGTTTACTGCTGAAATTTGCAGTGCAGTAGCAACTGAAACCAAGAAGAGAATACATTCATGGTAACTCAGCTTACCTGAGGGAACACCTCTTCCCATATAATCCTTCCCACACTCTCAGGTCCTCTGGGAAGAACCTACTGCAGTTAGAGAGAACTAGACTGGTAACTACTTCCCAGAGGACGTTTTCTGTTGTCACTCCAAAAATCTGGAACGATCTGCCGGACGAGATCCGCCAACTAATATCTTTGGAAGCCTTTAAGAAGGCAATAAAAACGGATCTCTTCCGGCAGGCCTTCCCAAATTGATCCCCTAATCTCACACTCCACTTGCTTAAATTGATCTCTTCGGACTGATTCATTCTTGACTGATTTTATTGCCCATTGTTTGGGAATTGCTTTTAATGTTAATTTTAAGGGGGGGAGGGAGTGGGAATCTGGAGTCTAGTGCACTTTTATCTACCGTTTCTGTGCCTTTGATTTTACTGTTTTCTCTTTTAAATGCTGTTACCCACCTTGATCCAACACAGGGAGAGGCGGGTTATTATTATTATTATTATTATTATTATTATTATTATTATTATCTTGTTTTAGAGGGGCTCCAGAACAAGGCATCCACAACACATCAGGCATTTAATTTATTGTTTTGGCATCACTACTGCAATCTGAAGGTGATGACAGTAGCCGTCCTTCAGGGTGTGCTAAAAACCAGTTTGGGGGTTGCATGAAGGCCATCCCACGTAGTTGCTCATCTAGATGACATGTAGATATTATAGGTGGTTGCAAGGCAGAACGTTTGAGTGATGGAAAATTAAGTTGCTTCCTGTCCAAATCTGTCCTACATTATACCTTTTTCTCCCTAGTTGCCATGAGAGGAAACCCAACCAGGGGGTGGGGATGAGGATCAATTTTCCATTCCCCTAATATTTCTTGTTTTGGGGCTTTTGGTAAAAATAAGTTAAATAATCATGCACAAGCCAAATGGTGCTGTGAGGAGGTCCATTATATTCTCTCTCCTTATAATGTACCACAGCCCTAAAACAGGAAAGAGGCAAGGCAATTTTCACTCATTTCTCACCCTTCCCCTTCAGTTTGGGCTGTATTTTTTTAATGTCCAGATTTCAGTTCAGCCTTCATCAACAAAAATGTTTCTGCTGGGGGAAAGTCATTTCTCTACATGTCTACTTGTGTTCTTTCAAAGAGGCATTAATTATTCCTTTATCCACTCAGCCAATCCTATTTAAAACACCAGGAAAGGCAAGGATCTAGTACACATATATGGCTCTCACCTCTCAAAGAGTCTTGTCAACATCCTGGGACTACACAAACTGCAAAGTATTTACCAACATAGGATGAGCAGGGACCAAAGTTTTATGCATGAGACCTGTATCAACCTTAGCGTCCATGTCAGAGTGAGTATGAGTGAATTTAACTGCAAAATGGTGGGCAACTTCTTTGTACAGTAGGCCCTCCATTTCCATGGACTTGCCATCTGCAGATTCCAGCATCCGCAGATGGCAAGCCCATGTGGAGGGGGGAGGAGGAGGGAAGAGTAGCAAATGTCTGAAAGGACATGCCTCTGCCAGTCCAGGAGGCTTTATGAGAAACACTCAGGATTCAGGAAGCACCTGTGATTAGGAACTGGGTAATATAAACAGGTGCAGGTAGCTGAACTCTTTTGACAGAGATTATCTGGTTTTCCTTGTGAAAGCATGTTTCTCTGATTCCCTTGGGCTTTATGGCCTGAAACCTTGCCTCTTGAACTACAGACTGACCTGGACTCTCTGGACCTCGGATTTGCCTTGCGAGAACCCTGGACCCTTGGATTGTTTGACCCTTCTCTATTGGACATTGAACCAGTACTCGGATACTGTACTTTATTTGTTGCATTTGTAAGGACCTTTAGTTTTGGTCATAAAGCTCTGCTAGGTTGTTTTGAGCCATTATCAGCAATCTTGGCAGCTTTCCTGGACAGGAGGTTACTACACTGTGGATGAACTGATTCAATAAATGAAGCCATGGCTCTGACTTTACAAGACCTTACTAGACAGAGCTGTTAATGAGTAGAGTTCTCAGGTCTCTTGCTCATAGAGTTGCCAAAAATCAAAGCTGACAGAAAATACAATGGGCCCTCTGTATTCATTGGGGTTTGGTTCTAGGACACCCCGTGGATACAAAAATCCATGGATGCTCAAAACCTATTAAATGTGTACCCTATATGAAATGGTAAAATCAAGGTTTGCTTTTTGGAATCTAAATTTAAAAAAAGATCTACCCCCAATTTTTTTAAAATTTAGGTTCCAAAAAGCAAACCTTGATATATTTCATGCCATGGGTAATTGAAATTGTGGAGCCACAATCTTTTCAGTTTTGTTGTGCTGACCTTTGAAATCCCTTCCTTGAGAAGATTTCCTGTAGGACAGGTTTTTTTCTTTTCCTTTTTGGAGGTAGATCTTTTAAACTATTTTTTCAAAATTTACTGGCTGATTAAATGGGGCACTCTTCTAAGTGCATTTTTGTACTTGCATGCTGTAAATACATTGTACTAAAATAAAGTCCTTGAATTAAGAATAAGAGACCTTATTCCAATGTTGGCTGACTTATTAACTGAATGCACCTTTTTAGTAGGTTAAAATTTGATAAATGCAATTGACTGATTAAATACATAATTAATTTAAAATATTAAACAGTTTCTGTGATCAAGGTATATTCACTCAAGGTATATTCCACATATTCACTCCATCTCAAATGTGCAATTGTAAAAGACTGAAATGTGTAATTATGGCATGGTACAGACCACCCAAAAGGGAGGCCTGCCAGCACCTGTTTTTCTGCTGGAGGTAAGCCGTAGCCGACAAATGACGTGGCTTCCCTCCGGCAGAAAAAGAACCCTCAAAGCGGGTTCTTTTTATGCCACAGTGGCGGTGTAACAAGTGTACCAGTGGCGCACTCGTTACATAAGCACTGCGCGGTGCTGTGCAGACACTGCACAGCGCTTACATAACAATGGCATAGTGGTTTAAGTATTAGACTATGACTCTGGAGGCCTGGGCTCAATTCCCTGGAAAGGGCACGATAGCCACAGCACCTCAGCTTTAAGGCACTTCTTTGGTGTTGCATCATGTGGATGAAGCGCCAGAGGAGCGTTGTGATGCCGCACGCCATGTGGAGCAGCGTGCTGAGTCACACCACCCTGGGGGAGGAGTCAGAGTGTACGTCATATGGACGCCACACCCCAACTCTGCCCCCAGGCCAGTCTTTATGGCCTGTCTGCATAGGCTCTGAGTTAATTGACCCTGTGAATGAGAGACCTCAAAGTCATCCTGTCATCAACAGCCCTGCTAAGTCTTGCAGAATGCAGACTCATAGCCATAGATTCCTTGAACCATTTGGAATGTAGTCTCTTCTTTTCTTTCTGTTCACCACCTTTCCACCCTTAATATCTTTTCTAATGATTCCTGTCTTCTCATGAAATGGCCAAATTGCAACGAACTCAATTTAGTCATCTTGGCTTCCAGGGAAAGTTCGCTCCATAAGCCATTTGTTTGGTTTTTTAGCAGTTCATGATATCCATCAAACACTTCTCCAGCACCAGATTTCAAATTAGTTTATTTTCTTCCTTTCAGATTTCTTCGCTGTCCGGCTTTCCCAACCATACATAAAAATAGGAAATATGATGGCTGGGGACAATCCTGACTTTAGTACTCAGTGAAATATCTTTATACTTTGTGATCTTATCTCTTTCATTGCAGCCCTTCCAAGTCATAGTCTTCTTTTCATTCCTTGTCTGCAGTCTCCATTGTGATTAATGATTGAGCTAAGGAATGAAAAATCTTGAACTTTTTCTATGTCTTCATCATCTACTTTAAAGTTATGCGGTTCATCCGTAGTAATTATTTTTGTTTTCTTAATGTTCAGCTGAAAGCCTTCTTTTGCACTTTCTTCTCTGAGGGCTGTATTCTGTAATTTGCATAGCAGCTTCCCTTGAACATCCACAAATCCTTGGTCATCCACACATTCAAATTATATTTCTGCCACTGCATCATCTAAACCACTTGTTTGTTTATAAAATCTTATTGGTTTTCATTCCTTTTTGGGATGATAAAATAATCCTGTGGTCTTAACCTCGTCCAAATTTGTTATTCCCTGAGTAATGGAAACAGAATTATTTCTGCTATTTGGATCATATACTTTAATAAATTTTAAAACCATAATTAAATCATTTGCCTACCTAATATATGACTTATAAGAAAAATAAAACTAGTAAATCTTCAATCACATATAATTATATCCATCTTTTTACTTGTTCCCATCTAATTAATTGTAACCTCCCTAATTAAGAATATAACACATTATATACTTAGGTGTTCTTCATTCCATGCAAAATCCATTGTGTATCTCCTTCCCACCCACAAAGGCCATCTCTCCAGCATGCACTCAGATCACTAGATTATAACTCCAAAACTCAAGTTACTAGACAAAAACAGCCACTACTAGGTCTTTATGAAAGAGAGATTTTTCTTCTTCTGTGAAATACAGATCAGGTTATTCTTCATCTTTAGTTTCAACAGTTCAGTGAAACTTTCACAAATATACAAGTTATGTGATTTCCAGATCTTATAAAACTCAAAGTAAATTTTGAATTGGTCAACACACAGCCCTACTGGGAAACACCTTCTACTATGACAAACAGACACATGAGCACTACTTTAAAGTTGGTAATTATAGGAACCTCCCCTCTGCCATGAATTCAGAGAGAAGACTCACATAAACGGTTGGGCTGATTTGGATTCACAATCCAGGCTTTTTATATCATGGTGTATGGCCAACAGCAAGCTGACATACTTCTCCCTTGCTGCATTGCTTATCTCCCTTCTTTGTTTACCAGTTTTTTCATAGGTTATTAAGCGGATATAGGAACTGTAGTTTAATCTCAGTTTATTAATCAGGATCTAGAAATCAGGACTAACACATAGTTTAATGTGCTAGCTAGTAAGGGCCCTTGAGCAAGTCATACCCTCTCAGCCTCAGAGGAAGGCAATGGCATACCTCCTCTGAACAAATCTTGCCAAGAAAACCCGATGATGGTAAGGGGTTTCTTACTTTCTTGCTTAGGGTCACCATAGGTCAGAAAAGACTTGAAAGGACACACCAACAACAAAGCTGACATAAAGTTGCAGATCCTTATTTAAGACACAGTACAAAGCTGTGGCTTAGGGGCTTATCGCACAGTTTTAAAATCAACTTACCACTCCCGAATTGAATTCTAAACCAGTCTGCATCTGGATCCTATCACAAGGATTTTTGCCACTATCACTGCCAGGCAGGTGCAGCCTGTGCAACTTCCAGATAGAATCCGAGTTCAGCTAATCACTAATTGGCTGGCTGAACTCAGATTCTATCTGGAAGTTACACAGGCTGTACCCCCACCCCCCAGCATTTGCCTGTGGGAAACCCACAAGCAGGGCATGAACACAACAACACCCTCTTATTAATGCTTCTCAGAACCTAGTATCCAGAAACATATTGTCTTGGGTATTTCAGGGAAGATATTTCCATCATGATGGAGATTGTGCTGGAAAATCGCTGGAAACTTTCATAATGTGAAGTGTATCATAGAATCATAGAGTTGGAAGAGACCACAAGAGCCATCCAGTCCAACCCCCCAACAGATGGCCATTCAGCCTCTGTTTAAAAACCTCCAAAGAAGGACTCCACCACTCTCTGAGGGAGTGTATCCCACTGTTGAACATCTCTTAGGACGATATCACATGGGAAGAATGTCTCCCAATTTTGAAAGAAAAGAAAGTAGGGCCAATTCGAAAATGAACACTATTATGTGAATGGTTATCGAATGCACAGAACAACACAGTGCCCATCCCAAAGCAAAAGTAGGGTGAATGCAAAAGAAATTATCATATAAGTACATAGCCTTTGTAGTCTAGAATTTGAATTAGCATCCCTGCACATGCCCAGTCAGGGCAGAATCGGATCGTGACCTTTTTACACTTCCGCTGGGGCTTGCATCCGGTTTCCATGGTTTTGCCTTGTTTCACATTATTTGTTCATTCATTACCCCTTATTTCATGTTATTACACAATTCCCATTACTTGTTCATTCATTACCCCTTATTTCACGTTATTTAGCCAATTCACCAATTCAAAACCAGTTGAAAGCAACCTTGTACTTGGTTTGAGCATTGGACTTTGACTCTAGAAGGCAGGGATCAAATGCCACTGGGTGATCTGGTGCAAGTCACACTCTCTCAGCCTCCTCAGAAAATGGCAATGGCAAACACCATCTGAATAAACCTGGCAGGAAAACCCAAAACGCGGGGTGTGTGTGTGTCTCCAGATGGTTTTGTGTGTGTGTGTGTGTGTGAGAGAGAGAGAGAGAGAAAAGAGATTGTGTTTTTGTTCCTTTAAGTCTCCAGGTATGGGGGGTGGGGGGGAGAGAAGGAGTCCATCCCATTTAGGAGAGCTTGGCTGCAGTGAGGTTGTGGGGGGCCTGGGTCCTCTCTGGTTCTAACCAGGCCCATTGGGAGTCTCATTGAGGGCAATGGCGTTGTCTTGCCATGAGTCGGAGGAGGAGGGGGAAAGGGGAGGGGAAGCTGTGCAGGAACCAGAGCTGGCGACTAAGGCTACATCCACACTGGAGAATTAACCCAGTTTGGCAGTGCTTTAACTCTTTGTGGCTCAAGGCTATGGAATTCTGGGAGTTGGAGTTTGTTGTGAGCCCAGAGCGATGCCCCTGAGGGGAGGAAAACAGATATCCATTCCCCAGGCTGCCCACTCCATCATCCTCCAAAGGAGGAGGAATGGGGGAAGAAGAAGAACTCTTTGGGGCTAATAAAAGGGGAGGGAGTTTTCTCTCTTTTTGAAGCCCCCTGGCCCTGGAGGATGGAAGGAAGAGAGGGAAACAAAAAGGTCTCTGAGGGGCACAAGGGGCCAGGAGCAGGGCAAGCCCCAAGCCCACCGTTCTGGGCAGAGAGAGAGCTTGCAGGACGCTGAATAGAGAGCCCCCCCCCCCCACTCTTTCCTCTGTCAAAAACAGCTGTTTTTCCTCCCAGTTGCCAGGGAAGACATAGGAGCCCTGGGAGCCAAAACAAAACCGAGGATCATGGGAATTGATGCGAGGGGGGGAGAATACTAGGGCCAAAACAGACATGCATATCACACCAAACAACACCGCATTGAATGCAAAATAGCCTGGGAATAGGATTTGTGAATTCACTAGTTCACCAAATTTACTTAATTTTGGATTGATGTGTAATTGCTTTTGGAGTGCATTCAGAATGCCAGCGAATGTGTGTGATATCTTTTAGTGCAATAATACCCATGATTGCATTTGGGATGATACTGGATTATACTTCCAATTTCCATCATGTGATAACGACCTTACTGTCAGGAAGTTCCTCCTAATGTTCAGGTGGAATCTCTTTTCCTAAATCTTGCATTCATTGGCCTCCTTCAAAGGTGGAATGAATTTAGCACTATTTTCTTCAAAACCATAGGTGTGACAAGAATAAATGAGTCAGGTAGTAGAATAAATGAGTCTTTTCCTATAGCTGTGTTCTACTCTCTGGACTTCAGAATGGAGACTGCTGTCAAGAAATCAGAAGAAGACTATGATTAGGAAGGGCAGCTGTGAAAGAACTTGACAAGATTATAAAATGTAAAGTCATAACTCTGAACATGAAAGTGAGGATTGTCCAAGCCATTATATCTCCCATCATCATGTACAGATGTGAAAGCTGGTCAGTGAAGAAAGTTGATAGAGGCAAAATCAACTCATTTGACATATGGTGCTCGAGAAAAGTACTAACAATTCCATGGTCAGCCAAGAAGACAAACAAATGAGTTCTAAAACAGATCAAGCCTGAATGCTCTCTGAAAGCCAAGATGGCTAAATTGAAGCTGTTGTACTTTGGCTGCAACATGAGGAAAAAATAATCATTAGAAAAGACATTGATGCTAGGAAAGATGGAGGGCAGTAGAAAGAGAGGAAGACCACAAGCCAGATGGCTGGACTCAATTAGAGAAAATTCAGGCCTGAGCCAGCATGATCTGAGCAGAGAGGCTGAAGACAGGGGGTCTTGGAAATGTCTCACCCACAGGGTTGTCATGAGTTAAAATCAGCTTAAGGGCAGTTAACAACAACAACAACAACGTGGGTAGACTCTCTCTCACTGGAAATCTTCAAGCAGAGACTGGCCAGCTGTCTGATAAGATGCTCTAACTCTGCAGTTCCTATCTGAACATGTGTTTGGACTAGATGGCTGACAGTGCTACAATCAACTCTATGGCCTGTTACAGACAGGCCAAAATAAAGCTAAGGACTGGAGTGCAGCTTTGGTGCAGCTTTTGGACTCTTAGGACGCATGCATCATTGAAATACCATACCTCCAAAGTGACTTGAAGCAGCTTTATTTTGGCCTGTCTGTAACAGGCCTATGATTTTATGATTCTATACCTATGCAGTCTTACCAGGAGTATAGATGCTAAATTTTCAGGAAATTTTCTACAAGTGAAGGGGGCGTAAATTGAGTTCTGGCTCAAACCACGTAGTTTTGGGTTTCTTGCTATATGTTTTGGGTTGTGGAGAGACTGAATCTAGGTAGCTGAACAATAGGACTTTCTTGGCAAACCATCCCATCCCCATTTTGTGGGGATGAGTTGGACATAAACCTGTACCATGACCCATAAGCCATGGGTCATAATAACTGCCTCATATCTACACTCATGCAGCCATGCCACAGAGTGTTCAGTATTCAGGACTGCAAGGTGCTATGCGTAGTACCTAAAAAACTAATGGCCTAGAAAAATTCAAGAAAAAAAATTACAAGTCAGCTTTAAACCATGTTGTGAAGCTGAGCTTTTTAATCAAAAATTATTTTCGCTCTGAATAGTAATCATGTTAATTTGTAAAATGAGCTCTGCCATATGTACAGCTGGTTGGTGTTTCCCATGATTATTTATTTTTGTCAGCCTCTAGAAAAATCCCATCAGCTCTGATTATGTACTTTTCTTTCATTACTTTACCACAACAGGATTTAACCTGACATATCTTTTCAATAAGTCTGTCTACAATGTCATGTACAGTTAACATGTTTGCTAGTGTAGTTGGCAGCCCAATTAATTTAGTGGGGCACAGAAGTTTTGTTTTGGTGGGGGTTCCTTTCATTATGTGTCATGTGAGATTCTTTAACAGATGTTTTGCTTTACAAGGGCTCCTGGTACAGCTAAATGTGGAGTGCATATGATTTAGCTATGCATGGAGTGTATGTGTGTTACATTAATTTTTGGATTAAACTTGTCAGATTTTGCTAACCCTAAAAGCTGTTACTGGCTTATGATTTTTCCCTTGTGTTTGTCCAATTGGTGTAAGCTGGGGAGGTCTTTACTCCTCAGCAAGGTCTAGACAGGAAGGCTTCTATGTGCTACTAAACATACTGATGGCAACCCACATTAAAGCCAATGACTTTTCTGAGAGCAGCAGCCACTTGTCTACTGCTGACATGGAAGCTTTCCATTTTATTTTGTGCCTTCAAGTCATTTCTGACTTATGGGAACCCTATAGTGAACCTATCAGGGGGCTTTCTTGGCAAGATTTGTTCTAAAGGGGTTTTGTCCTTCCCTTGCTATGAGGCTGAGGAAGTGTGACTTGTCCCAGTGGTTTTTCAAGGCTGAGAGGGGAATTAATCCCTGGTCTCTAGAGTTGTAGTCCAGCACTTAAACAAACCACTGCATCACACTGGCTTTCTGATGGCAAAAGCTTACAGATCCATGAAAGTATCATGAGAAGTCCCTAAGTGGAACTGAATTCATAGGGAGAAATGTAAAATAAAATGAAGATGAACTTTAAACGCATACTTCCTTGGCTTTGTACTTTGCCTCACGTTATACGTATTCCTCTTGCTCCTTTCATAGAGCCATCACATTACAAAAGTAAGATGAATGTAGCAAGATAGGAACAGTTTTCCGTTTACCTCCCTGAATGATGCCATAGTACTTCTGGTCTCCTGCCAGAGATAGTTGTAAAAGCGTGCCTTTTGCCAAATGGATTTTTCTGGCAGGACAAAAGGCATGCTTTTATGATCGTCTCCCTCAGGAACACAATGGAAGTGCTTTGAGAGCATGTGGAGAGGTAAACACAAAGCTGCTTTCATCTTGCTATCTCTCATCTTATTCTTGTAATGTGATAAGAGTCATAGATTATTGCAAGTAAAATCTGCACCAGGTTACATGCAGATTGTAACTATTGGTAACTGATCTTATTGCATGGCCCAGGAAGTAGGCAGGGCAGTAGGCAGCCCATATTAAATCCGAGCTTCTCCCACTGCTTTTCAAGAATAAGATTTTCCCATTGGGTACAGACTGCCGACTACTCAGGCAAGAGGCAGTGCGATAAGATAGATGGTTATAAACCCCATGTAACCCAATGTGCAATAATCTCCATAGTCTCACTGCACTTCTCACCTCTTTTACTCTTCCCTCCCTCTTGCCTGACCTCTTGCCTTCACAATGCTGCCTTACTTTGTAGTGCGGCTCTATCTCTTCCTTGCCTTACTTTGCACTTTTGCCATGCTCCTCTCCCTTCCTTCTTGCACTCTGCTACTTATACAGTTGGCCCTTCTTATACACGGATTTTTTATACATGGATTCAAGCATACACGGTTTGAATATGTTAAAAAAGTATAAATTTCAAATATCAAACCTTGATTTTCCATTTTTTATAAGGCGCGCCATTTTGCTATGTCATTATATTTAATGGGACTTGAACATACACGAATTTTGTTACACAGGGGATCTTGGAACCAAACCCCAGTGTATATCAAGGGTCCACTGTATCTCTCATCCTTTCTGTCTCAACCGAGGCCATCATGCCTTCCTCTCTTGCACCTTCAATGCCTACCTCTTATCCTCCACTTTTTTCCCCTCTTCCTCCAGCTTGGCCATCATGTCCCTGTGTCATGCTTTCCTCACTTGCACCTGCCAACCTTCTCTTCCTCTCATCTCCCTTTGCTTCACTTTATGTAGCCTGTCTGCCCTCTAAAGAAGCAGCAACTGCACAAAACTGCTAATGGTTGTTTAAACAAAGGGCAAAAAAGTGGGTGGATAAATGCACCAGTGCCACCTTTGCTGTATAACAAGGAGCACTGGAAGAGGTAGCTAGAGTCACAGTGGTAGCAAGGTGTGGATGGAGAGGAGGCAGCAATAATCAGGATGGATATTTTTCTTCTACATTAAAAAAAAAACATTTGCTCTCATTAAATAAGACTTGATTCCCCCCCCCCCCAATCTCATAAAAATGCATAATATTGCTACATCAGTTAAGTTATTTTAAAAGAACCCAGCCTCCATTGAACCTTAAATACTAATCATTGGCCTGGTAGAGACAGGCCAAAATAAAACTGCTTCGAGTCACTTTGGAGGTATGCTGTTTAAATGATACATGCAAGAGTCCAGAAGCCGCACCAAAGCCACACCAGCTTTGGTGTAGCTTCCAGACTCTTAGGATGCATGCATCATTGAAACACCATACCGCCAAAGTGACCTGAAGCAGCTTTATCTTGGCTTGTCTGTATAGGGCCATTGTATTGCATCTTTTACCTTGCTGTTGCATCCTTCCTCCTTCACTGTAAAGGCTGTATTGCTTTCTGTGAAGTCTTTGCAATGAGCTCTTCAAAAGATGTCAACCAGACATCTCAAAGGTGCGTTACAGACCGCCTGAAAGCGGTGGTCTGCCGCTGCCTCCATTTCTGCTGCCAGGAAGCTGCAGCCTCCAAACTGGGAGGCTTCCCGGCGGCGGAAAAAGAAGCCACAAAGAGAGGCTTCTTTTCACGCCGCGCTTGCGATGCATGAGTGTGCAAATGGCGCACTTGTGACGTTGCAAGGCAAGGGCGGCGTGCAGACGCTAAGTGTCCAGCACGTAAAAATGGTGGCGCCCTTGTGTATAGGGCGCTGCCATTTTTACATCCTCGTCACGTGCCTCACACCGGTATGGGCGCTAGGTCCTCAGTCAACCCCTAGCACGTGACGGGGGTGGCGCAAAGGTCCATGCGGAATGGGCCAAAGTTAGACTTTCTTATGGAGGTGTAACATTGACCCAGTAAATTAGAACTGTGTGAGGATGGGTTTCAAATGTTAATCACAGGTGTGAGACATCACTCATTGGCTAGACACATTCAAAGGCAGGGAAGGGCAAGTGTGTTTCTTGCCAAACAATTGGCTGTACACTTTGCTTCATAATCCTGACCCTAAAAGAACTAGAAACTTCATTTTTAATAAATAAATAAATAATTGAAATCCAGGTCAGAAGATGGTATGAACTGATTCCATGTGCCATGCCTAGAAACCAGATGGACCTGGTCATGTGTGTGGTATGACAATCCTTTAGAGTGCAGACATATTTCAGAATTATTTCAGAGTAATGTAATTGCCTTAACTGGATGCAAGCCTACATAACTTAATTTTAAGGCCCCAGTCTCAAACCAGTTTATTTTTGAGCTCAATCTATTGTTTTGGTTTCACACTACAAAATCCTAACTGAAGCTGGATATTTGAAAGGTTGCCTCCTCCCACACTTGTTTGCCCAAAATCTGAAGTCGTCAACATAGGCATGTCCCATCATGCTGAGAGGCTGGGTTAGTGAGTACATTAGATGGACGATCTCTGTAACTGTGGCTTATTTCCTCAACTTTCTCCTATGGGCAGTCATCTTATTTGTGCTTCAGGGTAATTATGTTTGCATTTGCTTTTTTAAAAAATGGATTTAAATTTGGCTTTTAAACTTGTTTTTACTCTGTTTTTTTAGGAATGATCTTTTAAATCATGTTGTATGTCATTTTGGAGGCCCTGGTGGGATAGGAAGCAGTAAACAAAAAGTTGAAGGCTTTCATGGCTGGCATCCATAGTTTTTTGTGGGTTTTTGGGCTATGTGTTCTAGAACTCTTCTAGAACATGGCCACATAGCCCAAAAAACTATAGTAAACAAAAACTTTTAATTTATCATCATCATCATCTGTTCTGCATCTTCTTTTTGGGATTAAGGTTAATGATTTATTTTATGTTATTAACTTTCTCAAAGATGACATCTGTACAAAGAGTGGCAGATGTTTGTCATGTCAAAAGGCAACTCTTTTTGTTTTTCATGGGACTTGTTGGACTGTGACTCTGGAGATGAGGGTTTGATTTCCTGCTTGGCTGTGGAAATCTACTGGGTGACCTTGGGCAAGCCACATGCTCTGAGCCTCAGGGCAAACCTCCTATGAACAAATCTTGTCAAGAAAGCCCCATGGTAGGTTCACCTTGGGGTTGCCATAAGTCAGAAATGAACAACAGCAACAGTAAACAACACACGGAGCCTCTTCCCTTTTATTTGGACAGGTTAACTGTGACCCTGGGTATTTTCGTATCCCGAGGTACCACTGTACTGGGAACCGAGCGGTTTCAATAGAGGGGATAACAGACAGTTCCCTGCCCACAGGCTTACAATCTAAAAAACACGACACAAAAGGAGAAGGGAATGGTAAGGGGGGAGAGGGAATCAGGTCCAGTCATTCTTCTCTCCCTCTGAGGCCTGGACCCAAGGCCAGATGACACCGGAGGGAGGGCTCTCTTCTTCAGGCCAGCCCCTGATGGTACTGGGCCAGCCTTCTCTCTCCCTCAGAGGCCGAACGATGACAGTTAGGGGGGAGGAGCCTCTGTCTTCAGGCGCCCCTGATGGAACTGGGCCAGCCTTCTCTCTCCCTCAGAGCCGAACAGATGACAGTTAGGGAGGGAGGAGCTCTGTCTTCAGGCCAGCCCCTGATGGAACTGGGCCAGCCTCTTCTCTCCCAGAGGCCGAAACGATGACAGTTAGGAGGGAGGAGCCTCTCTTCAGGCTAGCCTGATGGAACTGGGCCAGCTATCTCTCCCTCAGAGGCCTAAAATACTTGGTTATGATCTGTTGCCAACTTTCTAATAGCACTGTTTGCTTCAGTCTTTACCCTGATTGATAAAACAATTGAAATATTTATTCCCCATGCTAGGAATCCTTTCCAGCCAACTTCTGTATCTCGAACTGCTTATCGCAAGCCAAAACCCAAATAGTATGTGTAACACTGGAAAAAAGGAAGGAGGTATTATGCTGATCCAATTAGTTGGTCCTAATTAGATCAGTTAGTCCACTGGTTAGTCCCAATTAGAATAGACCCATCCGTTGCTATTTTCATGAGTCAACATGTAGGTAAATCTATTGATATCAGTGTTTCTGCAAAGCTGAGAACAAGAATATGACTCAGCACGCCAGAATGGAATGATGGTTATATTAGAAATCCCACATTCTCCTCCCATGTAAGGTCTATATGAGAGGAGAAGAACTGGGGATATGTGTGTTATCCCTCCTTTGCTTTCTGTTGCCATTGGTCTGAATCATTTTGTTATTCTCTATATGAATAGACCCAATGAAATATAGAAACTTGTGTGAAGTCGAAGGCTTTCATGGCTGGCATCCATAGTTTTTGTGGGTGTTTTCGGCTATGTGGCCATGTTCTAGCAGATTTTCTTTCTGACGTTTCGCCAGCACTGTGGCTGGCGCAATGCGCGAAACGTCAGGAAGAAACTCTGCTAGAACATGGCCACATAGCCCGAAAAACCTACAAAACAATAGAATTGGTTTGCTGCCACACTGCAGAATTAATGTAGTTTGGCACTGCTTTCACTGTCATGGCTCCATCCTAGGAATCATGGGATTGCAGTTGGTTGCAGTACCAAACTCTCTGACAGAGAAGGCTAAACATCTTCACAAAACTACAAATCCCAGAATTCCATAGCATTGAGCCAGGCAGTTAAAGAGGTGCCAAACTGCATTAATTCTGCAATGATTAATGC
>NC_056523.1:100024081-100028949 GCF_019175285.1 Sceloporus undulatus
AATGCAACATTGGTTAGTCAATATTGATGCAAAATTAATGAATTCAATAGTCTACTCTTATTGAGACTGACAGTTGGATTTAGGCCAGAGGTAGGAATCTCTTTAGATGTCATTGAACTGCAACTCCCAGTACTCCCTACCATTGTGTATGCTGGTTGGGGCTGATGGGACAACACCTGGATGGCTGCATGATTCCCACTCATGGAGCTACTGTTGCAAGGAGAAGCTTCCATTACCTGTGGAATCCCCCCCCCCCCAGCTTTTGGAAGCTCGGGAAATCAGGAGTCCAGTTGCTTGCTCTCACAGAGAACACTATCAGATGGAGGACTATCCTTCAATCACTTTTCAAATAGAGGCCTGTAATGCAAGAGACATGGCCACACTACCTGTTCTTATTGCTCATCTGTTGATAATTAATCTTGACAAATTAATTTGTAAAACTGTGGTAATCCTTAAGAGACTCCAAAGTCTCTTTGCTTCCTGTAGTGTGTTCTTCAGTCTTAATGCCTGTGGTGATGAACCATTTATCAAATACTCTACTCAACAGGCAGCCTACCTTGAACAGCAAATGTTCTCAGTGCCCTTATTACATTACATTTTCATACATGCTATCAGTTTGTTTCCAATGAGTGTTGTGGTCTCTGAGGCAATTTCTTGGTTATGGTGTGCTTTAAACTAGTTCAAGGATAAAGAGAAGGGGGGAAATCCTTCACAGAACTAGAAGGAACCTATGGATAGCAAATTATATTTTTTAAAAGATCTTAATTTTTAGAAATTAAATATGAAAATGAATATACTATGAAAACACAACAATTTATTTTGTTTTGCTTGGAGCTTGGATTTTGCTGTGGATATGTGAAAAGACTTCACATTCTAATGTTTTGTACCATAGGAGGGTAAATGAAATAATTATTTCCACATAACAGGGAAAATGCCCTGCCACTTCCATGTCCTTGGCTTTACAATAAGAGAAAGCATTTCAGAATTTGGTGGCATGATTTATGTCCTTGTAGTATGATTGAAAGCATGTGTCAGCAACTAAATGTGGATAACGAACTTGTGATATTTAAGAGATTATCACACTTTCATCTCTCCTGTTCCAATTGTGTCCCAAAAATACACTATTAACAAATCAGATAGGAACAGGTGTTACAGTATTGAGTTGTAATGTTGTGATGTGAACGGGTGTCATTGCACTGCATCAGCTGTTAGCCCAGTGTTCGTGTGATGTGAATGGGATGAGAACAAATTCCAATGGACAGCATTTGCTGGGTTCAAGCTCATGTTGGCAGCATTTTTTCATGCCGAGCATGTGCATTACATTGAAGATTGAGAATCAATAGACTAAAAGAAGTACAGTACATACTCATGTTTCTGATGCTAATAAATTGTTTGCATTCAAGAAAAGCAGATCTCAAAAGCAGCTTGCGAACACAAAACACCAATGAATGCCATCCCTGCCTGTGAAAAAGCTATGCCACAAACATTGGATTTAAACAATCATATTCAGTGCTGCTGGCAACATTTGGTTTGGTATTGATAACCCATTGTTTTCCAGCAATAAAATCTCACTATAATGGAAATAAAATGTATTCTACAAGCTTGTGGAAAGATAAAAAGTTAAAAACAAACCTTTTCTCTCATCCTTGTTGCTACTGGAAGAAGAGTGAGGGGTGTTATGGGACAGGGAAAGGAGGTTGGATTCCACACCAGTCAGGAAACATGTCATCATACTGCATGGATTGAGACCGGCACACAGCAGTTAGAACAGGCAGAAACCAATTGTGGAAACTCATCATGGGATTTTATCATACTTGCCATGTAATGGGAGAGGTACTGTCTGTAAATGGGGATGTGCGATAAAATCTGTTCCATTCAGTTTACATCACACACCAAGCACATTATGAAACGACTGTGTGATAATACAATAGAATAGTTAAATGTTCTGAAGATGTTTAAACATTGGTTGAGCGATGACTTATTACTGATGCCTTTAAAAAGACAATTGGAGCAGCACTGTGAAATCTTTCTCAAAACCCCACCAACTTTCATCCAGGGCTGTTTCACACTACACAACGATTCCATTTTAACTGCCATGATGACATCTTACAAAATCCTGGTGTTTGTAGCTTAGTGAGGCATTAGAGCTCCTTGGATGAAAAGTTTGAATGCCCCTCCCTAAAATAAACTAAATTAAAAGTGTAATATTACTGGTATGATTGTGTAGTGTGAAAGGGTCCCATGTCTTTTTGTGGACACTCAACAGCACAACATGGGTTATGTACCCTTACTCCAGCTAGAAGCACTGAAGTAAAATACACTTTTCAATTATATGGGTTGTGTGTCTGTCTCTCTTATTAAAGCCAGTTAGAAATACAGTCCTCCTAAAAGAAGTATTTTTGTCAGTAGTTGTACAGTGAACCCTTGACATCCACTGGGGTTTGGTTCCAGAACCTCTGGTGGACACCAAAATCCATGGATGGTCAAGTCCCTTTATATACTGTGGCATAGTAAAATGGCGTCCTTTATATAAAATGGCAAAATCAAGCTTTGCTTTTTGGAATGTATACATTTTTTGGAATATTTTCAAGATGTGGATGCTTGAATCTGTGGATAAAGAATCCATGGATATGAAGGTCTGATTGTACTAAAGTCTTATGAGCTGATTGGACTCCATCAAAAAGGCTTCATTGGTTAATTCACTAGTTAGTTTATTTGTTCTGAAGGTGCAAGGTTTTTTCCAGCCATTGTCAAACTGGGTGACTGATAAAATACTCTTGCTTGGACACAGTTTTCATCTGAAAAATGAGAAGGATTGCCTTTTAAAATATCTTCTATTCCATAATGTTAATGGTAGACAGCAGATACTGATAAACCTATATCTAGTTGCTTTGGGACACTTCACTTAATGATTCCTGTAAGACATGTGCGTGTGTGTGCCTTCAAGTTGTCTGCTGGCTTATAGTGACCACATGAATTTCATAGAGTTTTTGAAGGCAAGGAATTCTCAGAGGTGGTTTTGTCAGTTCCTTCCTCTGAAATATACTCTACAGTAGCTGGTATTCCTTGGCAGTTTCCGATCCAAGTACTAACCAGGGCTGATCCTGCTGAGCCTCCAAGATCAGACTGGATTTGGTGCCTTTAGGATATTTAGGACACCTTGGAAGATGGCTTCCACTAAAAATATAGAAGGAAATCAACAAGAAAACAGGAGAACAAGTCTCAGAATGGCAAATATTTAGAATTATATTATCCAATGTGTTTCAACCCAGCATGGTGGCTGGGGATTCTGCCAGCTAAGTCCAAAAAAGTATGTTTCCAAGCTCTGGAATGTATTCTGATTAAATTCTTTCGATGACTACTGTTTGCCTTGAAGAGCGATTGCTTTTGGAAGCTGCTTCAGAGTTGGGATTCTTTTTTGCCCATGTAATACAGTCATAATCCTATGGGGACACACACACACACACCCCACATACAAATGACAATTGTTTCATGTTAAAAGTAGGAACACTTAGTGATTTCATTAGGTCTTCATTTGGAAACAAACAGACCTAATTCTGGGTATTTTGAAAGCAATTAGCAGTGTATCATATCAGAGGCATTTTTTTTCATAAAAAAACAAACTTTATTCCTCACTATGTTTGCATAAAGACTCTTGTTGCATAAACTGTGTGTGTGCATAATTTGTGTGTGTGTGTTGTTGTTATTATTATTATTATTATCCTTTATTTATGAAGCGCTGTAAATTTACACAGCGCTGTACATGCAATCTTTTTAGTTAGATGGATCCCTGCCCTCGGGCTTACAATCTAAAAAGACATGACACAGAAGGAGAAGGGAGTGGTGGAGGGAAAGGGTAAGAGGTCCAGCAGTTCCTCTCTACCTCCAAGGCCTGGACCAAGGCAGATGGACTGGAGGGAGGGCTTGGCTTCATAATGGATGGTTAATCATTTCCCAGGGAAAATACATACTCTCAAGTAGGATAATGCATATACAGTACATAGCAATACAGGAAATGGTTTGATAAACAGGCACCAAAAGAACATCAAATAGTAAGCGACAATTATGCAATGCCTGGGAAGGCTTCTCTGAACAGGATGGTTTTCAACTCTGTTTTGAAGCTGGTTAAAGAAGTGATGGTTCTTGCTTGTGGAGGAAGAAGGTTCCAGCAGTGAAGGGCAGCAAGTGAAAAGGGGCGAATCTGGGATGGGGCAGAGGAAATCTTGGGCTGAGACAGTAGACCTTGACTACCAGAACGGAGGGCCCTGGTGGGAAGGTGAGGAGAAAGAAGGTCTGATAAGTAAGGAGGGGCCAGTCAATGGAGGGCTTTAAATGTTGACAGCAGGAGCTTATAGTGAATACAGAAAGGGAGGGGGAGCCAGTGAAGGGATGCCAACACAGGAGAGATGTGGTCAGAGTGGTGGGTAGAAGTGATAATGTGTGCAGCTGAATGCTGGACAGAGATTAAAGGACGGAGGTGAGAAAAAGGAAGCCCAGCCAGGAGGACATTACAGTAATCAAGTCGTGAGATCACTAGGGCATGGACCAGGATCTTGGCAGTAGAGGCGGAGAGATATGGTTGGATTTTGGCAATATTGTACAAAAAGAATCTACAAGCCTTGGCTGTGGTCTGGATCTGAGGGATACATGACAGAGAAGAATCAAAGATAAAACTAAGACTGCGAGCTTGCTGGACTGGTTGAATAGAAATGTTGTCCACAGAGACAGAAAAGGAGTGTTGAAGGGTGCGCTTAGGAGGAAAGACAAGAAGCTCCGTCTTGGACATGTTGAGCTTCAAACGCCGATGGTGCATCCACTGCAAATAAACAACCCGTTCCAAAACCTTAGAAAGAAAGGGAAGAAGAGAA
>NC_056523.1:100028974-100094284 GCF_019175285.1 Sceloporus undulatus
TAGCTATAGAAAAGGAGGGGTCAATAGAAGTTTTCAGAATTGGGGAAATAAGAGCATGTTTGAAGTCTGCAGGGAAGGAGCCTTAGAGAGAGAGAGAGATTGAAGATATGGAAAAGCGAGAGCAGAAAGGAGGGAGCTATAGAAATTAGAAGACGAGTAGGAATTGGACAAGAGAACAGGTTGCAGGTTTGGAAAGTTCAGAAGTATAGAGAGTTCATCCAAAGAGGCAGGAGGAAACACAGAAAATTTGTTAGGCGAGGGCGATAGAAGATTAAGAGTAGAAGAAAAATGGGGAGGGGGGACTATCTCAGAGCGAATAGTGGAGATATATATATATATATAATTGTGGCAAATACATTTAATGTCTCTCTTAATGTCATGGCTTAAAGTCGCCTGTCAACTATGGCACGCCATGAATTCATAGGGTTTCTTAAGTAAGAAATACTCAGGTGGTTGGCCAGTTCCTTCCTCTGAAATATAGTCTATAGTACTTGTTATCATTGAGGCCATTCAGACTACCTTTTGTACCGAATTGTATCCCAGATTAAAAGTAGGAAGTTTCCCATGGCACTGGTTTAAACACCAGGTTCATGGTCTTGCACACCAGATGCAGGGCAAATCCCCCTTAAAGCGTTTTTTCCAAAAGTGGATTAGTTCCCGTGTCTTTTGGAAAACCCATTTCTTCCTGCTGCTGGCAAATGGAACTTGGCCCCGGTCATGATCGGATCAAGTTCAGGGGAGGTATTTTAGGTTCAATGGAGTGAAAGTGGGCAGAATATGCCTCCCCTTCCACTGGTCGCTTTGCAAGCAGCATTTTTTAAAAATTATTTGTGTGTGTGTGTGTACAGAATATGCAAATACTTTTGCTACACATGTTTCCCTTTTAAATTTGGAAATTGATACAAGTGTGAATGCTTTTGCTACATATGTGTATGTAAGAAGAGATGGCATTCTGGGGTGGCAATTGGAGGGAAAGCAAAGAAAGAGGATGCAGAGATGGATTCTGAGGTGGCCTGCCCTGCAAGCGACATTTGCTATATTATTGTATTATTATTGTGACAGATTATGTAAATGCTTGGGCTGGAAGGGAAGGAAGAGGCTGGCATCCGAGGGGGAGGCAAGGGTTTGGAGGTGGGAATGGGCTGGAAGGAAGGGAAGGGAAGAAGAAGAAGCGGCTCCGGGGGGGGGGGGGAGGCAAGGGCTTCGGGGGTAGCATTGGCTTGAAGCGAAGAGAAGGAAGAGGTTCCAAAGAGGAGGAAAGGCTGGGATGGAAGCAAATGGAAGCTAAGGTTGGCATTCAGAAGGAAGGCTGTGGAAACCCATGGCTTGCTGGACTGGTTGAATAGAAATGTTGTCCACAGAGACAGAAAAGGAGTGTTGAAGGGTGCGCTTAGGAGGAAAGACAAGAAGCTCCGTCTTGGACATGTTGAGCTTCAAACACCGATGGCGCATCCACTGCGAATAAACAACCCGTTCCAAAACCTTAGAAAGAAAGGGAAGAAGAGAAATCGGACGATAGCTATAGAAAGAGGAGGGGTCAAGAGAAGGTATTTTCAGAATTGGGGAAATCAGAGCATGTTTGAAGTCTGCAGGGAAGGAGCCTGTAGAGAGAGAGAGAGATTGAAGATATGGAAAAGCGAGGGCAGAAAGGAGGGAGCTATAGAAATTAGAAGACGAGTAGGAATTGGATCAAGAGAACAGGTTGCAGGTTTGGAAGAGTTCAGAAGTATAGAGAGTTCATCCAAAGAGGCAGGAGGAAACACAGAAAATTTGTTAGGCGAGGGCGATAGAAGATTAAGAGTAGAAGAAAAATTGGGAGGGGGGACTATCTCAGAGTGAATAGTGGAGATATATATATATATATATTGTGGCAAATACATTTAATGTCTCTCTTAATGTCATGGCTTAAAGTCGCCTGTCAACTTATGGCACGCCATGAATTTCATAGGGGTTTCTTAAGTAAGAAATACTCAGGTGGTTTGGCCAGTTCCTTCCTCTGAAATATAGTCTATAGTACTTGTTATTCATTGAGGCCATTCAGACTACCTTTTGTACCGAATTGTATCCCAGATTAAAAGTAGGAAGTTCCCATTGGCACTGGTTTAAACACATCAGGTTCATGGTCTTGCACACCAGATGCAGGGCAAATCCCCCTTAAAGCGTTTTTTCCAAAAGTGGATTAGTTCCCGTGTCTTTTTGGAAAACCCATTTCTTCCCTGCTGCTGGCAAATGTGAACTTGGCCCCGGTCATGATCGGGTCAAGTTCAGGGGAGGTATTTAGGTCAGAGGATGGAAAGTGGGCAGAATATGCCTCCCCTCTCGCACTGGTCGCTTTGCAAGCAGCATTTTTTAAAAATTATTTTGTGTGTGTGTGTGTGACAGAATATGCAAATACTTTTGCTACACATGTTTCCCTTTTAAATTTGGAAATTGATACAATGTGTGAATGCTTTTGCTACATATGTGTATGTAAGAAGAGATGGCATTCTGGGGTGGCAATTGGAGGGAAAGCAAAGAAAGAGGATGCAGAGATGGCATTCTGAGGTGGCCTGCCCTGCAAGCGACATTTACTATTATTATTGTTATTATTATTGTGACAGATTATGTAAATGCTTTGGGCTGGAAGGGAAGGGAAGAGGCTGGCATCCGAGGGGGAGGCAAGGGCTTTGGAGGTGGGAATGGGCTGGAAGTGAAGGGAAGGGAAGGGAAGGGAAGAAGCTGGCGTCCGGGGGGGGGAGGCAAGGGCTTCGGGGGTAGCATTGGTCTTGAAGCGAAGAGAAGGGAAGAGGTTCCAAAGAGGAGGAAATGCTGGGATGGAAGCAAATGGGAAGCTAGAGGCTGGCATTCAGAAGGAAGGCTGTGGAAACCCATGAGATGTCCTTAGGGGAGGCACACACTCTCAGCCTCAGGGAAAAGGCAATGGCAAATCTCCTCGGAACCAATCTTGCCAAGAAAACCTCAGGATGGGGTTGTTTTAGGGTTGCCATAATCTGTAATGATCCAAATACTCACAACACACACACTTGGAGGTTTAAAAATTTGTCAAGTTGACAGAATATGCAAACACTGCTGCCAGTTTTTGTTTTTTTTAAAAAAGGAGAGGGAAAAGCACCCATTTGGTTGGCCAATGGTTGTAGGATATGTCACCTTTGACGAAAGCGGAAGTGAATTTGATTTTAAAGCGGTACTGCAAATGTGAAGTTCAGAGGGGAAAATTGCATTAATCCAGGTAAAGGGTAGTGGGAACTTGTTTCCGGGGAAATTCGGTACTGGCTTAGTGACTCCAGACCGGATCTATCCAGGGGAAATGATCTCCCATCCAAGTACCAACCAGGGCTGATGCTGCTTAGCTTCCAGGATCAGACTATTTTCAATCTGTGACATTACTGTATGTGTTGATTTATAATTTCATTTGTCCCATTTAAATTAGAGGATATGGTTTTACATCTTCTAATATTTGCATGTATTTCAAACACATTTTACCACAAAATATCCCCTTTCTACACATTTTATCATAAAATACACAGTCGTATGAACATTTTTTAAAAAAAACATTCAATTGTACTGCAAAATTTAGAGAGCTGCAGAATCAAAAGGATACCTGGGCTCTGATCCAGACGTTATTTGTAGAAAAGCCCATCTTGTGTAGATCTAGCTGCTCATGTCTGTGGATTGCTGCTTTTAGTTCTAGAGGTGGTGATGAACTCCCTCTCATTAAAAGAATTGTAAAATGAAAGGCATACAGTGTAAGGAAAGGAACAGAAAAGTTTGCATTTCACCTTGGTGCTCCCAAGAAAGTCTGATTTGATATTACCTACCAGGGTCAAGGCCTTCACAACTAAGACTGATTTTTGTTACACAATCTCTTTCTCCATTAACACAATCCATAGGTTACTTTTAATCTCTAGAATTGATTTATTTAATTCTTGTGGAAGCCATTTATTACACATTATTCTCAGCATTCACTCCCAGCACAAACAGATGGTCAGCAAAACCAATTAACCTTTCTCACTCTGCCTTTCAGGCTCTCCATGTCTTCAGAGCCCACAGACAAATGAACAGAAACCATCAAGAGACTTCATGCCAGAACATGATGAATAGGAAGGACTTGGTTGGTGCACTTTCAACTTGCTCAGGTAGACCTCAACTGTGGAACACCTGAAGACGAGGTTTATAATTTGACAAATACAGGCAAGGAGAGAAGAATTGCAGTGGGACAAATGATTGATGTTTACTTTCTTCCTTGCTGACCATGAGAGAGCACTGTACAACCATTCTTGATATACATATTTATTTTAAAGAGAGATGTGACCAGCTTATCACGTTAAAACATTGCAGAACCATCTCTTGATAGAGAACCTCAAATTCACCACTAATGAGTGAATCTACTAGAAAAAAATTGGTACAGGTGAAATAACAACATGGATGATCAAGCAACCATGTACCAAAAAAAATCTTGTCATGAGACAACTGGAATTTATGTATACTACACAATTGTAACCCTTTGATACTACTATTAACTATTGTGACACCATCTACAAATTTAGGAAACTCTTATAGAGAGCTCAACAGCTCTGGTTCAGGGTGGATGCACTGAATTCAAAGCACCTCACAAAACTACATATCCCAGAGGTTGGATGGCCATCTGTCAGGGATGTTTTCATTGTGAGTTCCTGCAATGCAGGGGTTGGACTGGATGACCCTTTGGTCTCTTCCAACTCTTTGATTCTATGATTCCATTAGATGGAGTCACGCCAGTTAAAGTGTCACTAGGGTGCTGCAGATGTGCAGTGTAGATAAACCCTTGATCATTTATATTCACTTCTGTTTATTGTAATCATTAATATTGAGCAGTCAAACTTCCCAAAATGTGCTTCATATTAGGAGAACATGAAGGCTTTTTCATTCTGTTGTTTAATACTAGCTTGGTTTTTGTCCCAGCTTTTGGCAAGTGTTAGCAAAAGGTTAGTACAGTGTACTACTCTTCAGTTTCAAGGCAAGTTAAGAAATCAGGGTAATTTTTTTTACTTTTCAGGCTAGTCAAAACTGTCTGTGTTGTGGGATTCCTGCTGTGATCTACAGGACTATATATTCTATTGAGTACAGAATTATTCCCTCATTCTTGTTTGTGTGTACTCAACTTGTGTGAGAAGTGTACTCAATTATTTTAAAATGTATTGCACAAGCAATTATACCTGTGAGATTTAGCCTATAGATGAGAAAAACATAACCTAACTATGATCTACTACAGACTTCCAAAATAATTTGGCATAAATACTACTTTTGTAAGCGGCCATGATTTTCTATTGTTACCTCCAGGCTTGGAAATTATGAAGACCCATAATACTGAGGTGAAAATGCCACCAATGCACCAAGAGGTTCTAAGAGTTACAAGACATAAAAGGCAGCCATGTGGGAAGACCATGAATCTTGGTTTAACAGTTTGCAATGTTTCATGACTGCAGCATGCCTGAGGCTGGATCCTACATCAAAAAGGAAATATTTGGATGATAGAATCATGTAGAAAATCCCTATTGTGTGCCTAGCACCTCTCTGGGGGCTCCTAGTTTTAATTTGGGACTTTCCACATAATCCAAAATTTGGAGGTATGGGATGAAGTAATGCTTTTTTGGTTTTTTTGGAAGCTGGAAAATTCTCTTGATGTATGGGCAAAGAAACTACTATCTATAACTATGGTCAAAGGAATTACTTTCCTTCTTTTTATTTTTGTGCAGGGGAGGGGGAGATACACACCATATTGAACAAATGTATTTGGAGTGAGAAGCTTGCACCAATATGCCTCAATGCAATGCAAAGGAAAACTAATATAGGTGGAATGTATTTGGTATAGAAGATTATATTTAATCTTGGGGGGGGGAGGGGGAGGAAAGGAAATGTCAGATTTTTGCCAAATACATTGGTTGGAACATTACATAGCTATCATCCTAATTGTATTCTTCAAGAGGTCACTGGGTATCTGGATGTACTGTATTTATCTGCAGCAGTGCACTGTACTTTTGTGAAAAAGTACAATGAGTGGTCTATAATTTGATGTCTTCACCTATGCCCATTGCTAGTAATGGAGGCGGATCTTGTCAGAAATGCCACTGAAATCAAAGGATAAGGGTCTGTGAAAAAGGAGAAAGATCAAAGAGCCATAATTTTCCTTTTAGAAGTCTCTGATCAGAAAGGAAAGAGAATCATTAAATTGCTTGCTTAGTGTTTCAGTATTTTTGTTCCTCTGTCAAGAAAGCACAAAGTCAAAGAATGCATATTCAGCAGAAATACTGGTCACAGAAAAATAGCATCTTAAACCATAAATTGCATTTTAGCAACACAAAATACATATGCTTCCATTCTAAATATTTTATTTGGCTTGACTTCACATATGATTTTGCTTTTACCATTTTTATCAATTGTGTTACTATTGTAGAAATGTAGATTTGACAGCTGTATCTATAAGTTGAGAAGATGAACCCCAAATTCTAAAAAAAATGAGGTGGAAACTGCAATAAGAGAAATTGGGAAGAATAAATCACAAGGAACAGATGCTATTCCAACTGAACTGCTACAATCCACACAGACAAAATCAACTTTATTGATAACTAAAGTAGGCCAACAAATATGGAAAACAATATGCTGGCCAACAGACTGGAAACTAGTGGAAAACATCACAAACTTGGAACAATTATTAAGGAAGGCCGAATGAGAAAGTGCAAAGGCAGTCTTACTGCTAAACATAAAGAAAACAAAGGAGCTTTTCACACAGCAAAAAAACATGACTTACCTTTCCACTTTTGAATCCTCTTCCATTCACACCAAAGGAACTCAAAATTTGCAGCTGATGCTATGGACCAGGTGCAGCTCGACTCCTAGGTTCCGCTTTTCAAAGCCAGAAAGCTCCAGACTTTGAAAAATGGTCACTGAAGTGTGCTTCGGATCCAGGCTGCACTTGACTGGTGGCAATAGTGGCAAATTTGGAGTTCTTCTGGTGTGATAATACCTGGCTGCATCCTGGAAGTGGCTTCAAATCAGGAAAGGTAAACTGTTTTTGTTTTGTTTTATTTTGCTGTGCGAAAAACTCCAAAAATAATTACCAAGAAGGATCTACATAAATTCAACCTAGACAATGGGGAAATTGAAATAATGAGCTCCCATACCTTGGCTCAAATGTTCTTTAAAACAGAAATTGCTGTCATAAAATCAAAGGAAGACCAGGAATAGTTAGGGCAGCTATGAAATAACTAGAAAAAACCCTAGAGAGTAAAAAGATACAACTGATCACTAAAATCAGAATCATCTAAGCCATTGTATTCCCCATCACCATGTATGGATGTGAGAGCTGGACAATGAAGAAAGTGGATAGGAAGAAAATCAACTCATTTGAGATGTGGTGCCTGAGAAGAGTGCTGAGGATATGGTGGACAGCTAAAAAGGTAAACAAATGGGTCCTAGAACAGATCAAGCCTGAACTTTCCCTGGAAGCCAAGATGATCAAATTGAGGCTTTGACCACATCATGAGAAGGCATGGCAAGATAATAATGCTAGGTAAGGCAGAGTAGTAGAGGGCAATAGAAAGAGAGGATGACCTTAGTGCTAGATAGGCTCAATTAGGGAGGTCATGGTTCTGAATTTATGGTATCTAAGAAGAGTAGTGGAGGAAAAGGAAACTTAGAGTTTATGGGATCACCATGAGTTGGGGTAGACTGGAGAGCAGTTAACAACTTTTGTGGATTTGATTATTTATAGATTTGATTAATATGTTCTCTCTAGGTCCTCCAGTGTGACTCTATGGTCAATGTCCACCATTATTCATGATGTAGGACCTAAAGATCTGCTAAAGAGGACAGCCGTCTAGACATTTTTAGGTCATCCAGTGCAATTTCTGTGGTCAGCTTCCAGCAAATGTTGACCATAGAGTTGTCCTGGAGAACCAGAGAGTCCTAAAGAGATACTCTCTTAGTTAAAAAAAGAAGAAGTGTTTTTATATTTGCGGTTTTCCTCTTTCACAGGGGCCCTGTGCCCCTAACAAAAGCAAATATGGAGGGCCCACTGTACTCTGTAATATTGCAATAGAAGTAAATAGAGACAAAATGCTGGCTCCCTTGGCTTAGTAATGGAGATGAACACTACCCCCTACATTTGGACATGACTTGACAACCTTGTCAAAGGGAAAGCCTTTATCTTTTTTTTTTTTTTGCTGCTGCTATCCTATTCTTTCACCTAGCTGTCCACCCTTTATCTCTTCCTCCTCTCCTTACCCTTCCAGCTTCTTTGGTTCTTTCTTTCTTTTGCCCTTCTGTTTCTTTCTCTCCATTCTGGCTCTTCTTTCTCCCTCTGATTCACCCACCCCTTCCCATTTATTTCCACCCCATGTTCTTCTGACCTTTTCTCTCCCTCTGCAGATTCCAGGCTGCCAGCACTGCATCATTTCCCTTGTCCTACACACTTAAGGATGGAAGCATGGCCACTGCCACTGCTGCTGGTGGTAGGGACCTCTCCCCCCCAATATGTATCTGCATCATTGACATCAACTCAGCTGGCTTTGATTTGGTTATATAGCTTTTTAAATTGTAATTGGTAATTTGTTTTATTGTTCTATTTTATTGTATGTACATATTGTATTTTTAACGTGTATTATTGTATTCTCTGTATTTTTGTGCACCGCTTTGATCAATGTGGAAAAGCGGTGTATAAATAATAATAATAATAATAATTATTATTATTATAACATATACAATTGTTGCAGATGATTTGTAGACGTAGGAATATTACAAGCATAGTTCTTCCAATTACAGAGTTTATAATATAGTGACACCCTTAATACTGGGAAGAGTTTTGAACTTGGTTTTAAAGACACTTTATACTTGAAGTTGTTTTAGAATAAAGTTAGCTGCAAAGAAACTCCTCACTCCTTCAGCCTACTTGTGGTCCTTAAAATATTATGGTCCTTAAAAGATTACAGTCCTGTTACCTGTATATGGGCTTTTTCATTTTATAGTCCTATTTTGCATGTAGTAGGCCAGAGCCAGGAAGTGAATACATGAAAATGTATTTCCATATGTGTGGTCTTTCTCTGGAATCTAGGTCTGTTTTAACCCAGGGACCTTCTGTTCCTAATTGATGGGATATTGTCAAGTGATCTCTTTAAACAGTACATTGTCGAGAGCTTCTCCTTAAATTTATTGTGATAGATTTGTTTGTAGGTACATGTGTATGCTCATTAAAAACCTGTATAGTTTTTTCCCCCTTGGAAGTGTTGGATTTAAGAAAGCAAAAATTCAGCATAACCAAGGTGGAGAGAAAACTACTTTATTTCTTTTTACATAAAAAAATTTAATTGTGTGGCCTAATGGGGTTTAAAGGATCTCAAAATGTGTTCTCATTTCCTGCTTCATAAAATTTCTAGACAGAGGGAGAGAGAGAGAAATATCACCCATTAGATTTCAGTGCAGTGAAGATCTGTGAATTAATTTTATACTTTTCTCACTGACTTGCAGCTCTTGTTTTAATTAACGGAATGATATTTCCCTGTGTTCTTGCTGTCTGTGGCTGCTTCTTTTTGAGCACATGGGACACATCTTTTAAATCCTTGATTGAGTCCTAGATTGACATTGGAAGAGCTGTTGTTTAAATCTGTGTCTTTTCTCTACACAAGAGACTGTAAACTCAAGATTGGAATGTTGTAGAATCATAGCACACCTATGGACTTAAGAATCTCAAACCTGCCATGCCAGACGTATGCATCTGTTAGTTAACAGCAGCTCCCATAAGCACCACCTTACAATAAAACTGTATAACTGCCAGGAAGATTTATGGCTTTCTATTGCTAAGCTCCCAGTCAGATAATTTTTCAATGTCCACTTTTTTCCTGCAGTATTGCATAAAATGGAATTTTATAATTTAGAGTGCAGCAAGATCCTCCACTCTGGAAAATAATTTCTTTCTTTTTTGTGGGTGGGGTAACCCAAGACAGAGTTCTTTCAGCCACCAGTAGATATTGTAATAAATAGCATTTTGTCAATATTGTTGTGAATATAATTTACGTATCCCCCTTTATGACCGATGGAATCAGGGCAAGGGATACTTTGGACCTGAAAAATGAGTTCATCCAGTCTTTATTCACAGGGTTAGTACTACCTTTCTAATTCAGCCTCCTTTTAAAATGGCACCTTTCTTGTACATCAGTGATTTCTTTTGTGCCACCCCCCCCCTTTCTCTGACTTAATTAGATTGTAAGCCTGAGGGCAGGGAACTGTCTGATTAAAAATAATATTGTAAGCCGCCCTGAGAGCCATTAGGGCTGAAGGGCGGGATATAAATACCTAAATAAATAAATAAATAAATAAAATTTGTAATCCGCTACCCATCTGGAAAGTTGATTCTATCTAGTGGTTGTATTTAACTTTAAAAAATCAAATTGGTTGTGCAATACACAACAGCTTTAAAATTGTCATATGAATAGGATAGGGCTGCACAATGGAGGAGCATGGACACATTAGCTGGTCTTGACTCCATCAACATGTCTCTATCATTTGGCCTTGCAATTCAAAAAGGATGGAGATTATTGCACATGCTGTATCCTGTCTTTCTCCTGACAGGATACATGCACATTTAAGTGTCAAATACAGGTCTTACCGCATTCACCTGTGGCTTCCCGGGCTTATCCTATGGCTTTTCAAAGCTGGAATAATTCCATGTATGAAAATCTGCTGGACAAGCCTGGGCTGCATATGGGCTGCTGACGGGTGACCACAGGTGAATATGGTAAGACCTATCTTTGACACTTAAATGTACATGTATCCTGTCAGGAGAAAAATGAGATACAGCATGTGTGATAATCTCCAGTGTTGACAAGCTGGAGAGTGTCCAGAGGAGGGTGACCAATATGTGAAGGGTCTGGAAACAATGCCTTATGAGGAGAGACTTAGGGAATTGGGCATGTTCAGCCTGAAGAGGAAAAGGTCAAGAGGTGATATGATAGCCCTGTTTAAGCATTTTGAAGGGGTGTCATACTGAGGATGGACCAAGCTTGCTTTCTACTGCTCCAGAGAGGAGGGCCCAGAGCACTGGATTCAAACTAGAGGAAAAGATATTCCACCTCAACATTTAGAAGAACATCCTGTATAGTGGAACACACTCCCTCAGAGAGTGGTGGAGTCTCCTTCTTTGGAGGTTTTTAAACAGAGGCTGGATGGCCATCTGTTGGGGGATGCTTTGACTCTGTGTTCCTGCATGGCAGGGGGTAGGACTGGATGGCTCTTCTGGTCTCTTCCAACTCTATGATTCTATGATGTTCTTCACATTTTGGAGGCTTCCAGTGATTTGTCAGCACAATCTCCATCATGATGGCGATATCTTCCCTGCAGTACCAGAGACAATATGCTTCTGGATATCAGGTTCTGATAAGCATTAATAAGAGGGTTCTGTTGTGTTCATGTCCTGTTTGTGGGTTTCCCACAGGCAACTGCTTGGGCACTGTAGGAACACAATATTGGACTGATGTGACATGGCTCTTCTCTTTTAATGCATGAAGAGTATTGTGGATGTGGATGTGACTGCAGATGGGACCAGCTAGTATGTGGCTGCTGTACTTGCTGTGTGAAATCAAGGGTGCCATCAACTATGGCTATGGATAAATTATTTGTAGAAATTATGAAAAAACAGAAACCAACCAAAATTCTCCTTGTTGCTCCATTACCCCCCCCCCCAATCAAGTTGAAGATGTGCATGTTTATCTAGATGTTTATCTAGATAAACAACCAATCTGAAAATGGATGTTGTTGCCTGCCTTCAAATCATTTCTATGCAATGGCAACCCTAAGGCAAACCTATTATTCAGTTTCCTTGGCTAGATTTGTTTGGGGGGGGGGTCTGCCTCTGTCTTCCTCTGAGGCTGAGAGCTGGTGACTCACCCAGTGGGTTTCCTTCCTCAGAACTGAGGGAGGATTGATCCCTGATCTCCAAAGTCATAGTTCAACATTAAAATCACTACACCAAACTAGCTCCTGAATGGAAATACTTATCTAGTTTTAGATTAGTCTGAACTGACAAAAGCAGAAACATGAAAGAAAGGGAAGATAGTAGGGAAAGGTTTTTGTGGCACAGCATAGCATGTCAGTTCAATCTCTGACTGATCTTTCTAGTTAAAGGGATTTCATATACCATGCTAGGGACAGAGGCTCTGAGTAATCTCTGCCAGTCAAAGGGAGACAGCTTAGGTGAACTTGAAGTCTGATTTGGTTTAGAGCAGCTCCAGACATTGATGTGGCACAAGTACAGGCAGAGTCAGTCATCACATACCAGTCTTTTGTATTACTGTCTGAAAACTTTTCCTGTCCCTGTGCTTCTTTAGATACATTTGTTTGTCATCAAAAAGATACAGGTCAGGCTATTCAATCATTTTGTTTATTGACTGAATTGACAGGAGCACACTACTGACTTGGGATACACCCATCACACAGAAAGAGCACATGTAGGTGAAATGCCTTTGGACTGAAACTGTATGAAACACAATCAATAGGAGACAGCGCCTCTTTGTAACCTCTACTTCACATTCTCTGCAAATGGACATATCTATGCTTATGGCTGCTGAAATACTGGATGACAGTGCCTGACAGCCAATTTTTGTGTGCAGTAGCCAATACTGACCTCTTGGTCAACAATGTAAGAGAAAGAGCAATAAACTAGGCAGTGAGTCCTGAAACATATTCATTTAAAGAAAGGGGATTAGCTGCTACCTGAAAAGGTATAAGAGACGTAGGAGATTATTACATGTGGCTTTTAAACCAGAATTAGTTGTAAAATAGTGTATTTGGTGATACTTATCCTCAGACCTGTAGCAGCTGAATCTGTGATATGGAATTAGGGTGTCCCTTTTCATTGATGGGGGAAACATGTCACATGGCAGACCCATTAATCCTCATGTGTGAAACATCACTGTTGGGGTAAATAAATCAAGAAAGAAAGAAACTGTAATTTTTTTAAAAAAAAGAATATCCCCATTTTATATGAATGTGTGATCTCATTGCCTGGAGTATTTCCAAGAGATGTAAAATATCTCAGACTCTCACTTTGGGAAGTAGCTTAAAGCCCCATGGAGACATTCCACTTGCTCACATGAAGGCAAAGCGTGGGAAGGAGATGTGAAGATGTGTGCCACATCATTACCACAACTTCTAATCTTCAAAGAGCAAGTCTGAAAAGAAGGGAGGTTTACATGCATGAAATGCGAGTAGAGGTATGGGAGTTGCCATTCTGCATAACAGCTTCCCCAAGCTCTAGGAAAAGCCCCTTTCAGAGATTCCTCTTCAGCATAGAACAATTAGATACTGAGGAGACAGAGACATTGTGTGCAGAGTCTATAAGACCACATCCACCCCTTTCCCACTGTTACACCTCACTTGAGCGAATTCAATACCTGTACTAGGCTAAATCACAACCATTAAAAATGGCACTTGGTACCACAAGTGTAAATGTTATGCTTGGAATTATGTTTAATGGCAGCAGTCATAGTAACCTCAAGGCTGGAGTTCTGCAATGTGCTCTACATTGGACTACTCTTGTAGTTCAGAAACTCGAACTGGTTCAGAATATGATAGCTAGATAGATTACAGGTACCTCCTGAAGTGATCACATCACACCGATCTTAAAATCACTCCACTGGCTGCCAGTTAATTTCTAGGCAAAGTAAAAGTATTGGTTGTTACCTTTAAAGCCCTACATGGTTTGGGTCCAGGTTACCTACAGGATCACATTCTCCCATACAATCCGTCCTGTACACTCAGATGCTCTGAGAAATGTTTGCTTCAGCTGGTCAGGACTAGACTGGCAACAGTTTCCTAGAAGACCTTTTCGTCTGCTGCCCCCAGAATGTGGAACAACCTGCCAGAGTAAATATGACAGCTGAAAATGCTGACTGCTTTTAAAACAGCACTAAAGACATATCTCTTCTGACAGGCCTACCCAGTCAATTTTAAATCACAACTTTTTAACTGGTATATTTTAAAGAATGTATTAATAATAATAATAATAAAATTTATTTTTACCCCGCCCTTCCAAATAGATCAGGGCGGCTTACAAAAGTGCATCAAGTGCACGCAGATACAATTAAAAACAGTAAACAACAGTCACAAAAAACTAAAAACAGGAATAAAAGCCCCGTCGCCCTTCCTCATGGCCACGGAAGAGGAGGGGAGGCCCACAGGATCTGTATATTAATAGTTTTATAGTACTGTATTTTAACTGTTAGTTTTATGTGTTTTTTAATTGCGTTTTGTATTTTAACATGCTATACCTTGAGGATAGGCAGGAAAGAAAATTGTTGTTGTTATTATTATTATTAGTGTTGATACAAATGTTAGCTTGAAAAATGATCTTCCATGAATGGTGTGGCTTTTATGCCTTCACATGAACATCACACAAACATCCCCAAATGGCACCAGCCATTTCAAAGAGGCTAGATTATTCCAGAATTTGTATAGAAAATGATGGTTACTCATGTTAACAGACGCACCAAAGATCAAAATCGCTGAAATATGCTAGGGAAAAGAGTGCTATCCTTAATTTAAAGCTATGTAATGCTTTGTTGTGCTTCTGAGGTGATAGCTTGGTTTGAATATCCTCAGACTGCCCTCACTCTCCAGTGTCAAGTTAACATGTTGATATAGTGTTGAGTTCTTGTTCAGCAGACCAATGTTGCTTTGGACAAGAGAGATATTATTAAGTTAAATTCGTCTTACTTGAACTGTGAATGAATTATTCAAAACTTTCACATTAGCATCTGTCCATGTAACCTTACTTGTCATTCATAAAAGGTTGGGTTTCTTTTTCCATCTCTAACCAGGCATACTGCACTGGTGGAGATTTCAGATGTGCAGAGAAACCCACATTGTTTGTTAAAAAAGAAAAGAAAAAAGAAAAGAAAAAAGAATCTCTCTCTCTCTCTCTCTCATGTGTGTGTTTGAGATGGAACACCTCCCCAGGTTTGTTCTACTATTCAAACCCTTGGGCTCCTGTCATTCACTTTGCCCTTTTGCCCTTAACATCCCTCCCTGGATCTGGTATTCAGACCTTATAATAACCTCTATACTAGACAGGTGGCTGTGTTGATCAGTGACTTCAGTGTAGTAAAGCATGACTGGTCTTCCTTTTCAGTTCTTAAAGGCAAACAGTCAGACACAGTTATAAAACAGCAGTAGAGGACAGGGGAACTTAG
Organism: Sceloporus undulatus; assembly: GCF_019175285.1. Lineage (NCBI taxonomy): Eukaryota > Metazoa > Chordata > Lepidosauria > Squamata > Phrynosomatidae > Sceloporus > Sceloporus undulatus. Next base: position 100,044,193 of record NC_056523.1, read on the forward strand.
AGATGTCTCATCCACAGGGTTGACATGAGCCGAGGTTGAGTTATGGGCTGATAACAACAACAACAACAGATAAGTTAAGCATTAAATCCCTGAAATTTCTACATTCCCAACTCCCAAAATACTATCTAGCTTTCTCCTGCCTCTGACTGCCCCAACCTATTTCATTTTTCTTCCTTCACTTTTTTACAGACCACACTCTAGGATGTATTTTATTCCTCTCCTATAGGTCTTGCTTCACAGCATTCCCTGAATAGCAACTGGCTGGTTCTAACCATGTTTGTCCAATTTGTCTCATCACAGGCAATAACCCTGCTTTCCAAAAAACATGCATACTGAGCCCATGCATTCCTTATGAAGGCCGGGAGAAGGCAGGGAGGAAGAGCCAGAGGTGCATGCCTGTGGCTCTTTCTCCCCAGTGCCATTTTCTGGCTCCCAGCTGTCTCAAAAAGACAGCAGAAGGCTGGGAAATGGCATGGAGGAGGAGCAGTAGGCATGAGCATGCCTGTTCCTCCAACTTCCTGACCCATGCCAGGCAAAATGGCATTGTGTGCTACTTGTGGCATGCATGCCATAAGGTCACCATCATGGATATACACATTAGAATATTAAAATGTATTTAAAGTGACATACAAACCTTAAAATCTGAATCACACACTCTAACCCCAATTAGTTTGAAAAAGCTTGATGGCACAAAAATGTTTTTACCTGCTGCTGAAAGGAGAGCAGGTGTGTGTGTGTGGGGAGACATCCTGTCCTCTCTTGGGCAAAAAGAAGCATTTCTCTGAATGAGCAATACTGGAACCATTAGAAAAGATATATTCCTTCAGATAACCTGGACCCAAGCTCCATAGGGCTTTTTAGGTCAAAAGGAAGGGTAGAAGAGAAAGGAAGGGGGGAAGAAGAAAAAGAAGAAATTAAAAGTAAACAATTTGATAAGAATTGTTTTAAAGATAAGGAGATGGCATCAGGAAAAAGAAATAGAAATAAACTACAGGAGGTACAGAATTCACAAGGAAGGATCTATGGAAGAAGGAGTTCCACAGTGTTTATATAAAATTTAAGGAAGCAATTAGAGACTTAAGGAACGAAACAGGCACCTACCTGGATGATATGAGTACTGTATGGACTGTTAATTCAAGTGAAAAGAGAGGTAAAAGAAATTAAGACATCCAAGCTACCACATGCTGCAGTACTTTGTTGCAAATGGAAGGTTAGAGACAGGCCTATAGTTATCTAGTATATTAGGATCTAGGGGAAGTTTTTTTTTTTCAAAAGAGGTCTTACCACATCCTCCTTCAGGTATGTTGGGAGCCTGCCTTATTGTAAAGAGGCATTAATCAGCCTTACCATTCTTCTATGGCCTTTTTAATTAGCTGAGAGGGGCAATGATCTAATACACATGTGGTGGCTCTCACTTCTCCAAGGAGTCTGTCCAAATTCTCGGGCTGCACAATTGAAGGTTTCCATCAACACTGGACAAACAGGCACCAAGGTCACATCTACCTGAATGATATCAACTCTGGCATCTAACTCTGAACAATTTTATCTGCAAAATGTCTTGCAAATTTTTCACAGTGAGCTGTTGAGTGGCTAACATTCTCCTCTGGACCAAATTGTAACAAGTCTGGAGCATGTCCAGAGAAGGGCAACCAAAATGGTGAAAGATCTGGAAACCATGCCCTGTGAGGAGAGACTTAGGGAGCTGGGTGTGTTTAGCCTGGAGAAGGGAAGGTTAAGAGGTGATATGATAGCCTTGTTTAAATATTTGAAGTGGTGTCATATTGAGGCTAGAGTGAGCTTGTTTTCTGCTGATCCAGACTATGAGATGGAGAAATGGATTCAAATTACAGGAAAAGAGATTCCAACTCAACATTAGGGAAAACCTCCTGACAGTAAGAGCTGTTTGACAATGGAACACACGCCCTCAAAATGTGGTGGAGTCTCCTTCTTTGGAGGACTTTAAACAGAGGCAGGATGGCCATATGTTGTGGGTGCTTTGATTCTGTGTTACTGCATGGCAGGGGGTGAACTGGATGGCCCTTGTGGCCTCTTACAACTTTTTGATTCTATGATTCTAGATCTCTGACCACTTAAAATAGCTCTCCTAAACAGTTCTGTGCAGATGCAAGGTTGTTAGGCAGAAAAACCTTGTTTGGCACATAGATTTTAGCCTATTTTCAGTTGGATTGACTGTCAGTTTTCTGCTAGCATCACTCTTCTCTCTCTCTCTTGTTTGTTTCATTGCTACCGGTTCCTTAGAAACCCAGGGGGCTAGACGGGGTGCTTAGGAGCTGTCATGTTTACCACTTTTGTCATTTTCCCCTTCAAGAGATCAAGTGGGTTTTTGGCAAAAATTACCTGCCAAGGCAGCAGGAAGCTTCTGAAGAGCCACTAGGAATCCATCTAGATCCATACATCTCTTGGGGTGGACCATTTAAATGATTATCCCACGCCTGCAGAGATTCTGTGTGTAAGTAAACCTGACCAAGAAGCGATCTGCTCATGACAAGAGAACAATAGAAAGCTTCTCCATTCCGTGATCACCACCCTCCCATTCTGCACATAAAACAAGATCTAGAGTGTGTTCAGCAGCATGAATGGTGTCAAATGTTACAGACCCATGGCATGATTGACATGGCTGAAATGCAGTCCTGAGCCACTCCTGACAGGGAAGCCTTAGCATAAATGTTGAAATCCCTCAGCAGCACAAGCTGTGAAGACTCCAACACCATTCCTGGCTAGCACAGAAGGGGAGACTGTTGAGCAGTGAGGTGACCCTAATTTAAAGGCTACCTGTCTTTAAATAAACATAAATAAACTCAAACCTTGAAGACTGAGGGATAGGGTGTTTGTTCAAGGGGATATTATCCCAATGGTATTTCTTTCCAAAGATTTCCAAATAGATTATGTTTCTTTCCAAAAATATATAAGATTCAGAATGATTAATATAGCAAATCTCTATAATAAATAAATCTCTTTTCAAAATATTAGGAGGAGTTTATAATTAAAACGTTTGCCTTCTGTCATTCATACAGGATTGAGGAGACGGGAGCAGGGAATACAAAATTTTCTGAGTACCTCTGGATGGGCTAGGTCTGGCAGTCGGGATAGTGAAAAAATAAAAGAATACATTACAAAGCCCAGAAAGTGGCTACAATCTCTGTTGTTAAATACAAGGAGGGGGCATGTATCTTGCCCTAGTTCTAATGCCTGCTCTCAGCATTCATACTGTGGTATCCTTACTCTAGTACGTGATCTGTATATTTCATTTGGCATGAAATGTTAACATCTCACTTGTTATCAAAAGGATAACCAAGCACATGGTATTATTCCAGTTGATTTTTTGGTCATTTTTGAATCTTAGAAGCCATGATTGTTGAGTATGCCACTGTGTAAATATAACTAGTCTCTTCTCTTATTTTTGAATTTCAGTGTAGTTATCACTGTTTTGATTTTGCCCCTACTTTTGAGGGAATGGGAGAAACAGAGGCAAAAAGGGGAAAAAAGAGAGAGAGATGAGTTTTCATGAAAAAGGAACAGCAAACAGCATGCCAACTCAGAAGGAGAAAATATGCAATAATATCAGTTTGCTACCTTTTTTTTTTTTTTTTTTTTGCAGAAATGAACTTTTCATATACAAATGCTATGTTGGTCCATGTGATGCTGGTTCAGGGATTGTGTGTGTGTGTGGGAGGAACTCATTCTTGTTAAGGTATTGAAAGTGGAAAATGTTCAGATATGGCAATGTCTACAGAAGCCTAGACTGGCTACACCTGGAGCCAAGAGCAGCAGCCGAATGTTCAAGGTCGAATGTGCTGGAGAGCATGTACATCAAATGTAAATATGCTATGGCCTGTTACAGACAGCCAAAATAAAGCTGCTTTGAGTCACAGTGGAAGTATGGTGTTTCAATGATGCATGCGTCCTAAGAGTCCAGAAGCCACACCAAAGCCATGCTCCAGTCCTTCCCCCCCTCCATTCCATCGGTCTTCTTGCGAGCTCTGGAGGACAAGGAGTCATTGTACACCTGCTTCTGCCTTTCTCTCCACTTACCCACCTGTATCTCCATAGAAGTCCACGGTGAGACAGGCGGTCGTGGAAAGTGTGTTTGGCCTTCTATGAAGTTTGAACTGCTATAACTTTCCCCTTTTTATTGTAATTATGACAAAGTGTATTTTATTATTTTTGATAAGTTATTTGGATTATGGTTCTTTGATATATTGTATTTTCTTTTTGCTGTTAGCCACCTGGATTCCCCGTGATTGGGCGGGATACAAATAAATATATAGATATGGCCTGTGTAGATTTGACCTATGGTCTCAGTGCCCTCATGAAGGCATCTGTTCACCCTTTCCTTTCACAGTCAGCCTTTGTCATAGGAACATCATCAACAGTGGCATCTAGTGGCCAACACTAAACCAGCACTGCCAGTATTCACTGTTCATTTTCCCTTTTTTCAAGAGACAGGCTAGTATACAGTACAGTCTTAAACCCTGGAGATGAGACACTTCTATTCATTTCTGTGACATTCAGGAGAGAGGGGGGAGCAAAGCATGTATCTATTTAACATGCCTATATTGCTCCTCTGATACAACAGAGGAAGAAGAAATAAATAAAAAGAATAGCAATAACCACATAAAAATTTCAAATATTCTGAAACAATAAAATCAATATATTTTTTTGTAAAAAGACCAACTTAAAGAGTAAAAGCTATTACATAAGTACTTTTATTTCTACAAATGTTTAGATAGTTGTGACAGAAGCCTTCTGTTTGACTACTGTGGCTTGTTAAGGCAGAGCCAACCAATGTGGTGTTCCTTTCTCACATCAAGAATGTAACTGGATCCTTGCTGGATCAGGTCATATCCCTTGCCTAGTCCAGCTTCCTTTTCCCCACTGTGTTCATCTTTTGGGAAACTCACAATCAGAACATGAAAGCAATGAGCCTCACTCATTAACGTGATCTTGAATGGATGTAGATGATAACTATCATTATTCTATTCGACTCTTTTTAGAGACAACATTAAAGGACAACCCCCTACTCCCAAATCTTGCCCTTTGAAGAGGGGTGACTATATTCCTTATGAACAAATATTGCTCTGTGGGTTGCATCCTGTAAGGGACCTTGGCAATAGAAAGACTTTTTTTCCTCATAGGCCCTCTTGTTACCCTTGTTGTTGTGTGCCTTTATCATTCTCAACTTATGGTGAGCCTAAGGCAACTTTATCATGGTGTTTTCTTGGCAAAATTTGTTTAGAGGAGGTTTGCCATTTCTCTCCCCTGAGGCTGAAAGTGTACAACTTTCCCAAGGTCATTCAATGGGTTATGTGACTGAGCTGGGAATCAAATCTTGGTCTCCAGAGTCATAGGCCAACACTCATACCAATATGCCATGCTGGTTCTCCTTGTCACTGTAGTGGTGAGTATTTTGCTTGTGTGAGTCAAAAGCTATAGTGAAGTATGGTGTTTTGGTAGCTGGGGCAGATTTTATGCTCTTTTCATTTATTTGAAAATTGCTTCTAGTTTGCAACCTTTCCTTTGTTAGTTCTCCCCCACTTTTGGTCCTCTTATGCGTGGTGTAGCATCACAGTCACATTTAATCTGGTTATATGTACAGAGATGGGAAGTTATAATAACAGCTGTCCAGCTGCTGGCCACAGTACTGCACTGCTATTTCATTGTTGTGGCACTGGGGGTCATTATCATGCTTTTGAAAACTGAGTCAGCAGTTTTGATCTCTGAGCCAATTTTATCATCTTTTGTAGGAGAAACAATGCCCAGAACACAGGATTAATAGACACAAATGCAATTCTGCAGTTCTAAATAGGCCTCCATATCATGTTAAAAATATCTGTCCCCCCTCCTTTCTAAATTTGTAAATCCTTACAACATATGAGAGATAATGGAGATTATCATGTGGAGGATGGGATAGGGGCAGAATCACTATCCCATCCTTTTCCTGTCCATGACCCAAGTGAAAGTGATTGTACAAATCACTTCCATACTGCAGCCAACTGAAAAAGCACTTTCAGCTGTCAGTTGAAAGCACTTTCAGCCATCATGGTATTAATGGGTTAAGTCACTAATAAAAACGACTGCAAATGACAGCTGAAAGTGCTTTCAGGTCACCCCCTGTCTAATTGGTGGCTGGGGGTGGAGCTGTGCCCTGGAGCCTCAACCTGTTGTTGTGTACTCAGCACAAGGAGATTCTGGATACCTCCTTAAACAATGTATTTGTTGTTAACTGCCATTGAATCAATCATGACTCATGGTTACCCTATGGATGAGACATTTCCAAGACCCCCTATCCTCCACTGCTCTGCTTAATTCCTGCAACACTGTCCGACAGTGGAACATACTCACTCGGAGTGTAGTGGAGTCTCCCTTCTTGGAGGTCTTCAAACAAAATGCCATCTGTCAAGGATGCTTTGATCTGGATTTCCTGCATTGCAGGGGGTTGGACTGGATGGCCCTTGCGGTCTCTTCCAACTCTATTATTCTATGATTCTTAATAGAGTCCGGCCATCTGGCATGTGGCCTTCCTCTCTTCTTACTTCCCTCCACCTTTCCTAGCATTTTTGTGGCCGGCTGCAGTGTGAAAATGATTTCACTCACGCTTCCCTGCCAGGTCAAGTGCAGGTCAAGTGTGAAAGTCCTTCCCACAATCAGATGATCAGAGAGGATGGGACAGGGACAGGACTGTGACATCCCATTCTTCATATGATAATTGCCAGTGTTCCCGATCTCTTTCCCTCTTCTAAATTAGTCAGGCACACTCCAGGAAAGTCTGAGAAAAAACAAAAACAAAAAAGAAAAGCATACCCTCCAATGGTCCCAATTTGGCAGGTGCAGACCTGATTATCGTATATACTCAACTATAAGTTGACCTCATGTATAAGCCAAGAGCAGGTTTTGGGGCCAAAAAATTATGGATTTTGATATGACCTATGGATAAGTCAAGGACAAAACTTAGGGGCATGTAGTAAAGGATCTAAAGGATGAAGCTAAGGAAAACTATGCCAAAGAACTTACAACATTCCAGTAGGCACAACTATTTGTGTTCACACTAAATACTGAATGGATGATAGACCAGAATGTCAGTGCTACCAGGACAAATTATCCTCTTATCTTTCATCAGGGATGGTTCCTTTTTAAAATAAGAGTTAAAGTACAATACTTAATTTGACCCGTGGATAAGTCGACTCAGTTTTTTTGGTCAATTTTTTGAGTATATACAGTAATAATTTATTGTCCCACTGTTTCAGCTCCTTTTAAAATGTCCTAGTTTCTTATTACTCCTCCAACCTTGCCCCTTTGTTCCCAACCTACTTCAGTTGCTGAAAAGTAGTTTCACTAAATTAACTCAGCAGGATGAGAGGAAAGAAAGGAGGAGAATCTTGCCTTTCCTGGGAGGCTCAGAAAAGCAAACTGCTACAGCCTGTCCTAGTGTATAGAATAATACAATAATAAACAACAGAATTAGAAGAGCCCACAAGGGCCTTCCAGTCTAACCCACTGCCACTGTGGAATAGTTCTTACTGTCAGGAGGTTCTCCTTAATGTCTTGATGTTCTTCTTCATTAATAACATTTACCATCTTGACTACATTCTGATGTTGCTTGGCCACACCTTATAGTCTTTCCTCTGTAAAATGGACAAAAGGCTACTGTCAGAACAGAACACGAAGAAACAGAATGTTTCCCAATTAGCAAAGGGGTCAGAGAAGGCTCTAGCCTTTCACCCTATCTATTCAACTTGTATGCAGAACATATCATACGAAAAGCAGGCTTGGACACAAAAGGAGGAGTGAAAATAGGAGGAAGGAATATCAACACTCTAAGATATGCAGATGACACCATAGTACTAGCAGAAAACCTCAGAGACCTGGAACACCTACTAAAGAAAATCAAAAAAGAAAGTGAAAAGGCAGGCTTGCTGTTGAACACAAAGAAAACAAAAAGAATGACCATGGAGAATTTACACATACTCAAACTAGATATGAGGAAATAGAAATAGTAAAAGAGTTCTCATATTGGGAATCAAACATTGATAGGAATGGGGGCTGAAGTCAAGAAATCAGAAGAAGATTGAGAATGGGTAGGGCGGCTATGAAAGAACTAGAAAAGATATACAACTCAGTAGAAAATCACACAATCCATTGTATTCCCTATTATTATGTATGGATGTGAGAGCTGGACAGTTAAGAAAGATGATAGGAAGAAAATAAATTCATTTGAGATGTGGCACCAGAGAAGAGTGCTGAGGATCCCATGGACAGCCAAAAGGACAAACAAATGGCTCCTAGAGCAGATCAAGCTGGAAATTTCCCTGGAAGCCAAGATGACCAAACTGAGGCTGGCGTACTTTGGATACATCATGAGAAGGAAGGACTCGTTGGAAAAGACAATAATGCTGGGAAAGGTGGAGAGAAGTAGGAATTGAGGAAGGCCACATGCCAGATGGATGGACTTTATTAAGGAGGTCATCGGTATGAGGATGCAGGAATTAAGCAGAGCAGTGTAGGACAGAGGGTCTTGGAGATGTCTCATCTATAGGGTCACCATGAGTCGAGATCGATTCAAAGGCAGTTAACAACAACAAACACAGGCACAACCCAGGATTATTTTAACATAAGACTTTAACAGCATTCTAGCCACGGTCCTCCAAACTAAGGGGCTGTGCACACCAGTGGGAAAGGCTAGTTTGGGGGCGGATTGGGGGAGTAGCATCCATATGATACATGGCCCCAGCTCTGTCCTGAGGGTGGTGTGATACCATGCACTGCACCACATGGCATGCAGCATTACATTGCTCCTCTGGCGCTGAGTCCGCATGATGCAGTGCTGAAGGAGCTCTGTAAAGCCATGGCGCCATGACTATCATGCCCTTTGCAGGGCACAAAAAGGAGCCATTTTTGTGGCTCCTTTTTGCGCCCTGAATAGAACAGATTGGGGCTGCGGCGTGCGGTTGCTGCAGCTCTGATCTGGCTGTAAAAGGGGAGGTGTGCACAGCTCTATCAAGAAGTACAGTTAATTCTTATAACCTGCACTTGTCGAGACAATGGAACCAAGTCACTCCTGGATGATAATTCAAATTCATTTTTCACTGGTAGTATCCAGTGTTATATGTTTGTAAAATGGGTACCATGTGCATGCACATTTCTGTAGGACTTACATATTTGAAAGAATCAGTGGCAGATTGTAAATCCTGCAGAGCAAAGAAGGATCTTTGTCTGAAATGGCAAAGTTTCTGAATAACTCTGTTTGGAACTTAACTGGCACAATTCCTATGTTTACCTAAGCCTTAATATTCTTTTTTTTTCCAGGTGTGTAATATCTTGTAAATTTTAACTGCAGCTTAATTTGTTTAACACAACAGATGTTGTATCCTTGCACTTTACTCAGACAGGCTTATGAGGATAATGCTCATATGAGAGTCAAGGACTTAAGAGGTACATGTAAAGACGTGGATTGAAATCCATGAAAAATTATGCTAAAATAAATCAGTCTTAATGGTGCTGTTAGAACTTTACTTCTTTCCCACTTTTCCTTTGTTAAGAACTTAAAAGCACACAAAGCAATACATAAACACTTAAATACTAAGTGGTACACAAATCTGCCTTCTGAATTTGCCAGCTGTCATTTCTCAGTACGTGCATCTATCAATAAACAGATCATTTTTGTAAGGCTATATTGATGGAACATGCAAATATAGGATTGCAAAAATCTAGTGTCAAATGTGGGTTCAATTTTTTTAAAAAAATCTGTTATGGTTCATCATATGGTGAAATAAGTGATCACCAATCCTCAGGGCATACCAAACTGAATACATCACTGCAAATGCTGTAAAAATAAATTCAAATTTATGCAGTTATGATTGAGAGGAAAGAGTCATCATATAACTGTTTTTACCTACCATTCTACTCTTGTAAATATGTCCATGCATGGACAGGTTTGCAGGTTAACCATGGTCAAAAGAAAGTCTGTTCTGCTGATTGCTGTAGAGGACCTAGTTTGTAGAGGACCTGGTCAGGAAACATGATGATCACTTTGGTTCATGGAAAGCAGGCCTACATTTTTAATTTTTTTTTAAAAAAAATGCAATTACTTCCCAGTGGAGGTCACTTTAAAAGCCAATGAAGACAGGAAATTAGAATCCTTAGGATTTGTTAACATCTGTAAAATGCATCTTGAGGGGAAAAACCCAAACTTTCATTACAAGAGCTTTAAGTGAAACATTAGAAATGCCAGTCAAAGCTATCTTTTTAATGGCCAAATGTGCTGGCATCAAGTATATGTCTTACAGTGAATCGTCTTCTGGTGTCTTGCTCAGTGCATTGCAGTGACCAATAAAAATTAGAAAGAAAAAAATGACTTTGGTATCAAAGAATCTGATCTCATTTTCAGTCCTATTCCCTTTCCTTTATTTCAAAAAGCATGAGCTCATGTTTTGTTATGGACAGAGATGCGGCAGCATCAACAGATTTTCTGTAGGAACATCCATCAAAGGGTCGATATTTATTTTGCACTTCCTACACATAAACTGATATAGAGCCAATTTGGAACTGCTGCCTTGTCAAGAGTAAGGCTTAGGGGAAAATTTAGACCTAACTCCTCCGACCTAGTGCCCTCCAGATTTGTTGAACCACAACTTCCATCATCCCCAGCTAGCATGGCTATTACATCTGGAAGGCACTAGGTCAGCAAATCTGATTTAGATTATATTTAATCTTTGACCTCAATATTGTTAAAGTCCATTGTGCACTGTGAGACTACATTTATTATCCCATTTTTATTAGCAGTTCAGTAGGAATAACTGAACAGTTTAATGGCTACCTGGGAATAGTATGCTGACAACAATTCTGAATAAGTACTGATTGATGGGAAGTGGGTGAGCATCAAAAAATGAGTGCATTTACTTGCCCCATGTGTAAAATCATATTTTAGTAGCAAAGAGACTGGCTTTAACAGGGCATATGATTTAATATCTTATATCTATATTTAATGTAGGATAATTGGTTGAAATAAAACTTACAAGGACAGAACCCTTTTTAACAAAGAGCAGAGTTGTCAAATGATACAAAGGGGGAAAAGGCTTGAACACACCCTAGTTGCCCCCCAGTATAAGTATTTTGCCTAATTTTTGAAAGGTCCCATAACTAAAGCTCTGCCCTTTGAATATGCTGTTGTAGCAATTGTACATTGATGCATCGACTGCTGATGCTTTGCACATAAACCTCTTAATTCTCATTTCTAATGGAAAATCCATTTTGCATTGCTGCTGATTGCTACTGCTGCTAAGCCAGTGATGAGAAAATGTATTCATATCTGAGATGCAAACCATGCATTTTAATCTTTTTTGAAAAAATAGTCTAAAACTTAAAGCACCATTTCAACTTTTGAGAGTGGGACAATAACCATCTCCACTCAAGGTTTAAAAGAGTGTTCATGGGTACTGCAGAAAGGCAAGGATCAGCATTTTAAGACATACCTTTTATTGATTAAAATAATTTTTATTAAAAAAATTAACACATAGATACAAATAAACAAGCCATCCCTTCCTCCCTATCCCACCCCTACCCCTTTTCATAAAAATACTTCCTGCTTATTCTCTATTTAGTTTCTTGAATAGTAATATTTACTTTCTTATTTTCTTTTTCTAATCTAATTAATTATCATAATATTAATATTAATCCACATTCTTACCATTTACTCAAATTAACATCATACTTTTTAAATATCACATATAACCTGACACATAAGAAATGACAGTGAATGTTGACATCCTTCTTGTTGTACAAATAATAAAATTGAGTTGCACACTTAGTCCTGTGTTTTCGTTTTTCAGAACGAGTAAAAATAGGCTTGTGTCCTGGCCACAATTACCCTGGATCTCTCACTGCTAAATTATAGAGCTAAAGCAATTTCCCCATTGAATACAATTTGTGGGTCCCCTCTTGGGACCCCATGCAATTTAGATAACAACTAGCTTAAGAATTGTTTAAGGTTTAACTTAGGAATGCCTGCATCAAAAGCCTGTTAGAGCTGTAAAATTCCTCAGACGGCATTTTATACTTTCTTGTCCTTGCTCTGAATTATTGATCATTGAGCATGGAAATGCAGAACATCATACTACCATTCCAACTAGCAGGACTGTACTGGCAGGTGAAGAAATATTAATAGAGCCTAGCTCTTTATAATTGCTGCCAGAGGCTTGTGATGTGACAGTGTGGCTAACAAGACTTGTCAAGCCTACTGACCATTACCCCTTCCTTTTGGTCCATGTGAGAATCAATGATACTGCAAGGCACAGCCTTCAGATTATCAGAAGGGATTATGAGGCTCTGGGTAGGAAGCTGAAAGAGCTGAATGCACAGGCTGTCATCTCATCTCTTCTCCCAGTTGAAGGGCATGGTCCAGGAAGGGAGAGGAAAATAGCGGATGTGAAAAACTGACTTTGCAGATGGTACCACCAAGAACAATTTGGATTCTTGGATCATGGGCTGCACTTTCATGAGGGGGGATGTCAGGCAAAGAATGGGTTACACCTTATACCAGTTGACAGAAACGTTTTTGCCAATAGTCTCAAAAATTTGATCACTAGGGCTTTAAACAGTTATGTGGGGGAGGAAGACAGTATTTTGGAAGGCAGGAGTTAATCCAGAGCTGAAGAAAATTCTCAAACTGTTATAGAAGGAACAAGACAAATAGTGCAAGGACCCAACAGTGGGAGGGAAAAAACTTTATACAGGCAGCTAGTGGGGAAGGCCCATGGTCTTCAATGTCTCTGCACTAATGCACAGAACATGGAAAGAAAATGGAAATACTGGTGGTGGTGCTATGATCAGGGATACTAAAAGAGAAGGGATGGGTGAGAATTTCTCAAAAGGGAGATACTGAAGGCAAAATTTCAAACTGTTGCAATGAGGAAGAAAAATGAGAAATGTCTCAATAATAAACCAGGATGGATGACTAAAAGAAGTTTAAACTAAGCTACATTTTAAATGGGAGGTGTATAAGAAATGTGGGAAAAATCACCACAGAGGAATTCAAACAAATAGCTAGCACCTGCAAGGGGAAAGTCAGAAAAGCTAAAGCACAGAATGAACTCAGGCATGCTAGAGAAATTAGGAACAATAAAAAGGGCTTTTTTTGGTATGTCCATAGCAAAAAAAGAAGAAGGAAATGGTAGGGCCACTGCAGGGGACAGTCTTCTCACAGAAGGAAAATGGTGCTCAACTTGAGGAAAATGGAGCAGAGGACACAACAGGGGAAATGCAGAACAAAATAAGTAAAGAGGCAGTACAGGAATACCTGGTTAATCTAAATGAATTTAAGGGACAAATCAGACAGCTCCAAAGTGGTCACTGGATCGGGCCCGCAGCAACTGCCACCAAGGGCCTGATCTGGCACATTTCTGGCTCTAAAAGAAACAGCAAAATGCCACTCCTTTTGGAGCTGGAAAAAGGGTGCCTTTGCCATTGTGGCGGAGTAGTGCTCCTTTTGGTGTGCATCATCTGAATGCCACACCAAAGGAGCGCCGTAACACTGCATGTCATGCAGTCACTTGGGCAGCATGACGACAGCTTGAAGGTGGAGTCAGGGTGTGCATTGTATGGCTGTCATGCTCCCATCTCCACCCTGACACTGAACCTTTTGGTCGGACTCTTTGGCCCCTGAGTCTCCATGATGAGATGAACTACATCCAAGGGTATTATAAGAACTGGCAAATATAATCTCAGAGCCATTGGCAATTATTTTGAGAATTCCTGCAGAACAAGAGAAGTCCCAACAGACTGGAGGAAGGCAAATGTTGTCCCCATCTTCAAAAAGAGAAAAAAGAGGATATGAACAATTATCATCCATTTAGTCTGACATCAGTAGCAGGAAAGATTCTATAGCAGATCATTAAACAAAGAGTGTGTGAAAATTTAGAAGGTAAAACCATAATAATAAAAAGTCAACATGGATTTCAGAGAAACATGTAATGCCAGACTAATTTGATCTCTCTCTCTCTCTCTCTTTATATAAAATTACCAGCTTGCTAAATGAAGGAAATCTGTAGATATAGCATATATCAATTTCAGTAAAACTTTTGACAAGGTCCCCCATGATATTCTTGCAAACAAGCTAGTAAAATGTGGGCTAGACAGTGCAACTGTTAGGTTTGATTTGTAATTGGTTGACCAGCTGAACCCAAAGGTTGCTCAGCAATGGCTCTTCATTATCTTGGAGAGAAGTGACCAGTGGGGTGTGACAGGGTTCTGTCCTGGGTCCAGTGCTATTCAACATCTTTATCAGTGATTTGGATGAAAGAAGAGAGGGCATGCTTATCGAATTTGCATGTGTCACCAAATTAGGGGAGTAGCTAATACCCCAGAGGAGAACATCAAAATTCAAAAAGACCTTACTAGATTAGAAAGCTGGGCCAAAACTAACAAATTGAATCTCAACAGGGAGAAAGGTAAGGTAGAACTTAGACAGATTTTTTTTTTGAAATGAACAAATATAAGATGGGGGACACCTGTCTTAACAAGACTATATGTGAAAGGAATCTAGGAGTCCTAGTAGACTACATGTTGAACATGAGCCAAGAGTGTGATGTGGCAGCTAAAAAGGCCAATGCAATTTTAGGCTGCATCAGTAGATATATAATGTCTAGATCAAGGGAAGTAATAGTGCCGCTCTATTCTGCTTTGGTCAGGCCTCACTTGGAATACTGTGTCCAGTTATGGGCACCACAATTCAAAAAGGATCTTGACAAGTTAAAGTAAGTCCAGAGGAGGATGACCAAAATGGTCTAGAAACCATGCCTGATGAGAAGAAACTTAGAGAGCGGTATGTTTAACCCAGAGAAGAGATTGTTAAGAGAAGATATGATAGCCCTGTTTAAATATTTGAAAAGGTGTCATATTGAACAAGCTTGTTTTCTGCTGCTGCAGAGAGTAGGACCCGGAACAATGGATTCAAGCTACAGGAAAAGAGATTCCACCTCAAAATTAGGAGGAATGTCTTGACAGTAAGAGAGAGCTGTTCTACAGTGGAACATACTCCCCTGCCATGCAGGGGTTCGACATGTTGGCCCTTGTGGTCTCTTCCAACTCTATGATTCTAATAATTCCCTAACCCCCAAGGGCCACCTGAAAATGTCCCCCAGACATCAAGGAGAGCTGCTGCTGGAGAAAGGGCTAAGGTAATTACAGAGCAATTTGGGTTCTGTTAGTTATTAGTCTGCTTTGAACTTTTCTGTTCCAAACATTGCTTGCAAAACTATCTAATACTTTTATTATAAGAAAGGTCTGATGGTACCCTACCAGGGATGTAGCCAAAGGGGGTTTGGGGGGTTTGGACCCCCCTTTCAGGCTTAGGGACTTTCAAGCTCCTCCCCCCTCCTCCCCTCCATCAAAAGCACGGAGGACTCAGAAGTCGCAGCCAGGGAGGGAGCAGGGAGGCTCAGAGAGAGAAAGAGGGAGGGAGGGAGGGAGGGAGGGAGGGAGGGAGGGAGTGGGAGTGGGCGGGGGTCTGTGATTTCTTTCCTTTTCGTTTCCTCTCCATCCATGTCCATCTTCCACTCCTCCTCCTCCTCCTCCCCTGTGCTTTTGCCAGAATAAAAGTCTTCCTTCCTGGGGAAGAAGAGGGAGGGGAGGAGGAAGAAGAAAGGAAGACAGGAAGGAAGGAAAAAATAAATAATAATAAAAGTTTTATTTATATACCGCCCTTCCGTAGATCAGGGCGGTTTCCAACATAAAAATACAATACAATAATCATAACAATCAAGAAAAACAGTACAACAACAGTATAAAACAGTCTAAAGCCCCTGTTAGCCCATCCTCTTTGCCACAGGAGAGGAAGGGAGGCCCACTGAACTCTATTCGGGGAATGCAAGGTGAAAGAGAAAGGTTTTCAGGTCCTTTCTAAATTGGGCCAGGGAGGTAATCGAGCGGAGCTCTATGGGCAGCGTATTCCAAAGGGCCGGAACGGCGATGGAGAATGTCCTCCTCGTAGTGGAGGACAGCCTAGCCCCTGACACCCTAAGGAGTTGCTGCCCAGATGTTCTGAGGGTGCGGGGCGGAATGTACGGAGAGAGGCGGTCCTTCAGGTATCCTGGGCCCAAGCCATTTAGAGCTTTATAGGTCATTACCAACACCTTATATTGTGCTCGGAAGCGAATAGGCAGCCAATGCAGATCTTTAAGCACAGGTGTAATATGGCTGGCCCTGGAAGTACCAGTGACCAGCCTGGCTGCCATATTCTGTACCATTTGTAGCTTCCGAGTTTAGTATAAGGGTTGCCCCATGTAGAGTGCGTTGCAGAAATCCAACCTCGAGGTTACCAGAGCATGTACAACAGTTTCAAGGTCCCTCTGGGCCAGGTATGGGCGCAGCTGGCGAATCAGCCGAAGCTGGTAACAGGTGTTCCTGACCGTCGCATTCACCTGAGCAGTCAGGTGAAGCGACGAGTCAAGAAACACCCCCAGACTGCGCACAGAGTCCTTCACAGGGAGCATGACCCTGTTCAGGACAGGTGGAACTACCGCCATTCCTGGACCAGGGGAACCTATCACAAGTACCTCCATTTTCTCTGGATTCAATTTGAGTCGGTTTTCCCTCATCCAGCCCATTACTGACTCCAGGCACGCCACGAGAGGAGAGACGCCATCCTCAGTCACTGCATCAAAAAGGAAGGAAGAGGAAGGGGAGAAAGAAAGAAAGAAAGAAAGAAAGAGGAAGGAAGGAAGGAAACTTCTAAAAGGAAATATAAAAGAAAGAAAAGGTGACTTTTGACTTTCCTTTCAGCAGTTATATCCATATACGATATAGTAAAATAACAACAACAACAACAATAATAATGATATCCCTTACCCAAAATGCTGAGGACGAGATGTATTTTGGATTTTGGAGTTTTTCAGAGTTTGGTATATTTATATATGTCTAATGGGGTATTTTGGAGATGGGACCCAAGTCCAACCATTAAATCCATTTATGTTTCTTATGCATCTCATAGACATAGGCTGAAGGTAATTTAATTCACAATATTTTTAAAATAATGTTGTGCTTCTGTACACTGAGCAGTCAGCGAAATCCTGAGACCACTATTCCTTGTATAATTCAATAATCCAGTAATTTATCTAAACCTTCAGTATTTCCAAGTTTCCTTGAGTTGGGGTCAGACCAGATGCTCTCAGGGTTAGTTTTGGGTTTTGGAATAATTCAGATTATAAGTCCAGATAAAGGAGATTCAGACTACTCTGCGCATTTCTTCTGATAATGAACTCAGGTTTTCAAAAACAGTCATTTCTGGATATTTGCAACAACAAAAAAGAGGAGGGTCTGTGATTCAAAAAGCAAGAGGCTTCCTTCCAGTCTTGTTTTTTCTCTTTTTTAAAAGACAAATAAAATAAAATACAGTTAGCTGGCCCCTTTTCAGCATGTCAATGGGGATGCTTCGATGGAGAGTTCCTGCATGGCAGAATGGGGTTGGACTGGATAGCCCTTGGGGTCTCTTCCGACTCTATGATTCTATGATTAATTAATTAACATACGGAATCAATCTAAGTGGGTCACCAATGAAAAGTCGGCTGCAAAGGTCTGGGCCTCTCTGTCTTCTTGCCTTGGAAGCAAAGTCCATTGGCAGACCTCTGCGTTTTACTTTGCAAGGAGTTTTTGATTTTCTTTATTTTGGCCTTTTTAAAGGCGTTTCCCCCAGATTCTGCCAGAGGATGAATCGGGGCTGCTGAGTCCTATGGCCCTGCTCCAGGCAATGCTAGACTGCAAGTCCCATCATCCAGCAGCACCACAGACTGCTGGGAACTGCAGACTAATAAGGCTGCACACTGCAGAAATAATCCAGTTCGACACCACTTTAATGCTACAGAAAATCCTGGCCTTTGTAGTATGTTGTGGCACCAGAGCTCTCTGACAAAGAAGGCTAAATGTCTCATGAAACTACAATCCCCAGGTATTATTATTATTATTATTATTATTATTATTATTATTATTATTTTCTTATTCCCCTTTCTCCAATATACGGACTCAAGGTGACGATTTTCCATACTATTAATCTAAAGTAGTGTCTTTCTACAATGTAGCTGGACACCCCCATTACATAATTTGTTGGGGATGCTTTGATTGAGATTTCCTGCATGGCAGAGTGGGGTTGGACTGGATGGCCCTTGGGGTCTCTTCCAACTCAGTGATTCCATGATTCTATAGAACTCTGATCCTACTGTGATTTTAATTGTTTTTAAATGTATACAGTTTTAAAGTTATAAAGTCTTGTAATGCAAGCCATGCACTGATGGACTATTGCACAATAATTTTGTATTGATTGATTTTATACCCTGCCTTTCTCCCAAAATAGGATTCTCTTACAGGGGTTTGTTTTTTATAAAAAGAAAGGAACGTATAATGTCTTGGAATTTAAAATTATGATAGATAGATAGATAGATAGATAGATAGATAGATAGATAGATGAGTCTTGGAATTAAAAATTGTGTGTGTGTGTGTGTGTATGTGTGTGTGTATGTCTTGGAATTAAAAATCCCTCTTGGAAGTGGGAATTAAATGTTGTGTGGATGCAGCCTGGGTTCTTAGCTCAGCTCAGAAGTTGGAATGCAGTGTCTCAAAGCATGAGCAGAGTGTCTCTGAGCATGAACAGAGTGGTTGCCGCTCATTGCTTGAGGAGCTACACTTTGCTTTATCGAGTTGAATTTATCTGATGTAAACACCTTGAGAGGAAGGACTCAGTTTGCATCTGCACTGAAAAAGTAATCCAGTTTGATGCAACTTTAACTGCCCTTGGTTCCATGTCGTGGAATGCTGGGATTTGTAGTTTGTTGCGGCACCTGACAGAGATGACTAAACAGCTCCTCAAAACTACAGATCCCAAGATTCCATAGCACGGAGCCATAACGGAAGTTAAAGTGGTGCCATCATGAGGTAAATGCTCTTAGCCTCTCAAAATGGTGGCTCTTCGTCTGGAAACACCCCCCCTTTCCAAAATCCTGGCTACATCTCTGACCCCACACAGGCATGATTACATATCCTGCAAGACTGACAACTTTGTGATGAATTTATGCAAACAAAATTCCATGCAAACAGCAAAACTGGGTGCATCAAAGAGATAATTGGCAGATTATACATTATTGTTATTGTCATTTATAACTCCCAGCCTCTTACAGTATTATTCCTTCATTGTGGACAGCTCTCCCAATATACTCTTGATCCCGAGGAAGGAGACATTTCTGTAATTCTACAGTTTTGGTCTTCAGCATTGCTTTGCTCATAACTTTGTAAATACATTGCAATATGAATATACATGTACATATGTATGGCTGGTTTTTTTTAAAATGGAAAAAAGAAATAAGATGGATGGAATGAACATTTGAAGGCTTTCAGTCTGTGCCTATACACACTTACTGGACAGTAATCTCTGCTGAATTCAGTGGGACATACCTCTGAATAAGCACACCTAGGACTGTGCAGTAAATAAATGTGGATGATTTGGTGGCTTATGAGCAATTTCACACTACATGCAGGCTGCTAACATTCTGGATGCAAAAAGTCAAGCATACTTTCTTAGGCTAATTGTCCAGAAAAAGAGCACAGCACTGCAATTTTATCTGCATAATGGGCTGATTGTGCAGGAGAGCTAACACTAACTGACTGGAGAGGCTCTGGCTATGTCTTCTCCCTCTGTTTTTATTATCAGCAGAACTTTAATCATGGCTTACAAAACCAACCACCTCCTGCATACATTTACAATGCAATAATTTCCCCTTCTCTCCCTGAAATCTGCATCCTGAACAGGGCAATGTATGTTCAGGGGGATGTATTGATTCTTTGGAGAAATTATAAAGGCATTTGTTCCCAAGTAAACATAGAAGAAGGCTATCACAACACCCGAGACAGACCCAGTCAATTATTTGTATTTCACTGAACAACACAAAGTTAAATTGGAAACACAACAAAATTAACATAAGGTGATTGCTGGTGCTTACAACAACAAAAGAAAGGGAAGTTGGATAGATGGCTTGAATATATTTTGATTCACCTTCCTAAGTAAGGATGGAAGAAGGTGATTTCTCTAAGAAGGATTAGGTCTTTAAAAAACAACAGCAGGTAGTTTGAGAGTTGAATATGTCTTGATAAGAGTTGAGAAAAGGGTCTTTGAGATACAGGTTGGCAGAGGAGGGGGAACTATGGTGTTCTCAAAGGTTTTTGTGCTACTGCTGATTGAAAACTACTATTGTAGCCCAGTCATCAAATTAGCCAATAATTTGGCTTCTGAGATTACAGAAGTTTGGAGTTGACAGGTAATGTGAATCATCTAGCTAATCAGTTTGGCCAGCTTTCTGTGTGCAACTCTCTTATCAGCATTAGCAAAGGCCAGTTGTTTTTAAACAGATCTTTGAGAAATGCCAAAAGCTGGGCCTTTTTAAAAAGTCGCCAGTGGCTCTTAAGTATTCTTATGGAATGACATATATGCTATTGCACTTTCTGTAAATTTACAGCAAGAAGAGGAAATTGCTTTAATAATTTAATATGAAATACAGTGCATGGCTAAGAAAGTGATACTAGACAAAACATTACCTGATGTTTTTGTGTCTTTTCAGCAAGCAGAAAGATCTTATTCTGGGATTTTTGTTTGTAACAATGCCCTTCATCACCCTATTATGAAAATCAGAATGTGATATGTATATATTGATGTATTTTGACCTGTTGTACGCTGCTTTGATTGCCTGGCAAAAAGCGGGATAGAAATAAAAAAATTATATTATTATTATTATTATTATATGAGGGTCACCTTTCCATTTATTGGGTTTTTTCAATTATGTAGAGTTGTGTGTGTAGCATCTAATTCTCCCAGTATTGAGAAGGGGCAAATAGGTTTGTGATGGATGAAATGCTTTGAATTTGTCAGTTCCCAAATGTATTTCCTTGTATCTCCTGTTTAGCAGATCTCAGATTACAGGTCAGGGAAGTATATGGGCTTGAGACCTTGAGAACAACTGCCATTAAAGAAGGCAATATTGGTCTACTCAAATTTTTCTTTATTCTATATTATTTTACAGAACAGTTAATTTTCATCTGTGTTGCAGTAGGGGCAACTACTCTCCAGTTTTATATTCCAGATTGACATTTCTAATTACTGGATAGCCATTTTAAAGGATATATAATAGTATTGGACTCAAAAAGCAGAGTTAGACTTTGCAACAAAAGGATCCTAAAATGATTTTTTTAAAAAAAATAGAACCTGCTAATTTCTAATTACATGTTCTTACAAAATACACTTTCAGACCTATATTTTTGATTCAACTTGGAGAGTAGGTTCCCCCCCCCCTAAAAAAAAGAAATATCTTTCCCAATAGGGATGTCTGTACATAGTTTGTAGTTCATTAGGTTGTTTAGGTAGGTACCCAGTCATAGAAAGAGTCCATCAAGCTTCCATAAACTCTCTTCATGGTGACATAATTGGCAGATTGGATGAGCTGTATATACTTCTCTTAGCTGTATCCTGGGGATTATCATCAGCAACAGCAATTATTATTATTTTATTTATTTTTGTACATCCCACCTTTCTTCTAATATGAGGACTCAAGGCAATGTTTCATCAGCAAAGCCTTGAGGTCCATCAATGTACCATTGCTGTGGATCTAAGAATTATACTTTCTCTCAGCTTCTAGTCTGGTTGGTTTCTACTCTGAGTATTTGTCTCACATTTTAGGCAATCAGAACAGGTTACAGATTTTGTTGTGTGTGGCCTTGTCCATCTGATTTGTAGGCTCTTTTGCACAGGATTTGGTGTTATTATTCTGGAATGTCAACATCAAAGCTGAGACCCATTGATGGGTGACTCAGGTCTTCACCGACACCATCTCAACCATGGGGCTTTCCCAGCATTTCGTCAGTTTAATCTGTGTAGCAGAATACTCTTGATTCTTTAGATGAACCAAGGAGTGGGCCATTTTATGCTAAAACCTTTGCCATGAGTGGAAAAGCATCACACAAAGCCAAATACATACACACACATAAGTGCTTTTGCTGCTAATGACACTGACAATTATGTTTACAGATAGGTAGTAATGTAGCAGCCACATTCTAACTCATAATACAGATCCCCCTTTATTTGCTTAGCTGAAGAATAAACACTGTGCTGTGAGTTGCAAGTTACCTGTGCAAAGATTACTTTATTGTTAGCAATGTGTCCCAACATGTCAGGAGTTGAGAACTTGTTCAGTTTAGAGAACTAAATAGGAGACTAACAATGTTTACACAAATATAGCAGTGATCTTGATCTGAGGTCATCAGATACTGAACTAAGGATAATGAATGGTTGTAGGTTAAGTGCCTGCATTGTTTTTTGACCTCCAAGTCTGTAATGTTGACTTTTTGAAATAAATTATACCTTCTCTGTAGGTATGATTGACCTTGGGCATGGTTACATATTATTCAGCACTTACCATATCCAAGGTAATCAGGTGAATCTATGCATCATTGGTTTATATTTTCATTAAACAACCTTAGTAATTAAAAACAAACAAAACAGGATACTAAAATCAAACTTTCATATGTTGGAGGACATAGAGTGAAGGACACCTAGCTTATGTCCTGCAGAATAGCTGGTGTGTGAAGATCAAAATCTAGTGACATTTCTACCCAAACATCTTTGCCATACACTAGGAAGTATATTGACCGTTGTGACACTAAAATATGTGATATTAGCACTGAATATAGGAGTATTTTTTTATTTATGTCCTGCCTTCTGCTACAGCTAGTTAACAGTCAAAGATCTGTCTAAATAGTAAGATCTTTGCCTGACAATGGAAAGAAAGTGGAGAAGGTGCTAATCAAGCATTCCAGGGGAGGGAATTCCATAGCACAGGAGCAGCCCTCTCCTATGTTCTCACCAGATGAGATTGTGATGTGCCTGACAAAAAGTCCCCTCCCAAGGGTCTTAGAACTCAGGCAAACTCATACAGAAAGATATCCCTGAGCAACGTTATCTCATAGCCATGTTTTGAACTTTGAGTGCAAGTAAAGTAGTCTAGTTTTATGTAGTATATTTCCTCACAATAGTCTTTTAAATTGTCCTGTGATGGTACTGTTGCCAGTAAACTCTAGGCAGGGTTAGGAAACATGTGGCTATGTAAGTACTGTTGGACATCAACTTCCATCATGGGTAATCAGCACAACCAATAAGGAGGGCTGATGCGAGCTACATCCAATAACAACTATTATGTCACAAATTGCCATTCCCAATCCCTTGTGTACTAATTTACCAAAGAGTTTACATTCATTTTTCCATATGTAATTAAAAACTGACTAACAGGAACAGATAGAATTATGCAAATTAGGTTCCATCAACTGAGCACTGAGTGCTCTATGACTCTATGTTTGGTTTGTGTAGCTGAGGTACAGCATATACACTGCATTCACTTTGATTTATAAACCAGATTATATTGACTGTGCCTGCCTGGAGTCTTGAATCATGGGATGAATCAGTCAAACAATACTCCACTGGGCCAACTGTTTGTCCACTGAAGTACTGCAATCTCCCCAGCACACAGTTAATGATGCCCATAACTCCACCAATAATGGTAGAATTAAGAGACATTGCCATGTTAGTCTGAATCAGTATGCAAAGAGATCTTGTATGACTTTTCAAACTAACTGAGAGAAAGAAAAAAGTTGGTAGCATAAGCTTATGCAGACATAAATCTATTTCCTCAGATGTATGGAGGAAGTGTCAGACCTTTATAAGCAGGCTATGTGTGTGAATAGCAATATAAAGGTAAAACTTGTTGGTATGGTGATGAGGTGAGAGACTCAGTTTTAAATTCAGTTGTGGGGGACAAAGGCAGGAGAAATGATGTTGCCTAAAGTCAAGGTGAGTAGATAACCATATGAATGATGGTGAGAATTATTGAGATGTAGTGTGATGCTGGCTGGGAACTAGAAAGGAGATGTGATGAACTTGCCAAAGTGTCCTCATGAGGCTGGGATGTTAACAAGTGTTATAAGTGTTACATCCCATTTGGACTACTGTTAACACACTCTATGTGGGGCTGCCTTTGGAAACTGTTTGGAAACTTCACCAGGTCCAAAATGCCGCGGCTAGAATGCTGACTGGAGCCAGTTATAGGGAGCGTATAACTCCTGTATTGAAACAGCTTCACTGGCTACTGGTTCATTTCTGAGCACAATTCAAAGTGTTAGTCATGACCTATAAAGCCCTACATGGCTTAGGTCCAGACCGTATCTCCCCATACAAACCACCTAGAGCCCTAAGATCCTCAGGAGAAGGCTTTCTGTCAATCCCACTACAATCCCAGGCTCATTTGGTGAGGACACAAGAGGCAGCCATAGGCTAGGTTGGCTCCTTCCCTGCTGAACTTTCACCAGCAAGCAAATACATTTTTATTCAAGCAATCTTTTTAAAATCATGCAGGCCTGGCTTTATTGGGTTGTGGGGGGTGTTGGTTTAGATTATTTTTAACCTTGTATGTTTTAAATTTTGTATGTTGTAATTTTTTAAAAAAATACTGTTAATTGGACTATTTTAATTGTTTTTAAAGTGTTGTTTTAATGTATGTGTGTGTGTGTGTGTGTGTGTGTGTGTAAAGCATACACACACACACACAAACACACAATGTGTGTGTGTGTGTGTACTGTGAGCTGCCTTGGGTCCCAACTTGGGAGAAAGGCAGGTTAAAAATAATAAATAAATAAATAAATAAATAAAGTGTTTAGTTTGTGAGGAAACCATTGTCTCTGTTTAACTCCCTGTTGATGGACTAGAGTGAGTGAATATATTCTAATTCTGCTGTTTATCTTTCAAATGTAGGGTTTTTTTTGTTCAAGGACTCCTGTTCTGAGGTCTGACATGGAATATCCAGGAAGACTGAAGTGTTCTCTGACTGTTTTTTATTTTATTTTATATATTCCCATCCCTGATGTCTGATTTGTGTATGATTTATGTCCAATTATGTCTGATCCCTAAAGTAGGTTCAGAACCTTGGCTAGCTCCTGAAATAAAACCCAGGGTGAATTCATCCTCTTCCTGATATAAAAACCACCAGCTTCCACTGCATTCAAGATGTGTCCATCTTCACCATGCTAGTTTCATCTTCACAATGGAATAATGTTGGTACAGTGGAGAAAACCTGGGCAGTGTGGAAGAAGAATAGCTTTGGAAGAGCTCCAGGAGTGGTAGAGGAATCAAAGTTAGGACTTAAAAGAGCTTAGGAAGACTGCAGCAGATTATGTATAAGTACCACATTTCTTAAACAAGTAACCAGTTAGCAAATGGCTAAACGACTATAAGGTCACAGATATTACTGGTATATTAAATATTACTTGCCTAATAATATTCAGGCTGGCTCCATGGACATTTGTGCCAGTTTATCTTGAAGTCTTTTGTTTCTAGGTAGTTGTAAAGGGAAACAAAAGGAAGCAAAAGCACAAAAAAGGTTAGAAAGCAAATTAATTTTTAATTTTCTTATAAACACGAGGGACATGATTTATGATGCCCCCTTGTTTTCTCTGAAGGACAGCTAATGGTCTCAGCTAAATGTACTTTGAAAAACAATTATGTGAATTGTCAGGACAAACCTTTTGTAAAAAAACAAGTATGCCTAGTGTATTGCATGCAAACAAAACAGGTCGAGTCTGTGTCTTAATTTTTTAAAATAAATCAACTCTCTTTTAGGACTGTACTCTTTTCTAATAATATTGAATTTTTGTTATGAACTTTGAAGCCTTGCTGCAAAATTTGCTGTCTTATACTTTCAAAAACAAAGTCAGAGGGAGAAAGTATCTTAAAGTGCATGGAAAAAAATAAGTAAATGTGAATACAATGCTCAGTAGCACGCTGGGCACTTCTTGTATCACACTCCGCCCTTTTTAGCATAATCAAAGAATAAAACATAATACACATACTTAATTTTGATTTTCCCCCTTGATGTTGATGCATTCATTCTCAGAATTCCAGGAAGAATATCTGTGAATATTTCATAAAGCATTCTATCTCCTGGCAGTTATGGCAAAATTGTTTAACTTATGCAAAAATAATGACACTTTCACCTTATGAAGTGCTTCTCATAGGCCCCATACAGACTGTCCAAATAAAGCTGTTTCAGGTCACTTTGGAGTTACGCTGTTTAAATGATGCATGCATCCTAAGAGTCCAGTAGATGCACCAAAGCTGTGCTCCACTCCTTAGTACTGGATCATGGCTTTAGCGCGGCTTGCGGACGCTTAGAACGCATGCATTATTTAAACAGCATACTTCCAAATTGACCTGAAGCAGCTTTATTTTGGCCTGTCTGTATGGGGCCTAGTTGGGTACATTTAGGGGATATGCCATTTTCTGCCCTGCCCTTTGCTGCTTGCCCTAAATTCAAGCACTAGTGATAACTAGAATAGTTCATTGGTGGTCTTCCGGTTGTGAGATTGACGGTCTTCCGGTTGTGACGTCAAGGCAAACGGAGTCGAGAAGCTTAGCTCCGTCTCCGCTGGTCCATCGCGGATTCGTATAAGGCCTCAATTCCCACCAGTTGAGAGTCAGGAGATTCCCCAAATGGACTTCAACTCAGGAAGCCTTCTTCGGCAGGTGGTTAACAAATGACAATAACAATTGGCTTACTTATAAAGATTGTATAAGTAAGGATCAGCAAGGAAATCTGTTACTTAAATCCAGGGAAGAATTAAAGAGGGAAGGTTTTGAGTTAAATTGGTTTAGCTATTATCAGATTAAGAATAAATTTTCAGAGGATAAAAAGACGACAGGAATTGAGGAGAAATGGAATGAATTAGATGAAATATTCTGGCAACCAGATAAGAAGAAAGTGTCTAAGTTTTATAGATTGCTGATAAATCGTATGTTGGAGCATGAATCTATCAAGGAATATATGCCCAAATAGGCTCAGGATCTAGGAGAGAATATTAACTTAAATGAATGGCAGAATGCATGGAAGAAGACCCGTGATTTTACAATAGCACAGGAACCCAAAGAGAATTTGCTAAAAATTATGAATAGGTGGTATTACACACCTTGGAGGATTAAAAGGATGTACAAACTAGAATATGGCAAATGTTGGAGGTGTAATTTTGAGAAAGGTAATCTTGTGCATATATGGTGGAAATGTAAAATAATTCAAGCATTTTGGAAAGAAATTCACAACTCAGTTCAAAATATTCTAGAGATTAAATTTCCCCTAGACCCAAAGCTTTATCTTCTTAATATGACAACAGTGCTAAAATCAGAAGATGAGAAGCGACATTGGAGAATACTGTTGTATATGGTAACCGCTGCAAGGGTGGAGGTTGCTAAGCTGTGGAAATCGAATAAAGCCCCAACTTGGGATAACTGGATGATGAAAGTTAATGATTATAGGGTGCTTGATACACTTTCTTGCAATGTTAAAAACTTTAGCAAGAAGAGAATGAAAGAGGATTGGAAGTAAGTGATAGCCCTCTGGGGAAAAGAATGGAATTTGAATGCGGAACTTATTGAAATTTAGATGGAGGCATTGTATTGTTCCTTGTTCTGCCATTTTAGACTGATGTCCTTAAATGCTAGTGTCCTAAAGCTGAGCTTTTTTCTCTCTTTTGTCTTTATATCTCAATGGTTAAATAGGCTCTACAGTCAACTGGATACTATGAGTCCCAAAAGACAAAGGAAAAAGGATGATAGGAACATAGGGAAAATACCATATAAAATAAATTGTTGTATATATAATCTGTCTGTATGGTCAAACTGAGTAGGTAGCACAACAGGCTTACTTTAGGGATAACTTTAGAACTAATTTGGATGACTGTACTATTGTAACTAAAGTATTTGGACAAACATACACAAGGTTAGCAGTATTATTTAATTTATACATCAATATTCTTGAGCAGTGTGAAAATTGTGACTGTTATGAGATGAGTTCTTCAACATTCCAGGACTGGAAGGAAGGGAAACCTTGGAAGGGTCTTAGAAGATAAGAAGATATTTTGTATCAGAATTTAGATGTTTTAGATGTTTTACTTTTCGTTTGTTATATTGTATACATCATCTTCTTTATGTAATTTTTGCTGATAACATGGCAATTTGTTTTTATTTGTAAAATTAATAAAGATTATGTAAAAAAATAGAATAGTTGGGTGACTCAGGTCTTCACAGACACCAGCTCAACCATGGGTCTCTCCCAGCATTAGGCCACCAATTCCTCTTTGAGATGTTTATGGTAGCTATAGGTAAGGATATAATTCTCTGTTAACTTCATTTCTGGCAGGGAGAAAAAAGAATATTATTCAATATTCCCCCTTCTCTAAAAATGTCTTTGAAAACTTTGCCATTCTCATAGCAGGGAGTAAGTCTGTCCCCAAGATTCATCATTTTCCTTTGTCCACAACACAGCCAAGGAATGTCTGGGGAAGGGTGGGGAGCAGATGAGGATCATCTAGCTATGTTCTGATAGCTGGATGCATTACAAAATCATCCTTTTGGATTCCAAGGAGATGTAGGAGATTCTGGAGGATGCCTGCAACACTGTGTGTCCAGTTAACTGAACACAGTTGGGTGATCCTGGCTACCCCTCCCATTTTATGGCCATGTTGTGGTAGGGCATGGGAAAACAGTGAGTGTCTGGAGGAGTTGGGGGACATGACACTATCTCTCCTTGATCTTAGAGCTGGGGCTTTCCATTAGGAAAGACTGAGACTTTAACTAGATTTCTCCTTGTCAGGTTTTCAAACACTCAAGAAAACTTTTTCATAAATAAAGGTTAATAATAATAATAATAATAATAATAATAATCCTCCCCACCCCATTTTCTGAATATTCTTTCCATCCTTAGCTACTGTACATTTCAATTAATAATTCATTCAGAGTATTGTTGTGGGAAAAGATCAGAAACAACATGGCTAGACTACAAATGGGAATTTGTCCATCAAGCAATTGAAATATCTAACAATTTTTTTCAGTAGTTTTCCCCCTAGTTTAAATACCGAGGGATTATTTGCATTATTTTTAAGTGCACTTGGTGTCAGCTAGTTGCACATTTAAGGGGTTGGTTACATTTTATTTTGGCAAAAGCAGTTGATTTAATTCTGCCTGTAATTCAAGATATTCAGGTAAAAGAACTCAGGCAGTTGCTGTACAGAGCATAGCTTTGAGGTAATTTAGGCGCAGTACAGAGCAGCAGGAAAAGGCAGCCGGGAGCCACCTCTCGTTGCTGCATAGCAGTGCCGCAACAACCAAATTGCATGGCACTGCTATGTGAAGAAAAGGACCGTGCGCACTGTCTCTTCAGCACCACACAGCAAGGACATCCACACCACGTATGAGGGGGTGAGGGGCATGTGGGTGGGGAGCCCCTCACATGTGACGAGGGCGTCCTTCGGAGCCGGTCTGTACTGCGCCTTAGATTTGCAACGGATTTAATCTATTTGGAATCAATATTTGAGGATTATACTCCAGCTACCATATGGCATGCCATCTTCCTTGTTAGTAACCCAAACTTATCTACTGAAGCCAGCATTTTTACTAAATTGTAGGATCATAGTTTGCTGGAGTAAGCTAAATAGCCAGACTCATTTGACATTGGTGTTGACCACGATCCTGGACAAAAACTGGGCTAAATTGGTCACTATCTTGCTAATCAATATACAGTGTTATATCTGACATTGTTATTGTTAATTCAGGCAGAAAATAAAGTTTGAATTTGGAGAAGTGGAAGGATTTTGGCTTTTCTAATTTGTTAGTGTTGTTAACATCCCTGTTTCAACTGCAGCTGAAGTCAGGAGCTTCTTTCAAGTATACAGAATAGAACTCATAGATTTTGTCTGTGTGGCTGACACACAGTTGTGGAACATCTAGAACATATAACATAGTTTGTTTTTGTGTGCCTTCATATCATTTCTAACTTACAGTGACCCTGTTATTGTGTGCCTTCAAGTTATTTCTGATTTATAGTAACCCTAAGGTGAGCCTATCATAGCGTTTTGTTGGCAAATTTCTTCAGAGAGGGTTTGCCATTTCCATCCTCTGAGTCTAAGAGAGTGACATACCCAAAGTCACCCAATTGGTTCCAGGACCATGTGGGAATTCAAATCCTGGTCTCCAGTCATAATCCAATGCTTAAACCACTACTCAATGCTGACTGTCAAGGGGAATCTATCCTAGGGTTTTCTTGGCAAAATTAGCTCAGAGGAGATTTGCCATTGCCTTCTTCTGAGGCTAAGAAAGTTGAACTTGCTTAAAGTCATCCATTTGGAGTCCATGGCTGAAAGGAGATTTGACTCCTAGCTCAGACTACTACGCCATGCTGGCTTCTATAGTATAATCTGTAGAAATCTATTAGAAAGAAAGAAAAATAGCAAAGCATTTCTAGGCCAAAGCAGTTGGATAGGAGAGTGTGTGTTTGTTATTTTACAGAAAAATCAAATCTGCAGGATTATTTTTGACCACCCTTGTTTTCTAATTGTAGCTTTGTCTATTAAGAAGGAATGAGCTGAACTTCATATGAGTGACTGCTGGTGCAGTTTAAAACACTGAAGAGAGATGAAGAATGTTAGAAATTTGGAGATTGCCAATTATAAACAGGTAAGAGCCTGTCTTAGTCATTTAAATAATGATTATTAACCATTTTTAGTGTCACAAAATATATTGCATGTGCCTTGAAGATAGTAATGGGTTATGTTGTCAAGTTATGCTTTAATTATTTTCTTAGTGGCATGTCACACGTTTTTTAGTGTCTTGCTGAATGACAGGTGATGGCCTATAGCTAAACAATAAAAGATCTGGATTTGGATTTTGCATATATTTCCAGTTAGCTATACAAGTTGTTTCTGAATTCTCTCTTCAAGAAATGCTTGATGAAAGCTTATTGCCAGCAAATCGAGCATCTTCTGCACCAACACTATTATTTCCACTCATCTTTGACAGTAATCAGGCAAGGCAGATGTCTCTGACAGCTGCAGTTAATGGGAAACCTTACTGTGCAGGGACTAGACCTATGCAGCTTTATGCTCGATGGGAAATGTGTGGACCTGGATTTTACATGAAAGTAGAGAAATTGGGTTAGTGCTTCTATTTTTTATTTTTTATTTTAGCTTTTCTACTTAGCATCAACAATATGACTTTGTCCCTAAGGGTGTCCCCATTTTTCATTGTAAGGTAATTTGGTCCAATTCCTCCCTTCCTCAGACAAAGCTATTTATAATTAACACTCAGACAAAGGTCATTTGACTAGGTATAGCAACTAAAAGCACTGTGAATAATAATCAGGCAATTTTTAATGCTAAAATAGAAATTATGCAAGACCCATATGCCTAATAGACTTGAAAACAATTAAGAGAGCTACCCATCCATGGGTGAGTTGTGAATCTTTATGTGTAAACAGAACACACTCTGCTACAAAAGGGGCACAAAGGCAAAGTGGGTACAGTTGGGTGTTAATAATAATAATAATAATAATAATAATAAAATTTTATTTGTATACCGCTATTCTTGAGTAGATCATAGTGGTTCACAACATACAAAAATAATACAGTGAAATAACAACATATATCCCCAGTAACATCCAACAATCTTCCCGCACAAATTAAAACTTCAGAATACACCCTAAAACATTACATCATAAAACCATTAAAAAAACCCAATACAAACAATAGCTGGATCGAACAAATGTGCAACAAGGGGAGGAAGGATGGTATAATTAAGGAACATGTGGGAAAGCTTGTCGGAAAAGATAGGTCTTCAAATTTTTCCTAAACAAGTCTATAGAGGTGACCGAGCGGAGCTCATATGGCAATTTTCTCTGACAAACTGCTACAAAAATGGTACATAGTGGGAGCAGCTTTTGATGGTGAGAGAAGCTGAAATGTACAAAATAATGAGGAAATCCTTATTCAGTCATAGGTGCAACCCTACACTCCAGTGATGAGTAATATGTCACTATCTAAATGTTGTTAGCTTACAATTCCCATCATCCTTGTCCATTACCACAATAGCTTATGCAAATGGAAGCTGAAGTGGAACAAAGTCAGGAGAGTCACACATTCCTCACTGTTACCCTAGAGACTAATGACTTTAACCACCATCATCCGAGGTTCTGAGGTCAGCAGACTACCAAATTGGGGCACTGATGTGCATTGTTGTTGTTGCTGTGTGCCTTCAAATCATTTCTGATTTATCGTTTAGCAACCCTAAAATCAACCTATCAGAGTTTTCTTGGTATGATTTGGCTAGAGAAGGTTTGCTATTACCCTCCTCTTTACTTGCACACAGAGTCCAACACATTGCTTTGAGGTATCTAGCAAAAGTGACTTTTACTTGTGTGTATGTGTAACCTCAACTTACTGATTGACTTATGGTGTCCCCATGAATGTCATAGGGCTGGCTTAGGCCAGGAATACCGAAGAAGCGGTTTTGCCACTTCTTTCCTCTGAAATAAGCCCCACAGCACCTGGTATTTGTTGATGTTCCAAGTAGTAACCAGGCCTGACCCTGATTAGCTTCCATGATCAGATGGGTTCTGGTGCCTTATAGGCGCCTTAACACCTACTCACTGGGAGTAAATCTCATCAAAGGCAGTGACATTTTCTTTTGAATAGACCTCTATGGGGTTGTATATGAGCTGTTGTTTCCCCAATCAAATCCACATATTGAGTGAGGGAGATTTTTTCTGATTCACAGAACAAATGGTCATTTCAGATAAAATTTTATCTGATTTTAACAACTCCCACCACCACATCAATCTTTTTTATACCACGCCCTTTCTCTAAATTTGGAAGTTTGCAATCCAAAAACAGCACGGTTCAAGATATATAAAAAGTTCTAATTAAAATATAATTAAACTATCCATAGTATTAAAACAATTTTTACAGACACTTTAAAAGATAAGAAGCAAAAAATATAAACTATTATTATTAGTCAGTATTGAAAAGGACAAAGTGCGAGTTTTTTCATCGAAGCACATCTCCTGCCTGGTTTGCCCGTTCTACTTTTTCTAGAATCACCTATACAACTTGTGTAAGGAGGTGCTGTGTTTTGCCCGTTTTGGGCTAAGGCCAGCCCTCCACCACCTGTGGCATGGGAGCGTGCCCAGCACAACTCCATCAGCGCTGCCCAGCTGCCCAGCGTCTACCACCAGGGAAGGAGGGAAGGAGGAGCGCCGGTGACAGCGGCGCTACAAAAGGCCCTCTCCTGGCCTGAGAGGATGCCAGCCCTCCACCACCTGTGGCATGGGAGCGCGCCCAACGCAACTCCATCAGCGACGCCCAGCTGCCCAGCATCCACCGCCAGGGAAGGAGGTAAGGAGGAGCGCCAGTGAGAGCGGCGCTACAAAAGGCCTTCTCCTGGCCTGAGAAGATGCCAGCCCTCCACCACCTGTGGCACAGGAGTGCGCCCAGTGCAACTCCATCTGCGCCGCCCAGTTGCCCAGCGTCCACCGCAGTTGCACAGCTGTGTAGCAGGGATTAGGGGTTGGTGCATGCATTGCTAGCTGAGCTATAACAGCAGGGGAATGACGCTGTCTTTAGCCTTCCTCTGCTTTGGCATTATGGTGTCATTAGGGGGAGAGATAACTGACATGGGGTATAGATTGCATGGGGAGGTGGTTGGTGGTATTGACGGCGTAAACAGAGCTTTTATTGGAGTAGTGTGGGGCAAGGGGAGATATAGCGGTAGGAGAGTGGAACCACAACGGAAAAGAAGGCGAGATCGATGCTTAATATCTATCCCTCCTTCCATCCACCATCCTAACCAAAGAGAACTGAGGGTCAGTCCAACTGTACCACAAACCCTGTCTCTGCTCCTGTGCAATGCCAGGTCTGTTAGAAATAAGACCCACATTATCTACGATCTTATACAGGATAAGAACTGCGACCTGGCTTGCATTACTGAGACTTGGCTGGGGCCTGAGAGCGATGCAGTGTGGGCACAGGCCCTTCCATCTGGGTACTCAGTTAAGGACCAGATCAGGTTAGGTGGGTGGGGGGGCGGTGTTGCCTTGGTCTATAAGAACACCCTTCCCTTAACCAGGAACCATGTCCGGAAAACTGATTTCATCGAGTGTATTTACCTGACCCTGAGGGCCAGGGACAGACTGGGGATTCTGTTGGTCTACCGTCCACCCCGTTTGTTAACAGACTCCCTAGCCGAGCTGACACAACTGGTCTCAGAACTGGTGTTGGAGTCCCCTAGGCTTCTTGTCCTGGGGGACCTCAACATCCCTTTCGAGGCCAGCTGACAAGGTCCAACGGGTGCGGCTCGGGAGTTCATGGCTACCATGACTGCCATGGGCCTGTCCCAATTGGTCTCAAGGCCTACACACTGTGCTGGTAATACACTCGATGTCGTCTTTAGCACGGACATGGATACTCTGTGGGCAGAGGTATGCAATATCTCTGCCCTATCATGGACGGATCATTTCTTAGTCGAGGCTCGACTCAAGGCTTCTACCCAAATCCCTCCCAGGGGTGGAGGACCTATTAGGATGGTCCACCCTCGAAGGCTGATGGAACCCAAAAGGTTCCAAGAAGCCCTAGAGGGTTATATGGTTGGAACTGACGGCGATTCTGTTGATGCCCTGACTAACACCTGGGACAAAGATCTCTCCAGGGCTATACACAGTATCGCTCCTAAGCGTCCTTTCCGGCCCGCTTCCAATAAACAACCCTGGTACACAGAAGATCTCAGGGAAATGAAGCGGGCCGTGCAATGACTAGAGTGCAACTGGTGAAGACACCAGCATTTATCCGACAAGACACTCCTTGAGTCTCTTTTGAAGGCTTACGGAGTGGCAATAAGTGCAGCAAAACATTCGTTTTATGCTGCACGTATTGCGTCCGCGGAGTCGCATCTGGCAGAGCTGTTCAGGGTAGTGAGGGAGATAACACAACTGCCCCCCTCCCTGAACCCTATTTTAGAACCATCAAAAGCCTGTTGTGACAAATTTAACAACTTCTTCGTGGATAAAATTTCTCGGATAAGGGCTGATCTCGACGCCAGTATTTCTTCAGAGCCTATAAGAGAGGCATCCAGAGCTTCCATGGACTCTATGAAACTGGATCACTTTGAGTTTGTGAATACCGAGGAAGCGGACAAGATTCTTGGTAGTGTTAGGAAGACGACATGCTCTCTCGATCCCTGCCCTTCATGGTTGACGGCCCAAGGGGGAATTGCGGTAACATCTATGCTGTGCCACATAATTAATTCATCCTTTAGCGAGGGGCGATTTCCATCCAGCTTGAAATTAGCAGTAGTCAGACCTCTGCTAAAAAAGCCCTCCTTAGCCCCCCTGATACGAAATAACTATCGACCTGTGTCGCTGCTGCCTTTTTTGGAGAAAGTGATCGAGAGAGCGGTTGCCTTCCAACTCCAAG
The DNA here is from genome assembly GCF_019175285.1 of Sceloporus undulatus. Classification (NCBI taxonomy): domain Eukaryota; kingdom Metazoa; phylum Chordata; class Lepidosauria; order Squamata; family Phrynosomatidae; genus Sceloporus; species Sceloporus undulatus. The sequence continues at coordinate 100,079,566 of NC_056523.1, forward strand.
CGATCTTGGATGAAACGGATTTTCTGGACCCATTTCAAACTGGCTTCAGGGCGGGCTATGGAGTTGAGACTGCCATGGTTGCCTTAGTCGATGATCTCCGTCTGGGCATGGATAGGGGTAGCGTATCCCTGTTAGTGCTTTTGGACATGTCAGCGGCTTTCGATACCATCGACCATGGTATCCTTCTGGAACTCCTGAGGGAGTTGGGTATGGGGGGGCACTGCGCTCCAGTGGTTCCATTCCTACCTCTCGGGCAGATTCCAGATGGTGCAGCTGGGGGACTTTTGCTCCGACAAGAGGGAACATACATCTGGTGTCCCTCAAGGAGCTATTTTGTCCCCCATGCTATTTAACATTTACATGAAACCGCTGGGCGAGATCATCCGGAGAAACGGGGCGCTGTGTTATCAATATGCTGATGACACCCAGATATGTTTCTCTGACTGATGCAGTGACTAGGGATGGCATCTCTCCTCTAAATGCCTGCTTGGAGTCGGTAATGGGCTGGATGAGGGAAAACAAACTCAGTGTGAATCCAGAGAAAACGGAAGTACTAGTGATAGGCTCCCCGGGCCCGGGTAGTGAAATTTTTCCACCTGTCCTAAATGGGGTCACGCTCCCCCTTAAGGACTCTATTCGCAGCTTGGAAGTTCTTCTGGACTCGTCACTCCAATTGACATCTCAAGTGGATGCGATGGTCAGAAGCGCCTGTTATCAGCTTCGGCTGATACGCCAGCTACGACCCTACCTGGGCCAGGGGGACCTTGAAACTGTGGTACATGCTCTGGTAACCTCTCGATTGGATTTCTGTAATGTGCTCTACATGGGGCAACCCTTGTACCAAATCCAGAAGCTTCAATTAGTGCAGAATATGGCTTCGAGACTGGTCGCTGTCTGTTCCAGGGCTGACCACATAACACCCATCTTACAAGATCTCCATTGGCTGCCCATTCACTTCCGGGCGCAATACAAGGTGTTAGTTATTACCTATAAAGCCCTAAATGGCTTGGGCCCAGGTTACTTGGAGGACCGCCTCTCCCCATATAATCCGCCCTGCATACTCAGGTCAGCCGGGAAGAACCTGTTGAGGGCTCCGACTGCAAAATATGCATCGACTTCGCAAAGGGCCTTTTCTATCTCGGCCCCAAAAATTTGGAACACCCTTCCTGATGAGCTCCGCTCCATCACTTCCTTGGATCTCCTTAAAAAGAAACTTAAGACCTTTTTTTTCCATCAAGCTTTCCCCCATGTGCTCTGATATCATGTGGTTTCCCCCCCCCATATGTATTTTGCATCATGGCTCATCAGCTCAGCTGTCTTTGATTTGGTTTAATAGTTTTTAAATTGTATTTGCAATTTTTATACAGTTTTATCGTTATGTATATATTGTATTTTTATTCTGTACTGCTGTATTGTTGTATTCTTTTGTTTTGTACACTGCTTTGATCAATGCGGAAAAGCGGTATAGAAATAAACTTTATTATTATTATTTATTAAAAAGAGTTCTTGTTGCTAATGCATATGTGTGTGTGCATGCACACAACTACACACCCCTCTTCAGTCACTCACTCTTTTTCATGAACCCTTTCTTTAATGCATACTACATGAAATTGGAAGGTGTAAAAAGATGACCTTGTTCACTTGCTTTTTAAAAGCAGCTACTATATAGCTATTTCCTATTCCCTCCCACCCCACCACACATCCTGTTATTGGCTGCTAAGAACAATAAAAAGAGAAAAGATTAGCACCATTACAATAGAAAGTTGCCATATCAGAGCTGAAATAAATGGGGGAATGTGGCAACAGCTGCACAAAAGAGCAATAAAAAAACCTCCATACCTTTGGCTTGCAGGACAAGAGAACAGTTCACAATGTATTATAATTAGTCTGCAGTATATTACCCCTTGTAAAAATGTGAAGGAAAACACAATTTAAAGATATATTAAAGCCTTTCATTTCCAAGGCCTTTAGAGAGCCGTTTGACTTAGGCCTGTGCCAAACCAAAGCTCTAGTGAGCTGTTAGGTTTTTAAGCATTTCATACTCTTTAGACCAGCTATAGTTTGTCAGATCAACAGCTTTGTCCTCTAGTTGCTGGACTTGCACACAGACTGGATCCTGATGTAAAGGGAACAAAATTCATGTTCATGAAAAAGGGTTTTCCCATTTCTTCCTTTCCACTGCAGTGAACTTTCAAAACCTGTTTTGGGTGGGATGGGGGTACTTTGGAATGGTCTGGGCACAGGGAACTGCAGATGGAGACTGACCACTTAGTGAAACAAATTATGAACTCAGAGGCTGTACAGACTAGCCATATAGGCTGGCATGGGGGCAGAGTGGGGGCGTGACATCTGCACAATGCATGCCCCTACTCCATCCCCATGCCGGTGTGATGCCGTGCACCGCACCACACAGCAGGTGGCATCACAGCACTCCTCTGGTGTTACGGCTAGATGATGCAGTGCCAAAAAAGCACCGAAAAGCTGTGGCGATGACAGCTATGGCACCCTTCCTGTGGAGCAAAAAAGAGCCACTTTTTGAAGCTTTTTTGACCCATGGAAAGGCATGTAGTTGCCGCAGCCCCAATCCAGAACTAAAAGGGGCAGCTGCAGGGCATCCATTAGGGGCTGTCTGTTGAGCCCCTCAGCTATTAAGGAAAGTCAGTGTTGGTAAATGGGAAATACAGCATTAGATCTTTCAAACAGAGTAATCAAACTGGTGAAGAAGAAATTGAACAACAATCATATACCACTATCCATACACCCATACAGTGTCTAGCAGAGAAAGAAATAAGTTTAGTCTTCTTGGTAAAACAGATAAAAACTTATAAATTATTTGTACATAATCAAACACGGGGTCTTATGGAGGAGAGAGAGGGAAGAAGCAAATGGTTGCATGTCAGAGTAGCAAAAGTGCATGCTTGGCAACTAGTTCTGGGTATGAAGCCATTCCAACTTAACAAACAGAGGACTAAACAAAGGACTAATGTATAGTGGTACCCAAAGGCATTGGTATGAAAAGCGTGCTGATGCAGTTGGGCCTCCTTATCCATGGATTTTTAATCCAGAAATTCAACCATCCACAGCTTGAAAATATTTTAGAAAATATCAATTCCAAAAAGCAAACCTTTATTTTGCCACTCCATATAGGGAACACCATTTTACTATACCATTACATTTAATGGGAGTTGTTCATACATGGATTTTGACATCCATGGGGAGGGGTGTCCTGGAAACAAACCCCAACAGATACCAAGGGCCCACTATATGTGATGCCTGATGCAATCACCTGTAAGCACACTGATATAACCTGTCAGTAGACAACCAATGTAACAGTGGCCAACAATATTCCCAGGTGATTGCTCCTTAAAGTGACCTCATATAAAACATACTGACCATTGGAGGGGTAGATAGTTATTTATGTTTCCAAAGATTAGTAAAATCTGTAATTGATTAGACAGATAGAGGCTAGAGATAGTACAAAAGCCTGTTTCTCAGGTGGTGTCTGCATGGGCCAGAATACTTCATGAGCAGCCTGGGCTGTCCTGGCCTCAAAGTTTCCATGGCCTCCCCTCCTCATAACATTTTGATGCAGGGAGGCTGTTCACATGTGTGTCACCTGGCATGGTTGCTGCGGTGGCAAGTTGCACACTCTTGAGGTCAGAATGAGATACCCAGCATTGATCCCAGCATCACAACAGTGAGATCCGAATCATTCGGGAAGTTCTGGAGCACACAGTGCATTTTAAATCCATTTTAAGGGGGATATCCCCTGGGTTTGGTGCTAAATGGGCCAGACATCATCTGGTCTGTTTGTATTAGAATAGGGGTGCCACCTGGACTCCCTGCTGAGTGGACAGGGGGGAGGAAATTTTATTTGACTGGTGCAGACAGGGCCTAAGAGATTAAAGTCAAGCTGCTAAAACAGGATCTTGCATGGACATAATTGCCTTTGACAACTCTGACAACTACTGTTCTTGGCTCATAGATACCCATAGATTACTGGTAAAAAAGAGAATAAGAGAACATATTTACTAATTATCAACAACATAAGCTATAAAGGTGAAATTCTTATTTAGAATAGATGAATGTCTGTTATACACATGACAGATTCTGCAGATAATGCAATGTCTGTGTTTTATCCACAGATGTTTAAATTCCTCTTTGAATGAAATACAGAGGTATTTTCTGCATTACACAAATGAAGATAGTACAGAGCATTCCTGAGAAATCCTAGTCTGTATGGATCATGTCACAATGTTGCAATTCTTTATAAACACAAGTCTTATGGCTGTCTCCATAAGTGTTGAAGATGCAAGTCGTTTAATTTCTTATATGTAAAGTTAATACTGTTAAGTTACTCCCTAAGGAGAGAGTGTATATGTATATTTACTATTTTAATACTTTTAATAACTAGAGTAATAAGATTATTAAGATGCCTGCTACTTCTTCAACTTTAAAATTCTTGTAATTCCAAGATTGCTTAAGGGTATGTTGATACTTAAGTGGACTGTTGATGCAGTTTGAACTATACTGTTGAACATGAGTTGGGAGCCCAGCAAACAAAAGGATTTGAGAAGGACCTCCAATGTGATGGTACAGTTTGGCTCCTCATCTCCTTCTTCCCCATCCTTTTCTTTTTTGACCCCAAAGAAACAGCATTTAACATCCTGAAAGATGAACAACAGCCTCATAAGAGGTGGTTGTCAGGAGAAAAATTGATATGGTCCTGATATAGATTGAGAGCACATTGCAGATTGGAAGCATATTCCATTATATCCATGCATAATAGAAGTTGACCTGTTAATACCAGTTTCATGTTTAAGCTTGTATAGCTTGGTCCTTAGATTATAGCTGATTCACCACCTTCATCACTACCAGTGCTCTCTCTAGAAGATTTAAAGGGCTCTGCACAAACTCTATCCAAAAAGAATAAATAAATAAATAAATAGGTGAGAAAAAGACTGACATCTCTTGGAGATATAATAATGCTATAGTACAAGATATCCATTCCCATGTTTTCATTGTTCCTTTGTGACTGGAGACTTGTAGAAGTTTAAACTTTAAATTGGTCCCTTTACTGCTTCTGCAGTCCTTCCAAATGATCCTGGGCTTTGCTCTCTAAACTTGGAAACAAGTTGTGGAGACCAAAGGCAACTCAGTGGTTACTAAGAGGCTGTGACAAAGAAGTACACATCCACTGCAGTCTGATAGATAATCACATGCTTTCCATGTGATCATTAGATACATGTACAAAAAAAAAATCAGTTCACCTTTACACATAAGAAGAAGAAATGTTTCTGTAATCAGTCTCTGCAAAGACATAAATATGGGTACTTTATATGACTACTCTTCTTTTTATATGGGTACTTACTGTACCTGTGTAAAATATGTTAAAACAATTTGCTGTTGTTGTTCTGTGCCTTCAAGTTATTTCTGACTTATGGTGAACCTAAGGCAATCCTATCATGGGGTTTTCTAGGCCAGATTTGCTCAGGGGAAGTTTTCCATTGCCTTCCCCTGAGGCTGAGAGCGTGTGACTTGCCCAAAGTTACCAGTGGGTTTCATGACCAAGCTGGGAATTCAACCCTCTGGTCTCCAGAGTTTCAGTCCAATACTCCACCACTATACCACACTAGCTCTGCATTAAAACAAAGCTATCAGTATATTGTAAACAACACATTACAAAACTGACTATGAATCAATATCTAATAGAGGAAATCTCACCTCCAACACCATCATAGAGGGAGGCATTTCGAGAAGGGGAATCTCCCTTTTTGAGGAGGGCTGCAGGCCTGGGAAGACATCTCTTGATGAACAAATGTCAAAGGTGTGGTACAGACCGCCCAAATGCACTGTATTCCTAGCGATACTAGGGTTAGGGAGCACACACCAACCACATGCTCCCTAACCCTAGTATGTATGGAGGGCTCCATGATTTCATGGGCCGCCCACATGTTGCACGCATTAGTGATGTTGCAGCTGCACAGCATCCAAATGATGCCGCGTAGCTGCAACATAACCATGCCGTCCTATGGCACTTTCCTGTGTTGCAGTTGCGCAGCAAACAAGAGCTGCTTCTAAGCACTCCTTTTTTGTTGCACAATGGTACCACACCATTTGGTTGCTGTGGTAATGTTGCATAGCCCACCTTCTGCAAGCAGTGTGCACCGGGCCAAAGTCAGCACAAGACTCCATCCTCTTGTGATATAGTAAATCATGTGAGATCAGACTGGAGTTCAGAGGCTATAAATTTTCCTACTGGTTTTCTGATCAGCTGTTTTGGGCTGAACCTTTAGCATGACCCACCTACTTTCCTTCTGTGCTTCAATGCATCCATGTGATTCCCCAAGCTTACGTTGACCACCTGGGAGGGGGAAGGAAGGAAAAAATTCCATCTTAATGTGACAGAGGTCCCCCCCAGCTTTCACTGTCAATTTTGTTTGCCACAGAAAATGCAGAATTTAACGTTAGCTTAGACTTTAAAGCTGCAATGGTACACCTTGCTATTTAGAGGGAAACAAATTTATCTGATAACAACATTAATTTGCTCTGATCTGTTCTTGCTTTCCATTGCTACCCCCATCTCTCTGTTCTTAAATGGGCCAAGGTAGTTTTTCCCACTTGACCAAAGTATCACACATGCCATACTCTCAATAGACTTGTGATCATAAAGGCAGAACTCTTCCCCCACTACATCAAGGACTCAGCTCACTTCATAGGAAAAATCAATAACCTTGAACTAAAACTTAGAGACATATTAATCAGCTTTGATGTGGTCTCCCTGTTCACCAAAGTCCCCATAATGGATACCATGATACTCATCTGATGATTTTTTCCAGAAGACATTATGGCCCTGTTTGAACATTGCCTCACCACAAGCCTCACCACAGGCTACAGTGGGACAATGGATTCTATGAACAGAGAGATGGGGTAGCAATGGGAAGCCCTCTAAGCCCTGTGATAGCAAACTTACATGGAACACTTTGAAAAACAAGCCCTGGAAACAGCACCGAAAAAGCCCTCAACTTGGTTCCGATACATGGATACTTTCACCATCTGGAGCCATGGAGAAGAAGACCTGGCTGTATTCCTGAACCATCTGAACAACATCCAGCCCAACATCTAATTCACTATGGAAAAAGAAAAGGAAGGAAAACTGCCATTCTTGGATGTCCTTGTCATCCGCAAACCTGAACCTACGTTTGGGTTACAAAGTATACTGAAAACCCACACATACAGACAGATACCTGCACAAGAACTCCAACCATCACCCATGACAAAAAAGAAGCACAATCAAAACTCTGGTAGACTGGGCAAAACCCATCTGTGAACCCCACTTCTTGGAAGATGAACTGAACCACTTGGACCAGGCTCTACAGGCCAATGGTTATTCCAGCCCAGACATCAGAAGGGCTGCCAGGCCCAGGAAAACCCAGATAAGTGAAGACAAGCAGCCACCCAAAGGGAAGGTATTTTTAGCATACATCAAAGGAGTCACAGACAGAATAGGCAAAGTGGTGAGGAAGCACAACCTTCAAATGGTTTACAAACCAATGAAGAAAAGCCAGCAAATGCTTTGCTCAGCCAAGGACCAGAGAGACCCTCTCACAGCCACAGGAGTTTACCGCATACCATGCAGCTGCGGACAAGTCTACATAGGGACCACCAAACGCAGTGTGCAAACAAGAATCAAGGAACACGAGAGACACTGCAGACTGGGCCAGCCAGAAAAATCAGCAGTAGCAGAACATGCCACAAACCATCCTGGACATAAAATACTGTTTGAAAACACTGAAATTCTGGACCATGCCAATCACTACCATTTCAGGATTCACAGGAAAGCCATTGAAATCCACAAACATCTGGATAATTTCAACCAGAAAGAAGAAACCCTTAAAGTGAACAAAATTTGGCTACCAGTCCTGAGGAATAGCAAAATAAGGACTCAGCAAATGCAAATGGAAAACCACTCAGAGTCAGGGCCTTTCCCAGCAGATAATGATCACCAATTAACAGACATTAATCCTCTTTTGCATTAGCCTCCCAGCCTGAGGCCTGCCAACAGCACAGAACAATACACATGCCAATCACTCCTGCATTCCCAGGCTCACACAGTATATATAGACCCACTTTTTCCAGGGAAGCATTCTCTGAAGATGCCAGCCACAGATGCTGATGAAATGTCAGGAAGAAACTCTTCTAGAACATGGCCACATAGCCTGAAAAACACACAAAAAACTATGGATGCTGGGCAGGAAAGCCTTTGACTTCACAGAACTCTTCCATTGCAGATTGAGTAAAGAATCTGATTGTAGAAATCTTTTAAGTCGGGAAGAGACAATATGTTCAGATAACTCCTCATAAAAGCCTTTCTATGATCAATGTCTGTAATATCAGAAAAGTAGAATGGACAGCTCAGAAGAAGGGGGTGCAACATTACTTAATGAGAACAATGCTAAAGCTCGGGAAAAGTTTTGAAAATTCTCTTTGTATTTGGAATCATTATTCTACTTGGACTACAGCTCCCATATGTTGTTTAAAGCTAAACTTGGGGAAGTGTTAAAAAGAGAGCTAGGAAAAGTTTCTTTTTCCCTGTTCAAGGACAAAAACATTTTCTTTATCTAGACAACAATTTCTATATGATATAGGAGTTTTTTTGCACAGCTAATAATGCAATTTACCTTTCCCAGTTTGAATCCTCTTCCAAGATGCAGCCGGATATTATCATTTGCATATTGGCACCAATGCCACCTCCTATCTAAAACCCACCTAAAATCCAGCTAGAATCCGAGCTCTGCTGGCCAATTTGCAAAGCCAGGAAGCTCCTGACTTTGCACATTGGCCAGCTGAGCGCAGCTTCTAGCTGGGTTTTAGGTGGGAGGTGGCATCGACAGCAAAATGCAAGCAACAATATCCAGCTGTATCTCAGAAGAGGATTCAAACCAGATAAGGTAAACTGCATTTTTAGCTGTGCAAAAAACTCCATATAGGAATTGAAGCATAGAGTTGGAAGGGTCTTGCCTTGAGCAAGTACATTGAGGTTCAAATACTTCAGTAGGCAAAAGAGGACCAGGACAGCTTGTAGGATTTTTGCTGGTTGCAAACACTGTAATACAGATTTGGGCCTGGAAGACCAAGGGAAAATTGTAGGTTCATGGAAGCTAAGTGGTAAACCAGCACAGTTTGTGATACTGCCCACCATCCATCTTGGTCATATAGCAATAGCAATAACAATAGCATTTACATTTCTGTACCACTTACCAGTGAAACTCAGTACACTTTAAGCAGTTTACAACCTGTAAGCCAATTGCCCCCAACAAGCTGGGTACTTATTTTACTGATCTACAAAAGGATGGAAGGCTGGGTCAACCTTGGACCCCCTGGGATCGAACTTATCACTTTGTGGCTGCAATATTGGCATTTAAGCAATGAGCCACGAGGGTGCCTATCTCACATAACATGTGTAAGATGGCAACTAGTCTTAGCTATAAATTTCCTGGCTTTATAAAGTTTAAAGCACTATGAAATAGACTTTATAATGGTTTTTAGATCACTGAAATATTTTACAGATGAGGAACAAAGTCTGCCCCTTATGAAATCTGAAGGTCCCATCCCTCTGACTTCGTAAGGGCTCACCTCTATTCTCAGGTGTTGGTCCTTAAACCTCTGGTAATGGGACCCTGATGGTCTGACAACTCTACATGTGGCTGCTGAAGAAACAGAAATTTACATTATGATGGGTGGGTTCCATGGAATAAGTGCTGCTAGGCTCTAACTGTAATAGTATATTGATGTTTTTCATCCCAGCAGGTATCCCATTTATAAATAAAAGAAAACAGTGTGGCCATGACCTTTTTGGTAAGTCCCAACTCGAGTAGGCCCATTGAATCAATTGCTGAATGATGAGGCAAATCCAGTTTCTTTTATGGGTCTCCTTATATTAGGACTAACAAGAAGACTTCAGTTTGTATATTTTCACCATCATTTGAAGGCATTTTTTTGTTTGTTTATTATCAGTTTTCATTTTTTAAAAATACTTTGCATGAATATTATTTGTGTAGAAAACACAAACTTTAGCCAGTCTTGCTTTGTAACATGATCAGCCTTCTACACCAAAAAAACCCTTGGCACTTTGTGCAGTCTGGAGTCTTAATGGAATGTTACCTTTGTGTGGCTGACTGTGGCTTATGAATCATACCAGCATATTTCAGTAAATGCCAAAGGCTGCATGGCTCCAGGTGGTTCTAAAATGACATTGCTAAGAAGATTAGATGCTTTACCCCAAGGATTAGGCCTATGGCATGCCGTAGGTGAGTACATGCCATAATGATACAGCAGGAGGAAAACTGCCTACCCATCCTCAAAGTCATTTTTAGTAGTTCAGTGAAATGCTGAATTTAATTAAATATATTCATTATTTATATAGTGCCATAGGTATGCCTGGAGCTTTACTATTTAAAAAAAAGGAAGGAAGGAATGACAAGTCTTTGCTTTCAGGAGCTTGTAGTTTGAATTATGCCTTCAATAAAGGGAAAACCGAACTAAACATCCTACCAGCATGTAAGAAAGATGCTAAAGAAACACTGGTGAGCCATCTCTGAATGCTATATTGCCATTTGTATGGTTAGTGAAAATCCCACCTGAGTCAGCAGATTGTTTTTGTTTTTTTAAGGCCGATTTAAATTGTGAACATTCTAGCTCTGGGAAGGGAAAGAAAAACTCAATAATCATGTGCTGTACATGATAATTTCATGTCCAAACATGTGCAATGTCTCAGTCCATGTATTAGAACAAAATATATTGTTTGCCACCAAAAGGAGAGAAATAGTAGTCCAGTAACCTTCCCCATCCCCAAAAGACAAACAAAACCTTGCTTAGGATAAATAGGCAGTGCAGACCATTCTGTCCTAAGGTATGGGGCCAACAGATGTTGTAGAGTAGAGATGTTTGTACTTGGGATATTATTATTATTATTATTATTATTATTATTATTATTATTATTATTATTATTATTAACCTTTATTTATATAGCGCTGTAAATTTATCTAGGTGTCTAGGTGTCCCCTTCATGAGCGCACGCACATACACACAAAACCTCCAACCTGGGCCATTCTGGAAAGTTTTGGCAAGAACTGATGACCAGCCAGGAAATAATGAGAGGCATAAGTAAATGGGTTGAATATGGGCCATTTTGTTGATCTGTAACCTATTTAACTGAATTTGGACCTGTGGATAACCAAATCAGGGTGGGGAGCAAGCTGGTACAGGTCCAGCTGAGGCCCAGGTATCAACCTTTGATCAGCCTTCCCTTGAGTGAAGAACCAGACCCCAGGGGCAGTCAATCAAAAAATGATTGGTTGCTGCCTGGAAGGCTAACCCATGGGCTCCCCCCCCAAGTCACAAGACTTCAAGAGAGAGTAAATCCCCAGATCAGTCCCAAGGGCATCCCTCCAGGACACATGACCTTTGGAAGCAGTTCCAGAACCCAATCCTTCACCAAAAGGGTGTCAAGATGTACTTCAATCCAATAATTTTTCTCTCTCCCCCCACCCATAATCTGCCAAATGAAACCAAATTCCAAGAGATACAGTGTAGGAAAGGCAAAGAAGCAGCAGCAGCAGCAGCAGTAGTCGCAGCAGCCGCCTAGGCAAAATCATACCCAGCCCCAAAGCAACCAGCTTAGATCAAACTGCACTGAGGGCATATGGTTGGGTTGTGGCAAGAAGACGAAAGAGGGCATGAGAGGGGGAGGAGGCAGAGCATTAAATAGCTTGTACTTCCACCCCCTTCATGTGACCTGTGCTTGGTACCAAACACCAAGTGCAGGAGAGGCCTATTCATGGAGACCATCGGCTTGCCCCCTCCATGCAGCATTGTTTGTTGAGTTATCAGAGAAGCACAGTAGGACTATAACAAGAGCCATGCTGGATCAGGCCAAAGACTTGTGGTCCAACATTCTAGTCTAGTTTATGCTCCACACTGTGACCATGATTAACCAATTGCCTAGTGGATGCTTATAAACAGAACATGATTGCAAGAGCTCCTATCCATGTTCTCCCACAACCAGTCTTGAGAGGCACACTGCCTGTTACTAGAATTACTTACCTACTAGTTATTGACAGCCTTATCCTCCATGAGAGCCAAATGGCTCAAACTCTTAAATGGATTGCCAAGCTAGTACATTTCTTCACTTATAGCAGCTTAGCAACAGCAACTTCATTTATATACTGCTTCATACCACCAAAGCAGTCTCTAAGTGGTTTGCAACTGTAAGCTAACTCTCCCCAACAATCTGAGTACTCATTTTAGCGACCTTGGAAGGATGCAAGCCTGAGTTGAGCCTGAGCCCTGGCTGGTATTGAACTCCTAGCATTATGGTTTGTGAGTGAGTGGCTGCAGTACAGGCATTTAACCACTGTGCCACGAGGGCTCTATGGCTCTTATATCTTCATATGTATGTGATGGGAGCTTTGACCTTGAGGCATGATTTACCATGGCAGGAATTAAATCCCACTTCCCAATGGAGGATAGGCAAAGATAAAAACAAGATTAGAGACTCAGAAATGTACATGAGCAATAGTTAGATAAAAACAACAATTACGTATTGCTTACATCTGTAGAAAATGTAGGAGATGCAGCAGTGACAAAAATAGACACAGTAGTGTGCAGATAGTATATAAAATCTAAGGCTGGAAAACTCACATTAAATAACAAGATGGGGGCAATATAAACCAGACAAGAGAACTAAAATCAAGAAAGTTTCTCACTGATAATAGGTGGGCTCTCTAAATATAATAGGTTTTGTTTTGTGTGTGTGTGTGTGTGTGTGTGTGTGTGAAGGATTTGCATTTATGAGGCATTATTTTCCTAATGCATAAATAAGACAGAAATATAGTAAGCTAATGGTTGATTTTCCTGCTATGGATGTTGTGGACAAAAACGTGAAGTTTCCTAACCTTAGTGCTACTAATGTGTTTTTACAGGGAATTTCAAGAGATTCCTGTACAGTATTGTGCTCTTTAGCTTTGAAGACTCTGAATAGTCAATAAATAGCTGTATTGTGGAGCTTGAAATAGACTGAAGCTTCATGAAGAGCATGATATATATACTGTTTGGGAATTCCCATGCAAATAGTAGTAATGTAGACTTGAGTTGATTTACTGAGACTGAAGTCTCTCAATAACTTGACTTGTATTCCACTAGGGAATAAATGACCACTGACTCAACTCGCAACTTGTATATTTTTAGTGACATACTTGCTAGTGTTATTCACTTTGAACAGCAGGCAGGACCTTCCCTCATAGCACAAGGCACATTTCTCAGACAGGAACAGCAAATGGGTTAGGGATTGAGGTAGAAGCAGCCTTCTAAAGCTTTTGAAAAGTCTTTGAAAAGCTTAAGAAGGCTCCTATGGTTTGCAGTGGGGACAGGCTGCTGAACAGACCTCAATCTTCACCTCATGCCCATTACCTAATATGTTTATTGTTCCTCTCTAAGAAGTGCATCCCGCCTCCTTTTTTTAGTTGACTCCATCTTGAGACTTGGAGTAAAAGACATGAATACAGCAGTGCTAAACAGAGGGTGGGAAGCACTTCCTATGCTCCTTCCTCTAGAGGAAAGCTGATGTTCATAATATATTTTCAGTGTTTTATTCTACTTCACCTTTTCAGGCAAAATGGAAACTTTAGGAGTTGAGGTGCTAAGGAAATACTCAAAATGGTGATGGAAAATATCCAGAAGAAGGAATAGACTCTGCAGTCCATCCTGGGTATCTACAGACATTCTTCAGGGTTTAAAAGGTAAAGACTATAGCTTAAGGACATATACTGTAATCATTTGCAGCCCACAGGCAGAACTGAAGGTTCATCTACACTGTAGAAATAATGCAGTTTGACATCACATTAACCATTCTTTTGAACCATGGCTCCATCCTACAGAATTTTGGGATTTGTAGTTTTGTGAAGCACCAGCACTCTTTGGCAGAGAAGGCTAAAAAAAAAAGCAGCATTTTTTGTGCAGGAAATATTTTTTTTCTGTCAGAAAATATTATTTTTGAACAGGAAATGTTGTTTTGTGTGCAGAAAATGGTACTTTCTGCACAGAACAGTCATGTGCAAATTTTGCATAGAATAAATTCCTGACTGCCAATCAGTTTTGAAAACAGTGTGGTTTTTGAAGACTTTCTTTCAATAGGAAGGAAATTGCTAATTTTTTTTGTTTCCTTCAGGAAAATTAAGGAAACAAACACACATCAACCTGGAATAAACATATCTCAGCTCTATGGATCAAAGGTAAAAAGGTTTGGCTTGGTATGAGGCACAGATCCCTAGGCAAGCAATTTTTTATTGATTGATAAAACAAACCCCTTGCCAACCCACTTTCTGGAGGGACCCTGAAGTGGTAGCTTTGTAAATGACTTAAATTATGGAATAGAAAGAAGGCTTATCAAATTTGTAAATAATAATAATAATAATAATAATAATAACAATGTTTATTTATACTTCCCACCTTTCCCAAGGATCGAGGTGGGATTACATCAATAGAAATGATACAATAATACAAAATACGATCAATGAAACAGTAATACTGAATTAACTGACATCCCAAATTTGGAGTAGGTGGGTATCTAATACACCCAGAGGACAGAATCAGAATTCAAGATGACCTTGATGGATTGGAGAGCTGAACCAAAAATAATAGGGTGCTCAACCTGAGAATA
>NC_056523.1:100104284-100144193 GCF_019175285.1 Sceloporus undulatus
CAGAGGATCGCTGCCGCTGCCGGAGCCCTCTTGAAGGGCCCCAGCGACAGCAACGGGCCTCTTGGAGGGCCCCAGAGATGGCAACGGGCCTCTTAGAGGGCCCCAGCGATGGCAACGGGCCTCCCAGAGGCCCGCTGCCGCTGTCGGAGCCCTGTTTGAGGGCTCCAGCAGCCACAGCGGGCCTCGGCGAAGTCTCACGCAATCTTTCTTGTGGTCGCGTGAGACTTCACCTCTAGGCCGCCACCATTTCATTTTTCAAAATGGCGGTGAAGTCTTGTGCGACCTCGGGGAAGGCAGCGCCTGGAAGCCGGGAAAAGCCGCAATCGGCGGCGACGGTGGCAGGGGCAGGCAGGGGCCGGCCAAAAGGCCTCTGCGGGCTGCATCCGGCCCGCTGCCCGGAGGTTGCCGACCCCTGTCCTATGTCTTATCCAAGAATAGGTAATGGTATCTGTAACAGGTATATTTGTGGACCTCCACTTAGGAAACTGTGAATTGAATATGGCCATTCTGTTCCTGCGTAAAACAGGAACAGAATGTCAGACCAAGTTTCACAACCTGATACAAAGAGAAGAACAAGAATGTAAATGTGATTTTGAGAAACATTAAAATTGAGAATGAGAGTTCTTCATTCCCCTCTTTGAGCTCAGTTTGTTTTTTTAATGCTGGATACTACTTGCTTCTTGATAAAGAGAGAAGGGTTACTGGAATGACTTAGAAACATTATTATAGGTTAATGTCAAAAGTGATTTTATTTAAATGGATAGCAGATGTCAGTATACTGGGTCACACTTTTTAAAAAGGAACTAATGAAAGCTAAGCACCTAGATCCATATCTGGGTTTCTTAAGTAGAAGGACTTATTCTTTAAAAGTGATGAACACCTGCTTGCACATGCTGATAAAATGCACAGAGTTTTTGATATAGTTTTCCTAATTTAGAGCATACATGTGGATTTATGTTACTTAACACCTTTCTCTCAGCTTTGAAATTTCTGTCTGTTCTTTGAGTTCAAATTCTGTAATTTTGAAAACAGTTTCCAGTGAGATCTGCATGGGGCAAATTCACTTTGTTATAAATATCTACAGGCTTTGGATCTTCTAACTGATCTTCTAGTACAGAACTTCCATTTTGTTTAAAATCTAAAGAAATGCAGGATGTAGTCTCATTTCTTCATCCAGTGAGAAACTATTGAATAGATTCTGTACTCAGAATTAACATTGACCTCTGACTTTTGGCTGTAGGCCTAATATTCATTAATTTATTCATAGATGGCAATAGTACAGCTTATCTGTTGAAAACAGGATTACACTTAATTCTCTAAGGAAGATTTTCTGTAGTATCGGTACCTCATGTGGCATCAGTTGAAAACTGAATGGTCACATAACTTGTATTGCTGAATGTTTTAGATATATATTGAACCTGGTATGTTTATGACAAATTTCAAACCAAGACTATAGATTTCTATATACCTTAAATTGACATTTGTACATTTCACATTTTATGTGAGACTGAAGAGATAGGAAAGCTCTGATTTAGAGAGGGACGTACTCTTGGACATGAATTCTACACAGTTCCACTGGAAATGCTGATTGCCATGCTAGTTTCATCTCATTTGCATTTATACTGCTGCAGGGAGGAAGTCACTTAAAAGAACAAAGGTGCAAATGAATGTCACTTTCTCTCTGATCACTACTGCCCTACCCATTCCAGTCCCACAAGCACTTTCCATTTTGCATTTTAATGGCGCCAAAATAGACTGTCCTTCAGCCCCCTGCCCCAACCTATTTTTACAGAATATCTCTCAAAGCCTCTCTGGATGTTGGACTCACTATGAACATATCCATCCCAGTAATATGTTTCTGATTCATGCTGTATTTTAAATTTAACCCACCATATGAATCCTGAGCACCATGCAGTGCTTCTACCCAACTAGCACAGTAGTCACCATTGAAATAGATCACAGGCATGGAAAACTAATATACACAATGAAGAGTTTTCCTGTTGTGAAACTGAGCAAATGATATGAGGGTGGAGATGGGGGACAGCTAAATATGGAAAAGCCAGTCTCTATGATAATGGTGATGCTGGATACATTTTGAAGTCTACATCTCACTGATATGGTGAACTGCATCTCAGTTGTACCAATTTAGCATGAAGGAAGGGATTTGTGTGACTGAATGTTTCCTCATTGGAGAATGACCTTCCACTTATAGAACTAGATGACCTGGAGATTGTCTTTGTGTCTAGTCTTTGCTCCAATTTGCTAGTTTTGGATACGAAAGGATTTCTTTATTGTATGGATGAACTTTTCATTTGTGCCCATCAGTCTCTATCTGTTGTCTGAATTGGAAATGCCCACAAAGAGGTTGGGTACCATCTCAGTGAGATAGAGGCCTCAGGCTAAAGCTGTAGCAGTTGCTCGACCCAAGTTATTCAACATCTCAACATCACTGTGAGGCTTTGAATGATTGTTTCACAGATAAAATCTTTTGCATGCTGTGATAGATACCATTAGTGGAGCAGAAGTTGATAAAAGACTTTCTAGTGACTCTGAGTGGGATAACACTGATCAATTTCAATTGGTGAATACAGGTGATGTGGACAAGCTGCTGAGCCAAGTAAGGACAACTTGCTTTCTTGATCCTTGCCCCTCTTGGCTAGTTGTTCATGAAAAAGATGCAATTAGATCTTAAGTGCAATATATTATTAACACATCTCTAAGGGAAGGGAACCTTCCACCTTGTTTAAAAGAAGCATTGGTTAGACCACTTTAGAAAAGCCCTCCCTGGATCCCAAGGAACTTAATAATTATAGACCAATTTCTAATCTTCCTTATTTTGGGCAAAATGATTGAGAGGACAGTTGCTTAATCCAAGTGGTTTGGGATGACACACACTTCCTTGATCCATTTCAGACCAGCTTCAGAGCAGGCTGTGCAGTTGAGACTGTTATTGTTGCCTTAGTGCAGGGGTAGGCAACCTTTTTGAGCCAGGGGCCAGGTTGCTGTCCCTCAGACAACTGGGGGTGTGCCGACGCCAAAAATTTATTCTCCAACATGTAGGATTTTTTTCAACATGTATGATAAAAGATTTTTTTTTTAAATGGAGGAACATGCGAAAAAAAGTTAATTGCATGCTTTTTATAAAATGTTAATATAAATGCTGTTTTTATGTCATGATCAAAATGAGGTACATTTTGCATTATTCCTAGACATGATGTAGAAATGTAACTTCCCTTCTGCCCCCCCGCCCCAATTCCAAAACACACACAACAGCACATCTGGGCATTTCACATGGCTTTATTTACCATGGGTTCTTGCAAATTTCATAGAATCATAAAATCAAAGAGTCGGAAGAGTCCAACCCCCTGCCATGCAGGAACTCTCAATCAAAGCATCCCTGACAGAGAGGCTTATTGCAAACCAAACCCTTTGGGTTTAATACTTAACATGGGTTCACATGGCTATGCATATTGAACATGTCAAGGTGGTTTAACAAGAAGTGGATTTGACCTCGGTTAATAAAAATACAGAAAAGGGAAAATAAATGCACACAGATGGGGCCAAGAATGCACTCAACAACAACAACAATACACAGGGCAGGAAAATAAAAAGGCACACACAGATGGGGCCAAGAACCCACGCAACAATACAGGGGAGGAAAATACACGTTGGCAATGGCTACCTACCTACCTCCTCCTCCTCCTCCTCCTTCTTTTCCTTTTCATCTTTGGTGCCAAACAGCACCCGGAAACGGCCCTTTTCCCTGCCGCTCACCCAGAAGGAGAGGCTTGAGCTCAGTCCTCCTCCTCTTTCTCCTCCTCCTCCTCCTCCTGGGAAGCCTCACCTTCCCATTGAGGCTGGTCAATGGTCGGCTGGGGCTGGAAACAGCCCCGCCCCTGGCCTTTTCCTATTGGCCAGCCAGCCTCAAGGGAAGGAGCTGCTCTTTATGAGCCCCGTGCGTGCGCACACAAGCTGGGCACGCACCAGCTGCCTCCGGCCCCAGACAAGGAACTCCCGGGGGCTGTGCGGCTGCACAGAGGCGGAGGAAGAGGAGGAGGAGGAGGAGGTGGGTGGGTGGGTGGATGGATGGCCTGCCGGCTGGCCACATAAACAGCCAAAAATTATGACTGCGGCGGCGGTAGGACTGGCCTGGGGCCGGTCTGAAGGCCTCGGCGGGCCTGATCAGGCCCGCGGGCCGTAGGTTGCCGACCCCTGCCTTAGTGGATGATTTCTATCTTAGCACTGACAGGGGGAATGTGTTGATTGGTTGGTACTTTTAGACCAAGAAAGGAGGGGCTGAGTCAGTGTGCTTTATAAGGTGTGTGCTTTCCCCTCCTGGTTGTTGGCAAGAAACTGAATTTCTTTCTGAAACTTGCATTTACAGTGACACCTGACTCTACAATTTATGACCCTGGACTATTCCTTCACCTTGCTTTCTGCTACTATCAGCTGTGCATAGGATTGACAGCTCCTGATCTTTGGACTGATTGATGTTGGATTCTGCTTGCTTCTTTGACTTCTGAATTCCTGGCACCCTGCCTGAGAGTGCAGTGTGAGAACAGGACAGTGGACCTCCTATGAATAAATTATTATTATTATTATTATTATTATTATTATTATTATTATTATTATTAAGCTTTATTTATATAGCACTGTAAATTTGGAAATTCATATAGCGCTGTAAATTTAGAATAAAGAAAAACAAATTGAAATTGAATCCAGACAAGAAAGAGGGGCTTCCTTTTATTATTACTATTACTATTGCTTACTATTACTATTAAAGGTCCTAATCTGGGGTTGGAGGTGAAATTACACTCCTGAAAGACTGTGTTTGTGGCTTGGGAGGGCTCTTGGATCTGTCTCTTCAAATGTCAGATAGATGTGATGGTCAGGAATACTTATTATCAACTTCAGCTAATATGCCAGCAGCCTCTTGTCCTAGGACTGGAAGACCTAAAGATGGTAGTACATATGCTGGTAGCCTAAAGGCTGGACTTTTGAAATGGTCTGTACATTGGACTACCTTTGTACCAAGTTAGGAAACTTCAGTTAGTTGAGAACACAGCAACTAGATTGATTCCTGGTACATCTAGAGCATATCATGTGAATATATTACATCAATATTAAAATCATCCCACTGGCTGATAGTTAGTTTATGAGAAAAGTACAAAGTACTGGTAATTACCTTTAAAGCCCTACATGATCTGGGTCCAGGTTACCTACGGTATTGCCTCATCACCTCATACGTTCAGAACCTTTGGGGGACATTTACTTCAACTGGCCAGGACTAGACTGGCATCTATCACCCAGGGGACCTTTTTGTTGGATGCCCCTAGACTTAGGAATGACCTGCTGTATAGATTTGACAATTAAACATGTTCTCTGAATTAAACATTGTATGTTGTTGTTGTTATGTGTCTTAAAATAATTTCTGATATATGGCGACCCCCAAGATGGGGTTTTCTTGGCAAGATTTGTTCGAAGGAGGGTTGCCACTGCCTTCCACTGAGGCTGAGAGCATGTGACTTGCCCAAGGTCACCCAATGCATCTCCAGAGTCATAGCTCAGCACTCAAACCACCACACCATGCTGGCTCTCAGTTGATTTTAAATTAAGAATTTTAAATTGGTACATTTTAAATTCTATATTTGGATGATATTAATGCGTGTATGGGTTTTAACCCATGTGTTTAAATGATTGATGTGTTTTAATCTATATTGTACCCCACCTCAGACTCTGAGAAGAGGCAGGAAAAAAATACAATTTATTATTAACGCTTGGAGTAAAGCCCCAAATAGATTCACTAGGCCACTAACATTGGAGTTGCTCAGTACCATCAATTAAGGGGAAGTCATGAAGGTGGAGGTATGGCAGGGCATTCAAAATAGCTGTTCTTGTCTCCTCAATTTGTATCTTTAAACATCTGCAAGCCCTAAGGCATGGCATTTTTGGATGCTAAGATGGTTGCTCAAACAACATGCCTTACTTTCAGACATTATATATTTACTACTTCTCCATCTCCTTCCTCTTCCCATATTTGTGTAAAATACATGATTTCTGTTAAAATAATGCAACCATATTGACTGCTGGATGACTTAAAACATTTTGATGTTGTGCTTCTGAATTAAGGATTAGTTAAATTTAATAGGTTACAGTTTAAGCTCTTATCTGAGTAATTTGGCATTATTTGGCACTATTTTGTCAGGGCTTGTATATTCTCCCTAATCCTCTGTGGAGTTGAATTCAAAGATAAATAAATGTGAGTGCTGAGGTCACAAACTGCAGTTATCTCCTTTAAAATTCTTTTTATCATATTGACAGAAAAATATACAATCTCAATTGATTGTAATTAACTTTGTCACTCTACAATTAGCTAGCTTGAATGGCTGTATTAATAAATCCCATAAACTAACAAGATTTGACAAGTCATGTGTGACTGATAATACAGGGCAGAGTTGCCTAACAAAAAGAACATTTTGCTCATTCATTGACAAGTACAAATTCTGGTGTTTTGCAGGTTTGTCTTGGTTTAATTGAAAAGTTTTTGGGTTTTTTGTTTGTTTGTTTGTTAAATGCACCAGTCTAATACTATGACTATTGTACAGTGGTGAACCTAATTACCATTCTTCCCTGCTAGCTAGAATTGCCCTGGTGGTGCAGTGGTTAAATGCCTGTACTGCAGCCACTCACTCACAATTCAATACCAGCCAGGGGCTCAAGGCTGACTCAGGCTTGCATCCTTCCGAGGTCACTAAAATGAGTATCCAGCATGTTGGGGGAAATTGGCTTACACATTGTAAACTGCTTAGGGAGTGCTTAAGAGTACTGATAAGTGGTATAGAGATGTGCTTGCTATTGCTATTGAAAGATGAGGAATATTCTTTATGTGAATCCCACAAACAGGACACACAGTAACCATATAGACCCTTGCCATGCTTTACACATTGTAGAGGTGGGGCCAGTTGGGCCATTTAAGCTTACTACATTTCTGTACTGTCTCATTTCTCATTTTGTACTGCCTGCCCAGTTCTCACTGGAAGTTCCATTTGTAAGCCAAGAATGGAGACCCTTTTCTAGTCTGGAAGTTGATGTCAAATTTGTGAGGAGTCTTGGTAGTTCCATTCCTGCAGTGAGCAATGCTAATTATACGGTGACAGTGCCAGAACTGACATGAGACAACTTGAGCTTTCGCTTAAAACCTGTTGCTAGTTCTAAGTTGGGTAGACCACTGAAATAATGATACTTTCACAAGTGTTGAATTACTAACTTCCCACTGATTCAATTGGAATTATCAATTAGATTTAGCCCTGTATGATCTACAACTACTTATCCAAATGAAGTTGATAACTTTGGATAGAAAAATGTTTTGCTGTTATGATACAGTGGTTTATGATTATGCCTTGTTGGTTTGATTTTCTTTTGGGAGATAGTATTTTACATTAATGTGCCCAAAAGCCAACATCTAATGGTCTCCCCAGCTGAAAAGAGAGAGACATTAACAGGTCTTATAATCAGGCTGGTATTAATCCCTTCTAATGGCAGTAGAGAGATGATGCTTGAAGCATTCTAGCAGGAGAGATGATCATTCAGGTGCACACATCTGTGAAGAATGTCTCTCAGTGAACATGGCTGAAGCTAAGGGAATTAGCTGTGTATGATATGAAGGGAGGTAATCAGTTTTGCACCAGATCCCCAGGGCCGTCACATTTCATTTGACACACATCTTTTCCATCAGCATAATCAGCTCATTGGAATCTTTCCAGAACAAAAAACAACAAAAAAAACAGACGCCCTCTGATGATGGCACAAGAACACAGAGCATAGGCCCAAAGCTTTTATTTAGTGTCCATGAATTAAATTTAATTCCATGAATTCCACTCTGTGCTTTTGTTGCTGGGAAAAGGGCAGAACCTCAATGTCCCATCCCCCCCCCCCCTTGCTTAGAAACCACCAGTGAATGCTCATGGCTTCCATGTCAGAGGAATGGTGAATCTTGATTTTAGTCTGAAGTTTAAGGGAGCTATCCAGAGTGCTGAGGCCTTTTCACCAAATAGGTTCCACAGCTTGGATTGTTCCTTTAAAGTTCAAAATAAAACTCACAGCAGGTTCACCACACTACTCTCATGAAAGCCACCGCTTGCCATTGTGCAATCTTCTCCATCTTTCTGTAAGGTTCAAAGCAGATTTTCAGGAACATCAGAAGTTGCAGGGGAAAGTAAATGCAAGGGAAAGGAGGTGGCTGATTTTATTATTTGTGAAGTGCCCACATGTCAGCATCAACTCATGGAGATCCTGTGAATGAAACCCCTCCAAGATCCTCCTATCCTCTGTTTCTCTGCTGAGGTCCTGCAGGTTCATGGTTGTGTCCTCTTTGATTGAGTCAATCAATGTGGTATGTAGTCTTCCTCTCTCAGCTGCCTTCCATTTTTCCTAGCATTATTGTCTTTTCGAGTGAGTCATTTCTTCTCATGATGTGGTCTAAGTATAACAAGCTCAATTTAGTCATCTTGGCTTCCAGGGACAGTTCAGGCCTGATCTGTTCTAGAACCAATTTGTTTGTTTCTTTGGCCATCCATGGTATCCTTAACATTCTTCTCCAGCACTACATCTCAAATTAATTGATTTTATTTCTACCATCTTTCTTCACTGTCCATTTCTCCCATCCATACATGATGATAGAAAATATGATAGGTTGGATGATTCTAATTTTGGTATTCAGTATTTTTGTACTTTATGTTCTTGTCTAGTTCTTTCATAGCTGCCCTTCCTAGCTTCTTATTTCTTGACTGTGAACCCTGTTCTTATCAAACACTGATTCCAGGTATGGGAAATCTTTAACCATTTCAACTCCCTCTTCATCTATATTGAATTCCTGTATCTGGTCTGTGGTGATTATTTTTGTTTTCTGAAAGTTCAGCAGCAAGCCTGTCTTGGCACTTTCCTTTCTGAGCTTCTTTAATAATTGTTTCAAGTCTTTGATGTTTTCTGCTGGTATTATGGTGTCATCTGCATATCTTAGGTTGTTGATATTCTTTTCTCTGATCATCATTCCTCCTTCCTCAATGTCTAAACCTGCTCTGCATATTATATTTTCTGCATACAAGTTGAATAGATAGGGTGATAAAATACAGCCTTGTCAACTAGGAATAGTTCTGTTTTACCACATTGTGTTCTGATGGCAGCCTCCTGTCCTGAGTACAAGTTATGCATCAGGAGAACCAAGTGCAATGTAACACCCATTTCTTTAAGATCCTTCCACAGTTTTTCCATGATCTATACCATTAATGGCCTATTTTATTGTTTCCCTTTTCATAAAAAAAAGGTTGATATCCCAAACAAGTTTACGATTGATTTTGCAGGCTATCAAATTTAAGATCTAGAATGGTCAAACCTTGTTATTATTTCATAAAATTGCTGTGTTTGGTCTATTGTATAAAAAACTTGGTGAATTTGAAACATTATATGCACAACCAGTCAAATTTTGTTTCATTCATATCATAAGCAAAGTCATCAACATCTACCTGGGTATCACCTGGTAAATTTCTAGTAGGCCCACTGTACAATGGCTCAGAGAAAGCATCAGAAAATGTATGACATGTTAGATACCACATAAGACATAGGTAGGGATAACCTTCATCTACTTTTCTATATAGCATGCACAAGCTAGTTGGGCTGGAATAATATTTCCTAGTAAGACATTTATTTCAATTAGAAATTGTGATTTTGCCTCGAAGTGCAGAAAGTCGCTGTATCATGAAATTATTCAATAGCTAACTGGCTATGCCTCTATTTTCAATCACAAATTAGTAGGCTTATACATTCAAACCATTTCCTATGCAAGAGAAGAGGTCCTACATTTGGTGGAAGTTGTACTTTGCATACAGAAGGACCCAGTTTAAATCTTTGGACTCTCTAATTAAGGTAAAACAAACTTTCTGAAAGCCAGGAGAGCCAGTCACAGTGCAGGCAATACTGAACTAGACAGACCAACAGACAATTTAATATGTTTCTGCCTGAGTGGGAAATAGTAGACCATACAAGAAGGATTAAATGCAAAATGGAAAAGGGGAACAACAGTGACACTTTCAGAATATAGATTAAAGTTACTCCGTTCTATCCTGTTTACTGCTTGGCATGATCTTAGTTTCTGCTTTAACTTAGTGTTGTGATGCTGGGCTGCTTTTAGGAATTTATTTATATAGATGTTTTTGATATTCTCAATTTTGTCATCTTTTGTTCGTCACCACAAGAGCAATTGTTTTAGGATGACTAAGAAATGGAATGAACAAATGAATGAATAAAAGGCCCACAGATTTAAATATGGAATGAAAGAACAATTTTTTCAGTCCACACATACTTTCTTCCCATAGACATTCCAGGATTGGCATACCAGGTGTTTCCCAATCCAACAGTCCTCAATAATGAACATGGCTACAAAGAAAATACACACACACACACACTATCTTGTAGTCAGAGAAAACAAACTGAAAGCAAGCAATGAATCCGAGCTACTTTCCCTCCTCAAGAACCTTTGATTTGGAATGAAAAATGACAGAATAATTCTTCTTGTGCCTGAAGAATGGTGGGACATAAAATTACTGATTTTCCCACATGAGAAGTGTGAGATAATTACAGCGTTTCATCACTCACAAGGGACATAGCTCACCCATTCTAATCAGGGGTGGGGAATTCCTTTTGAAATTCGTTGTTTAGGAGGTTTTATTGTTTTACTGCATCAGCGCAATTAAACAGCAGGGTTATGTGTATGCATGTTCACACTGGAAAAGTCTAGCAAGTGACATAGAAAGTTGTCTTGCCAATGAGGTGTTGAAATTGTGTGTTGTTGTTTTTGCTGTGACTGGATTCAAATTTTCCCAAACAGAAAATGTCGCACAAGGGAGTGGGGAGGGGGGAGATAGCATGGTATAGTTTAGGAGGAAGATAGTATGAAGAAGACAAGCTGGCCATGTCGCTGGGAAAGTTTTCTGGCCACCTCCCCATCAGCTGTGTGCACCATTGTATAAGCACACCGCTGGCAACAGCCTGCTTCCTAGATGCCATATCATTTGATGGGCAGCCCTTTGATCGGCCACACAGTCACACCTGTGATCCTCCACCAATATAGGAAATTGGAGTATTGGTGTGCCCAGTAAAACACTGGCAAAGCACAAAAATGGAAACACCCCCTACATACCACGTTCACCCCATGTCCCTTCTTGGACTGTCTGGTTTGTATATGTTGTAATGACATCCATTAGAGGTGTCACACTTTCACTTTTTTGAATTGCTGCCCTGAAAACTTGAGTATGGTGGCTCTGTCCCTTTTTAATGTGCACCTCCATTGGTGCATTTATATGCAACTTTTGGATTAAGATTTAGGATGTATCACTCCTTCAGAGCCAGGCATTTATATGCAGGGTTGAAGGTGCACATTTTCTGGACTAAACTGGAATATTCTGAGTTCTTTTTGCTCTGGTTTTTAATCCTGGAGTATAGCTTTAATACAATTTCTTCCTGCTTTGGAGGTGCGTGTCACCTAAACACCCCTTCTTCAAAGTGGTTTTATACTGCTTTATTTGGCCCATGTGTTTCACTCCAGAGAGAATGGTTTCCTGGTATACATTTCAACACTATCTAATCCCTTATCCTCATGAAGATACTCTTGACCAGTTAACCACATCTCCGCTCTGGATTCTACATTTACTTTCCAATACTCACTCATGTTTCCTCTCCCCTTCCTCCTGCCTTTGTCCACCAATTACCATTGTTAAAACTGCCACATCTCTTCTCCATATCTAAAAGTTTTTGAATTTCAATTAACATTGTCAACCAGCTTATTTAGGTCTGTTTCTGGACTCTCCACAGCTAACACCTATGATACTCATTTTTGGAGATGAGATGGCCTCTGGAATAGCCTCTTTAGGTCATGGGACCAGGGGTGGTTGTGGAGAAAGAAACTATTTTCAGGGCTGGACTGGGGGCTGTTCCCTCACTTTAAGTCATGTGGCTTGGGGAAAATTTCTTTGAATTTGCCCTCCATTATAGGGCTGGTCAGGGAACAACCCAGGTATTTGTATTCTTCTTGGGGCCTGAGTGTTCACCCAAGGGATGTTAAGGAGGTGTATTGCCTCAGTTGTTCCATCCCTAGATTGCTTCCTGCTTTTGTTTATCACAGAGTTAGTTAAATTGTTTAATAAGTCAATAACGTGGACCTCACTCAACCCATGTTCTTGTGTCTGGTCTCTTCATTTCCATTGTGGGCCAGCAATGTTCTTTTCTCCCTTTGGGAGTTTAAAGGAAGAAAAGAAAAATTGAGCAAAAAGCACAGGAAAAAAGCTCCGCTGAAAACTCAAGGCACCCACTTTCTTATTAAGGTAGGCTTTGGCTTGGGGCTTCGGCTATTGACAATGCTCAGATCTCTCAATTAACCCTGGAGGAATGCATGCAAAATGGCAAATGATATTAACAATCTTTCCTTCTGCAGCATCCTCCCCCAGCTATATAGCACCACATTCAGACCTAGCCACGTTTGTTATGTTCAGAAACTCTCAGAGAAATTCATCTTTGTAAACAGTGCATGAAACATGTTTTTTTATAGTCATCATATCCCTACTTAAGTGTATTTTTAATGAGGTTTTTGAACACTCTTTATTAATGTTTTTCCCCTCCCGCAATGCTCTCCCCATTTATGGCTACTTTTCTCATGCAAGAAAAGCCCAGAGCAAGCAATTTCTTCTTCTGACCCAGAATTGTCATCACTCCCTGCAACTGCATTTTCACTTTTATAAGAATGACAGATCCCATCAATCATTATTTCTTGGTTCTCTCCCCACCTCAGTTTGTGTGCGTAGAATCACTTTGGTATCTGTCATGGAGTGCTGGATGAACTTTCAATAATCCTACTGGATAACAAACACTATATTTATGGTGATATCTTATGGGGCTAGACCTTGCTCTTCTGTTGTCTCTCTTTTCCTGCTCCCTGCCTTTCTATTAATTATATTTGGAGTTCAGCACTGGGCCTGAGGTCTGAACATGGTGACAAATCAAACAATTTCAGTGCTGTACTATTATTTTTCTTCCTCATCCAAGACTATTAAAATTTGCCTCTTTTGTGTTTACACTGACCTTTATCTGTATACCTTTGCATTAATGCACTGTATTGGCTGGCTTTTTGTTGTGAATGAGACAAAAGTGCCAGTGGCACAAAGTAACAGATTTCTTTTAAGTCTCACTTTGGAGGAAAAAGATTGCATTATTTTATCACTTGCTCCAAAGCAGACAAAGGAGCCTTCAGATCACCCCAAACAAAAGTGAACACACTTCATTTTTTAAATATATGGTAATGGAAAGAAGCGAGCAGGAAGGTCCATTTAGATGAGAATTCTATTCTCCACAGTTATCAGGTGTTAGAGGTAGTTCTGGATGGGAGTTACATAGAAGGCTGGAGATCTCTAAGAAGTTAGGTCAGGGCATTTGTGATCCTCTTCACAATTGGCTTGGGTTGTCATGATCTTACTAATATAATTACTGTCCATGAATCTGTCCTTTTAATTTTATACACTGACTCCAGGTCACAATGAAAGCTTGCATGGTGTACAGGTTTGAGTATTAGACTTGGTCTGGGTAGACCTAGGACTTTATCACATGTTTGAAAAGACATTTTCCCTTGGAACCTGTTGGCCAGAGGGAGGTGGGCCCAGGGTTGGGTCTTGGAGCCCAGAGGCTCCATTCTGGGTGCTGGGCCTGGGGACAGGGGCTCCGAGACTTAAACCTTGGCCCCAGTTCTGGCTGGCTGGCTGGCAGACTCTGCCCCCAAAGCCAAGCCAGGGAAGAAGCTTCAGAGGAAGGAAGGAAGAAGGAAGGAAGGAAGGAAGGAAGGAAGGAAGGAGGGAGGGAGGGAGGGAGGGGAGGGAGAGGTGAGTGAGGGACTTTTCTCCCCAATGGCGTGGCTGCATTCACTCCACCATTGGGGACAATGAGGGCTTGCCATCCATGGATGCTCAAATTCCCAGATGGCAAGTCTGCAGATAAGGAGGGCCCACTGTACTATGTGTTGTGCAATGTAGGACCTTTGTTTTGTCTCTGAGCACACCAACAGCTGAACATTCTTTCAGCTTTATTCCAGTTGCATCATTAGCCACACCTCTACTTATAGTTGTCCTCTGCTCTACCCCAGTATTTTTCCGAGTGCCTTACGACCTGGGAGTTTCAACTCCTGGCAGTATCTCTTGCTTCATTTTCGATCGTCTCATCATAGGGTTTTGTGGTAAACACATTCAAAAGGGGTTTACTGTGCCTTCTTCTGTGCAGTACTAGAAGTATTATAGTACCACTGCTGCTGTCTGTGAGAGATCCTCCATCAGTGCCACTTTCATTACTGCTGGTGCCCAGTAACTGTTCAGCCCATTTAGTCTGGCTCCTCATCTAAAGCCTGTCTGACATGAGATATCCCACCAGCAGCACTGCTGCCATCAGTATAGCTTCTTGTTTCACAGGAACCCATAATCGCACCACAATGGAAAGGTAGTGCCATGGTGACATGTAACTGTAACAGTCAGTTAAACAAACAAACAAACATGTTAAATAGCACCAGTCTCAAAACAGATACTTAGGAACCCCACATTCTTCCTTCATTTTATTGTGAAAATTGCTTGTTTAGTGTCATGGGTGACACTTCTGCAGTAAGATTTTGGGTACTGTATCTTGCTATGAATATTTGCAAAGTCATCTGGAAGTATTCATCTTGTTGGGATGTACTTTAAGTTTTTCCTTCCCTTTCCATTCCTTTTTTTGAAAATTGGTTTTCAACAGGGCTAATCACACTCAAGTCCCTTAACATCTGGGACTCCAGCTGCAAAGCTTTCACCTTGTTCCTCACTCCCTTGCACTTGCTGCTGAACCTGAATTGTCTTTATGACAAGATGACAGCAATCATGTCTGTTTCCAGTTAATTTGTTCTGACTATCAGAACATATACTAAACCCTTCAATTCCCAGCATCGGGGGGGGGGGGGGTCCCTTGCCTTTTCTTTTTATAAAGTGAGAATTAAGTTAAAATTCCTTGAAACTAGGTATTTACATGCAGAAGACCATGGTAGATTTCTTCTCCAGTATTTTAACATGGAAATTGCCTTTGTTTGCCCTTGTATTGGTTTCTGCCCAGTTTCTAATTCATTTATAGCCATTTCATTGCAGAATATTGCCTAGCTTCATCCTATCTCTGGTCTTCTTTGCTTAGATCAAATGTGTCATATTCAATAACCTGAACACCAAGGAACTACAGTTTTGACAGGTGGATTGATGGCTTATAGTCTGATCTTTCTCCGTGAAAGAACATATTCTCACATAAGCTGAGGTCATACAAATATGTGGCTTTTAAGTCTATAGGTCTGACTTCTTGGTAGGTGTAAAGAGTACATGACAATAGTTTCTTTTCAATCTTGGCAGACAAGAAAGGAGCATGGCTTCTTATAAATGAACGAGTAAACACTACAGTAAAAAATGGAAATAAAAGATATATATACCTCTAATGGCTGGAACCCTGTTGGCTTGTTACACAAGAGGCTGTACTGTTTCTAGGGGCACACAGCAGTGGGGAAGGAAGGCAGACTAACTCTGCTACATATGAACTGTTTATTTATAAAATGTCTCCCTTCCTTCAAAGCTTTTAGGCCCATGGACACCTACCACCACAGCCTGCCTCTACATCAGCATAGTTAACACTGATGTAATAGACCAGTAACATTTCCTTCAATTCCTAAGTTGCTTTTCCCTGCATAGATGGGAAGGGCAATTTATACCAATGCCTCCCTTCATCTCTGGTGCTCTGCACATTCCACACTAGTTCTAAGAGCACCTAAACCCAAAAGAACAATTTGGGAGGTGAAGCCTGTTAAGAAAAAAGCAACATGGGATATACAGTAAATGAAATAAAACATGTATGTGAGAGTCAGGGTGACTCAGCAGAAGCCAATTGAGAACCACACAGGTGTAAATGGTAATACAATTAACAAGTCCTGAATGCCAAGGACAAGAAATGTAAAGTGGATAATTGGACACACCTGACAATTGTTAAGTGGTCAAGGCTGAGATGATGAAATCATTAATTGTAGGATGAAACAAGAGAACCAATGAGAATGATGTACACGCCTACTGGGTGGAAACAGACAACAGTGGGTGGTACCATGCATTGACTATAATAATGACTATGCATCCCAATGTATTTTGTGGGTAGTAGTGGGTTGTAGTAGTGGATAGTGAGGAGTAGAGTATTGTTGTGTTGGATAGTTTTGGAGCTGTATATAGTAGAATAAATTAGATCTTTTATTTAAGACTACTGAGTTGTCTGGTGTCTTGCGTGAAGCTACAAGAGCCAGCTGGATCCTGAAGAAGGGTGAAGACTTCTGTGGAAGCAAGAGTGAGAAGGCTTGGAGAGTTTGTCGGGGTCTTCAGCCTATTCTCTGTAACTCTGCTAAGCTATAACTACTGGCCAAAACTGGTCAGCGTGGTGCACAACCAGGTGGTGAGTTCAAGCCAGAGGTGAAGAGCTACAACAACCGGGAGATGGGAGCTATGTAAGATTCCTATCCTATTTGACTGATGCAAGGAGAGGAGGGTCCTCTACAATTTGGCCTTATTCTAGGGTAAGGACATCACCACATGGCAGTGCAACATGCATATGTCTAATGAAATGAAAGCTCTATTGAATTTCATGACAATAGTATTGTTGTTTGTCTTCAAGCTGTCTCTGACTTATGGAGACCCCAAGACAACCCTAGCATGAGGTTTTTCTTGGCAAAATTTGTTCAGAGGGGGTATGCCATTGCCACTCTCTGAGGCACAGAGAGTGTGACTTGCCCAAAATTACCAAGTTAATCGCTATGGTCAAGTGGCAATTTGAATCCTGATCTCCCAGAGTTCAAGTCTGATACTCAAACCAATGCACCATACTGGCTCATGGAATTTAGGTCTAATCTGCAGTGCAGAAATAAAGCAGTTTGTTGCCACTTCAACTGTCATCGTTCCACCCTAGAGAATCCTCAGATTTGTAGTTTGCTGTGTCATCAGAGCTCCCTGAGAGAGTAGGCTAAATAGCTTACAAAACTACAAATCCCAGAATTCCAAAGCATTGAGGCATAGAATTTATAGCAGTATCAAACTGCATTAATTTACAGTGCAGATTAGATCTTAGTCCTAAGGGGGGGGGGAGGTTAAGAGTGGTACCTTTAATCTAGATACTATGTTCCTGTTGATACAGACTAGAAATGCATTGCCTTTTTGTGGCTGCTGCATCACACTGTTGATTTATGTAGTCTACTAACTCCTCTAATCTTTTCCATATGTACTGTTGTCAAACCAGGGATTGCCTGTTCTGTATATGTGCAGTGACATCACTAAGGGGTGTGCAGTGGTGCAACCTGCACCAAGTAACAACCCACAAGAGGGGTAACACCCCTCCCACTGGGTGGATGGGCAAGCACCCTGGCTCTATTTCTTCACAGCAGCAGTGATTCCTCATGAGGAGATGACCACCACTGTGCAGAAGGAGAAAGATGAGGGTACCCAGCCATGCTCCCCCCACCCCCCACCCCATATGGTGGTAGTTCCTTATGAGGAACACATTGTCTTTGCACAACTACTTCCTCCAATGAATTTGCCTTTTCCATTTTTCTGAATCCCATATATTTTATTCCAATCCTTGTTTCATATCAAGTTCTGAGGGTTTTTAAAAACAGGTTTCCTCTACTAACTGTAGTGTTTGTGTGTTTATAGAACAATAAGCATTTATAACCATTCACATTTTAAAATATATGTGCTGTTTTGTCTCTACTTTTATTATCTGAAAAGATTTGTGAACCCCACATATGTGTGAATTCTTATGGCAAGGTGTGTTCCTTCTCTCAGTTGGTTTGGACGAACATTACTTCTGTCAGGACTATTCAATACAACACAATTCTTTTCCATCCCTATTCTTAATCTCCTGCTTTTTCAGTGTGTTAAAAAACCCATATCTCCCAATAATGACACAAATTTGTTACTCTCATGCAGTCATATATTATGAAATATGTTTAAATGGTTGTACTTTTCATTAGCAGTTGTTTTATCCTCCACAGTAACTGAACTAGGAATAGGGTGTGTGTGTGTGTGTGTGTGTGTGTGGTGCTTAAGATGTAATGATAGCTAAACAAATGCAGTCTATCCATATCTGTATCTCTTTCTCTGTTTATATCTAAAGTGGAGACAACATGAGTCCCATAATAGGAGAAAGGTGTGATATTAAATGCATACATTCATGCATACACGCTGTTGCTGCTGCTATGTGCCTTTAAGTCATTTCAGGCTTATGGCAACCCTTAGGTGAACTTTTCATAGGGCTTTCTTGGCAAGTTTCTTTAGAGGCTGTTTGCCATTGCCATCCTCTGGGGACAAGAGATTGTGACTTGCCCAAGGTCCTCCAGGGGGTTTACATGGCTGAGTATGGATTAAAACCCTGGTCTCCATAGTCATAGTCCAACACTCAAACTACTACACCATAATGACATACAGATAGCCAGACAAAGTTATCTTACTGTTTTCATTTCAACTGGTCTCCAGAAGCAAAGAGGAAATAAGGCCAGTTGTTCCGAGGTTGGGAAGAAACTTGCCCTTTGGTCCTGGTGAAACTGGACTGTTCTCACTGTGGAAACACATTGGCGGGATACAGACGGGCAAAAAGGGGTGTGTTCATGATGTCATGAAGGTATAGCCTTCAGACGGCCCTTACCTGAATGCTGCCATGAACACGCCGCCCGCACGCCCCAAGCGGGAAGAAACGGCATTAAAAAGGTGCCGGCAAAAGAAAAAAAAACTTCCTCTCTCTTTGCAGCGTCCTCCGAGGCGGCGGTATGGAAACTGAGGGTCAGAAACGGCCCCAGGTGAGCCGTCTTCACTGCCCCCCATGTGGAAGCCCCATACACCTTAGCCACGCCCCCAGGGTGGGCGGTCTGGAGGCTCCGTATTCAGCAGAATACACCTCCAAGACGTCTTCCCCTGCCCGTCTGTATCCCGCCATTGTAATGCTAAGCTTGAACAGCAGCTGTCTGACCTGTTTCTTTTTAAATACTAGGAATGATAAGCAGGTGCATATCTTCAAGCACTGGGGATAGAGCATGTCAGCAACAGCTGTCTGTTTCTCAGTCACTTTATGGGTGAAAGCGGAAGCAATATATTGGTCTAATATAAAGAACAAGGCATGCATAAACTTCCATGAATATTTATCCTGAATCTTGTGCAAAAGATCGCCCCAAATGCAGAGGTAGTTTCTTCTGAGGTACCCAAGTCTCCAAACCACATAGCATCAATGAGATGACTCCTTTAATGGTTTTGTCTCAGGGTGAACCCTAAAATTAGACACATTGTGGTAGCTTTCTCAGGAAACTGGATTGGGATGTCATGATAGGGCAGGAAGTTGTCTTGTAGCATGGCTCGCAGAGGTTAAACCACTTCCCACAACTTGGGCCAGCTTTAAGGATAAGGTAACTCCACCATATAATGTTGCCTCCATATAACATTTCATTAGAAGGAAGGATGCTCTCTAGTAGTTCAATACCTTTCAACATGTTACCGAAATCATTCATATCAGTCTTACATTTCAATGCTGAGGAAGGGAGTGCTATGCAAATAAATCCTCAGAGCAATAACAATAGCAGCTTCATTTATATTCTGCTTCATACTACACTATGCAGTCACTAAGCAGTTTACAACTGTAAGCTAAGTGCCCCCAACAAGCTAGGTACTCATTTTCGTGACCTTGGAAGGATGCCAGGTTGAGTGGACCCTGGGGCTGCTGGCTATAATTGAACTCACATCCTTGTAGTATGCGAGTGAGTGGTTGCGGTACTGGCATTTAACCACTGTGCCATCAGGGCTCACGGAGTCCATTATGTGAAACAAACAAACAAACAAACAAACAAGCAAAAAACAAATGAAATCCAACAGTGAGTAGTTTATGGCTTTCAGTTTTAGAGATTTGCATGAGCTGGAGCTGGATTTCCTGAATGGCCATGGAATTCAGGACTATCCATGATCATGCTGATGAAACCTTTTCAAAAAATACACTCAAGGGAGCCATTCCAAGAACCTTCCTACAAATGCTAATTGCTAGACAGAAAGTGGCCTTAAATATCATTGGTTAAAAACTGTGGAGCTTTCATCAAGGTAATGAACAATGGAGCTCTTGTTTTCAGTGTTTTCCCCTCCTTACATTGCTGTCCTTAAAAATTATTTTATGTGACTTCTGCACATTTTGTTGTTGAAACTCTCTGACAAAGCAGCACACCTGGGAAATAATAGAAAAATCAGATTACGAGATATTTGCCAGTGTGGAGTGCAATTAATGTAACAAGTGGGCTCTGAGGACTTCAGGGGCAGCGAGGGGGGGGGGCTTTTTCACAAAATCTTAACAGCTAATTAATTTCATGGGTGCGAACGCTGGTCCTTGTGGGCCAGATTTCCCTACTTTTTCACAGGGAAAAATGTAATTATGAAAGGAAGGCAGATTAAGAAAACAGGGAACAATAAGGTGTAGGGTTGGAGGAATTAAAAGGCGAATTGAACAATGGCTAGACAGGGACATACTTAGGGACCTAATCATGTATAAGTCATGCAAAAAAGGGCAAAAATCCACCTTTTTGCAATGGACATATTCTGATGATAGCAGCAAGAATGGGGTTGCACAGACAGCATGTTTATGCTTTGTCTTTGCAAACTGCACAGTGTGCATTGTGACTGAGCATCCTATACTTTGCATTGAGATCATGCATTGTGTTTGTGCATGATATACTGTGCACTGTGTAATGGCGCCAGGTTATTGACAAGCATTGCACATTGTTACTACTCTGCATGGGGATTGCATATGATTTCTGTGGTATATGTCCACATACATATATTTATGCTATGCTAAGGAGATGTTGGAACTAGGAGACTACCTATTTGAATTAATGGGAAGTAAGCAGACACATGAAAAACAAAACAGAATATTGAGTAAGGAACAAGTCCTCAGTGTTTTGTCTCATAGCCCAGGTCCAGTTTTGGTTGCCAGCACATCAGGTACATTGGTTAAGAGAAACTATCTAGCCATTGTGTTTGCAGTACCTAGAACTTGCTACATGGAGCAGAGATCTCACACTACATGAGGATGCTCCCTATGTATGCAGTGATGTTTGCAGATCGTACTGTCTTTGCACCATGTCCCCATTTGGTTGATCAGAACCCCTTTAAACATAGAATCATAGAGTTGGAAGAGACCACAAGGGTCATCCAGTCCTACTTATGGAAGTAGGCAAGATTTACTAAAATTTCCCCAGGGAAATTTCACACATTTCTACTCAAAACAATTTTCTTACTTTTGCAACCAGCAGTGAACTGAAGAGTATGTACATTTTCTTAAAGACTATTTGTACCACATTTTGCTCTAAAATTTAAGCAACATATGTTGAAGACTTTTGGTATGCTTCATCTGAATCAAAACAGAATAAAAAAGAAACCCAGCTAAGATTCTTTATTCAGTTTTAATAACAAAAATATGTTTTGTTCAGTAATTTTCCTGAGAGAGCTAGCAATATGGCTTCAGGCATAAAAATCCATTAATGCAAGCAGATGTAACCCTTCCAGAGAACTTCACAATATGGCATCCAACCTCTTTATTGGGCTGTGTAAGGGAATGGAGAGGGCTTTTGACTAAATTGGGATATACACATAAATGTTATGAACAATATAACAAAACCAAGGACTTGACAATTTACCACCATCAGCACATGCACTTATGAGACACTGGGATCCAGAGTAAAATGAGGCATGCAATAGCCTCCCTAACCTGATTGTGCATTATTCCACAGAAGGCAGGACTCTATTCTATAATATTATGTCTTTCTATTGGACCGTAGAAGAGAACGAAAATGGGAAGTAGGTCCTACCCTAGGGGATTATAAGCCTAGGAGCACGAGTCCAAAAATAACTTCTCAAAGTTCTGGTTTAAGTCATGCAAATACATGTCAGATATCAACGGTTCCTGTCAACAAAACAAATCAGTGTGATAGAGTATCATTCAAAGCTATGGAAGAAAAACACTATGATTTAGTGTCCAATAGATCTTTAGATTTACAATGCCAGAGGTCGTTTGTCACCAAGAAATCTCTGCATTACCATATGGAGAAGAGCAGACAAAAGTCTCTGCTGGTTGAGACCAAAACCAGTCTAGGCTACTATTCTATTTCTGACAGTGGTCAACGAGAAGGCTCAAGGAAATCCCAGAGGTAAGACACCACAGTACTGATTATATAATGTCATATTAGCAATCCATATTTTAAAATGGAGACTTTTGGATCACCAACAGGATTCTGGCTAATATTGTAGTAAGGCTACAAGATAGACCAGCATTTTATCCCTAAGTTACACATCTGGAGAAGCTTCTAAGGACAAGAATTCACTGCAAGGATGAAATTTGGACTTGGGACATTGCAGCCCACACAACACAAATCACACTCTTAGCCATACACCAGTCTGTTCCATTATAACTCACTCATTATTACTACTGAGGCTGCATTTTGCAAACTGACATATTTTACAGGCACTTGTGTTCAGTGATGCTGTAATTACACATGTGATACTTTGCTCAGAATATTGTGTGGCTATTCTGGTTACTCACAATTGCAGTACTGGTTGCTTAATCTGCAGCCAGTCTGAAGCATTATGTCCTGAACTTGTCCCAGACTGACTATGGTGGTAGCCACACACGTTGGGATGAATCTGGTGTGATCCCATGTTCTGCCTATGGGCCAGCCAGGCTGACACTGCATTGCCCCTAATGGCCCATCCCCCTAGGTCCTGCTCCTGCCATCACTATGTCACTGGCCAAGCAATTGCCTAAGAGATACTGGCTTGCCATTTCCATCGCTTCTACTGAGATCAGAATGGGGCACCCATGTGACCAATGAGGAGGGGGTAGAGTGACTCTGCCTTTGTTGATCACAAGGCCTGGTGAGATAGTGATGGTGGTGATTCTGAAGAAGATCCATCCCTTTCCACGTGCTGCTCAGTGCAGGGTACGAGAGATGATGTCCTTTTGCTGTCTAGACAACTGGATCAGGTTGGAACAGACTAGCCAGACAGCCAAAGGTACTCTAGAGGTTCCTGAAAACTCTGGGGTAAACCATGGGTTTTATTAAAATGGACTTATGACTTAAAACAGCAGTTTTGCTGCAGATGTAGTGTTATATAATATGGATGGATTGCACTGGGACTGGGGTGAGTCTGGTGTATATCCTTAGTCTTAGCATGCCCTAGGTCAGTTTCCTGATCTGTTATGAACAAAGGTTTTTAAGCATATTGGTACAACCATGAGAGATAGAAACATTAAATTGTTTTAAAACTATAAGCTCAATCACTCACTTGATTCTGCATAAAAAGTTCACTATATGTGGATATTACAAAACTCTGCCTTTATTGTACTTTTTCATCTCACTGACTGTTACAGATAAAGAAAAAGCTTTGTTCAATGTTACAGTTTTTAAAAAACTGCAGGAAATCATTGTTTCTGCTTTGAATTCTGTTAGGCTTATAGATCTTGAGTAGTCTTGAGGTAAATAATTATGCCTCTGGGGATCCTGATTAAGATTGTGATTTTATGTCAGGTGAATGCAGCTGGGTCATGTTCAAAGATTGATTCCAGCCTTGCCATTATAATAAAGTCACTTCTGGAGGCCTAATGAACCAAACTGTCAATGGAGATCAATGCAAATTTGAAGTAATGAAAAGCAGCCATTTAACCTTTGTCTGCTTTATGCAGCTTCTGGCCCCAGTTGTGTGCCATGGATTGTAGTTTCACTTGAGTTGCTTCACAAGCATTTTTATAAAAAGCAGCACACAGAACCAACATTTGGCACTCAGATGCAGGCAGCCTAGATCTGTTCTTTTCCAGACATACTGTTATACTTGAGAGTGAAAGTGGTCTCCTGTGCTGCCATGTGCTCATTATACCTTGGTTTCTGGTCTAAGAGCAAGCAGGTGCTGATGTTTTGAAAGCTCTCCTAATTATTGTTCCATGTATGAAGTGACAAATGATGGAGAGACACAAAAATGTCTGTCACTAAAGGGAAGATAATTTTCTAATCTTTCTAGTCATGAAATGAAGCCGCCTTCTGCATTTCTCCACTCCACAGTTTAAACTAATTAATTTATTTAATTTAACACCTTTAATACCTTTCCAGAAAAAAACCTGTTCTGTGATCTTACAGAACAAGTACACTACTTTCACGAACAAACTTCAGGATGTCTAGCTGATGATGGAAACATTTGCATCAGTTCTAAACCAAGAAAGCAGAGTTATGAAAACTGACACAGTACAGGTGGGTTTGTGTTTGTATGTCCTTTCAGGTCACCTGTCAGCTTATGGCGGAACCCATGAATGTCATAGGGTTTTTTTAGGCAAGAAATAGTCAGATATGGTTGTGCTAGTTTCTTCCTATGAAATATAGCCTACAGCACCTGATAATTGTTTGTGGTCTCCCATCCCAATAGTAACCAGGGCTGACCCTACTTAGCTTCCAAGATCAGACAGAATCTGATGCTTTTAGGGAATTCAGGCCCTAAATCCAATCAGCACTAACTAGAGTAAACATATGGAATGTATGTAACCTTGTTGAGTCATCTTTTAACTAATTTCATAAATTTAGTATACCATCTTTATGTGGGAGAAATAATTGTACTTAGGCCATCATTCCCTAGTCTAGAAGCCTCCTGGATTGGTTGAGCAACTTATGTTTAAGCTTGCAGTTTCAAATAGTCCTCTTTATTGCTGTCTGTAAAAATAAACAAAAGCCTTTAGTCTTCTGCATTGAGGAAAATCTAAAAACCTTCAGTCATCTGTACATTTACCTAGGAGGAAAGCCCACTGAATAGTTGATTCTGAGTATATGGGGCACTTGATTATACTAGAATTATACCAAAATTAAAATCAAGTAAGAGGACATAAGATGAATGTGACATAAATCACAATGCTAAAATTCAGAATAATATAATGTGATGAGAAGGAGGGAAGCTATCATTTTTTCACATGAAATCTAAGTGGCACAGATTAGCATATTAGCTAAATTTTCCATAATAAAGCTGCAGATTCTCAACTGTGAATTCTGCCATTTGGACAGCCATTGTATCTTGAAAATAATTTATTCATGGCTGTGCAGTTCACACTTTAAATTCCATATCATAGTAGATGCTATCAATAATATTGAGGAATTACGTGTATGAAATGCATTGTGTGGTTTATCTTCATGTTTCTCCACTGAAAAACAGTATTTATTGAATATCCTAATATATGAGCCACATCTTAATCTACTTTATGAAGTACAGAAAGCATCAATAAAATATAATTACTAAGATCTATGGTCACTGACATAAGGAAGAATCCTACATTTTGCCAAGTATCTGGAATTGGGTTTCCTGCTTTCCAGGTAAACAAGGATAGAAGACATCCACAATCCCTCATGAAACAAACTTACTCTTAAGTGCTGAAGTGAATGCATATTGATAGTTTAAATCTTTTCACAAGATGTCCACATTCAGAGCAGTAGAGATAATGAAGAAATGTAACTGAGGTAGGGAGACGTGTTGTTTCCTTTCATTCTTCCTATGCATAGACACTTTGTTCTTTCAGAGAACTAGCACTGCAGTTCTTCCTCCTCTCATACAATCCCTTGTTTCCTCCACAGAAGAAACAGCATTTGCTGAATCTGCAGGTAGATGCCAAGAGCCCTTACAACAAAATAGCCTTTATTAAACTCCCAAGCCCTGCAGGGTCATGATCTGCCTCTCCCATGCATTTGTATTTGTACCTTCCAGACAAAAAAAGACAAGCCAGATAAATTCTACTAATATGGGAGACTTCAGGTTGTACCGGAAGAAGTGACCTTTCTGATCCAAAAGCTTGTGTGTAATAAATTATTTGTTTGCCCAGTATTATCTGTATTTTTGGTGTCACAAGGAATGTTCTTAGCCTATCAAGAAGGCTGGGGAGCTGAAAGCTATAGGGAGCATGAATCTTTCCCATTAAAAAAAAAAAAGGGGGGGGGGAATCCCTATCACATTGAAATTTAGCAGGCCTCTCTAATGAAACTATTCCAGCATCCTTACATAAATGGACACCATCTAGTTTCATTTTGTTTTGTGGTTTAGGTATAGGAGGGCCCACATGTTTATGGTGATTGAATGTTTTTTCCAGAACATCTGAGCCTGACTCCTTGCACCTCTAGCCTCTTACTGGCCCTCCACGCTGTGAATGACCATATCAAATAACTAAATAGATATAACATTTTATACTCTGCAGGTATATGTTTGATCCAAGTTTATCTAGCCATTGGGAAGTTTGGGTTATTGTTGGGTGTTCAAAAATCCAGCTAGTGCTGTTTTCCCAATGTGGTCCAAGTTGGCCAATCAGCAAACAAATGTCTTTAGAAAGAACTACTGAGATGAAGAAGTTATACCATCTGAAGAAAAAAAATGCAGCAGTTATTGATATGAATGCAGGGCCAGCACAAGATATTTTACTGTTCTGAGCAAAAGGTAAGTCATCATTACATGTACAGTAGGAAACTGGCTTGGCAGCTGAATCTTACTTCAACACCTTGGTGATAAGATGTTGTCTTCCATTGCTCCTGAGGACCACACATTAGTTTTAGTGGGTGCAGAATAGACCGTCCTGTCACACACAGTTGTCCTCTAAGAGAAAAGAATGGCTAGAGTACTCAGGATCTTTCGTGGAAAGGTGCCATTTCTGTCCACCAGAATCTGCCACCTATAGGGGTTGCTTCACTCAAATGAGAGGTCTAATCCTGTTTGATTATACAGTGAACAGCACCATTTTGAATATGAATGCAATCTATACTTATGTGTTCTTCTTCCCTAGGAATCATAGGTTGATCTCTTGAATAAAGCAATGTATGCATATAATGTGCCCATATCTCCATAGTTATGTCTCCCAGTGCAATCCCATCAATCAATCAATCAATCAATCAATCAATATCACCCACAACTCAACTAGTTTCATGTTGCTGGTGAGAATGGGAACATGTCCAACTATTTTTCTTTAGCTGGACACACTGAAAGAGGCATCTATAGAGACCTCTGGGTGCCCTTGTATGCTGCTTGCAGTAGACATCCTTGCAGTCTATTCAGCTACAGGAAAAAAAAGATGTACAAATTTCCACTCCCCCCACTCTCTAATAACACAAAAACAGCTGTGTTGGGGTGGTTGCATCACTTGCAAGGTGAGTTTTGAGGGGAATTTCATGGAACCATTGAAAAAATATTACAACATACACAGCAACAATGAAAGTAAATTGCAGTGGTGTAAGTCTTCCTTACATCATTGTAATTCACTAACTAAATGCCAGCCATAGAATCATAGAATCACAGAACTGGAAAGAGTACAAGGCTATGTAATCATAACCCCTGCCACAGTAAAGCATCCCGGAAAAAATGGCCATCCAATGGAGAGTTCCCCACC
Organism: Sceloporus undulatus; assembly: GCF_019175285.1. Taxonomy (NCBI): domain Eukaryota; kingdom Metazoa; phylum Chordata; class Lepidosauria; order Squamata; family Phrynosomatidae; genus Sceloporus; species Sceloporus undulatus. The sequence goes on from NC_056523.1 coordinate 100,131,825, forward strand.
CTTTGAGACAAAATATTCCACTGTTAAACAGGTCTTACAGTTGAGAAATTCTTCCTGGTATATGTGTGGGATCTATTTTCTTGTAATTTGAATCCATTTATTTGTGTTCTAGTCTTTGGAGAAAACAGGCTTGCTCCATCTTCTACATGACATCTCCATAGATATTTAAAGATGGCTATCCCATCACCTCTCAGTTTTCTCTTCTTCAGCTAAATGTACTCCTCCCCATTATTTCTGGGGCTTGGTTTCTAGATCTTTTACTATTTTGGTCACCTTCCTCTGGACACATCCCTTTCTCCCAAGACTGGCACTACTGTTAGGGTCATATACCTTGGTTTTGGTTTTTAGTATATGAGAAAAACAAAATGCTGTATCAAAAGAATAGCATACTCAGGTAAAGTATAGTTTCCATTATTCTTAAATAAATTGTGCTATAAAATAATAATGAACTGTAACTTACTTGGTTTATTATCACATTGTGTTGCTTTGTTTTTTGTTCCTTCCCTTGGGTAGTCTGTGTTATCATTTGTGTTTTCTGCCTCAGGCCCCAAAATGTCTTGGGACAGCTATGGTAGCTACTTTCTTTACCTTCTGCCATCCATCTGGCTCCTTCCATTGTGGTGCTTAAATAAGTGCCTGTTAAAAAGCCATCACTCTATTATGGGATATTTCTCAAAATTGAATGCCCCTGTTCTCACTCTTCTCATATTTTCTTATCCTTGTGTGTCTATTTTCTGTAAACATTTGGATTTGATATTTTCCTTTGTCCTGTGTACAATATCAGTTTAGGTGCCAACACTTTGGGCAGCAATATTAGCATCCTGGATGCCAGTAACAACAGCACTGTATCGTGTAACAGGGCACCAGACTACTGAGCTCCTGTATTTCAATTTCAGTTACTGAAATGATTGAAATTGATGAAGAATCGTTACACTTAAAGTGAATTGCCTCAGTCCAAAAGTTAAGATTATGACTAATTAACACAAGCATGGTATCTGTTTCTCTGGGGTAAGGGAGTTAATGCCATTCTCAGAGCGTGGAAAAGGGGTTCTGGAAATGATAGACTAAAAAGCAACTTTTCTAACAATCAGTCATTCTGCTGTCAAGACTTAATTTTTTATTTCTCCTTTTTAGTGCCAGAATAGAACTGATGTTAATTGCAATCAAGTTGACTTTAATTTATAGAAACCCTTTGAAGGAGAAAGCTCCAAATCATCATGTAATCAACAGCTGCTTAGGTCCTGCAGATTCAGGGCCATTGCTTTCTTGATTGATCCTAATTACCTGTAATGTGGTTTCCCTTTTTTCCAGCTGACTTTTTCTTTACCAAGCATTGTTGTCTTTTCTAATGAGTCATGTCTTTTCATGATATGTCCAAAGTATGACAGTCCCAGTTTAGTCTTCTTGGCTTTTAGAGAGTGTTCACTCTTGATTTGCTCAAGGACCCATTTATTTTTATTTTTAGCAGTCCACGGTATCCATAGAACTCTTCCCTAGCAGCTCATTTCAAATAAGCTAATTCTCTATCAGCTTTCTTCCCTCTCCAGCCTTCACAACTGTACAAAGAAATCAGAAATACTAAGGCATGCAAATTCTTTGTCTCCAGCACACCTTCAGCAAAGTGATCAGATCACAGCTTTTTAGCAAGCTTGATCTCTACCTGTCAATAACCCGACCCTACCCCCTCCTATCACCAAGGAGAGAGAGCAGGAAAGAAAAGCAAAACTCAAGCCTCTTTCAGTTTGAAAAGGCCTCCTCACCCCAGAGCAAGGAACAGAGTAACATCAAGTAAAAGAGCCAGCACTATTTCTCCTTAACCCTTCGTAAGTCGAGCACAAGGGAGAGTGTGTGGGGAAGAGATAGAGAGAAAGAGAGAAGAGAACTTCTTCATAGCATCACACTGAAAGCCATCTCATCTCCAAAGTCCGAAATCACCAACCGCTGCCACCATGTGATGATCCCTGAGGGCAAAGCCCTGTGCGTGACTATTACTCTCAGGGGATCCCTTTTAAAAAAAAACTTTTAGCTGCCACCACCCAGTGAACGAACTATAATTATATTTATAGTAGCTCCACAGCTACCCCTTCCCCCCACACACTGGGACTTGTGAGGAATAGAGAAAGAAATCTAGTTTCCTTTCTTGCTAACCCAGAGCAATCAGCAGCCGAATCAAGGCACGTGTACAGGAGCAAGAGAGATAGCAGATGCTTTTTAAGAAAAAAGTTTATTTTAAAAAGGGATAGAATAGGATAGAAAGAATTTATAACACTCTTGCAAAGCCCCTTTGCCTTGCAGGTCAAAGAACATAGTTACAGGGTTCATTCCAGACAAGCCATTGTTGAAAATAACAAAAGGCCTAAACACACTAGCTAACTACTCACAGAAGATGGGATTTGTAGTCCTTTTGAGTTCGTGGATGCAGGGAGGGCCCCTTGCCTCTCGACCTGCATTCCCCTGAGTCTGTGTCTCCAAGAGACACCATCTGGTTCCCCCAAGAGGAGGGAGGGAGAGACAAAGAACCGCATGGCTGCACAAGCCTTTTTAAAGATTTTCCATAGAAAGTTCTTGAATCTCGCGGTCCTACTCTCTGATTGGTCAGTTAGACCTTGCATCAGCTATGATGCCACAGCTCATTAGCATGTGATGTCATCTCTCATTAGCATGTACCTCCTCCCAGATTAACCCCTTATGGTTCAGAAGAAGTTCCCAGATGACTGGAGGACCAGTCATCACACATGGATTTTCCTGATTTTGGTATTCATTGATAACTCTTTACACCTGAGGATCTTACCTAGTTTGTCCATAGGTCCCATTCTAAAGGGCAAAACTGACTACTCTGAAGGAGAGGCTTGCCACTGCCCCTTTGAGAACTGGATCGGGGCCACAGCAACTGCACGCTGCAGCCCTGATCTGATGTTTTTCCAGGCCAAAAAGAAATACAAAATGCTGCTTCTTTTGTGCCCAGAAAAAGGCTGCCCCTTTTGGCATGTGGCACGTCAACACCATGCCAAAGGAGCACTGTAATGCCACCTGCCATGTGATCAGGTGAGCGGCATGATGATTCTGGCTTAGAGGTGGCGTCAGGCCATGCATTGTCCAAACACCATGCCCAGGCTGCCCCCAAGCTGGCACTTACTGCTGGTCTGTACAGCCCCTAAGTCTTAGGCGCAATACAGACCACCCTTTTGCACCGTGCTGGTGCTGATTTTAGGGTTAGGGACTGTGCAGCAACTGCAAGGTCCCTAACCCTAGCATATTGTGGAGGCATAACAATGGTGGCACCCTGTGTACACAGGTGCCACCATTGTGATGTAAGGGCCATGCGGCATCTGCACGGCACCATGCATCGCTTGCGTCATGAGTGCGCCATTAGTGCACTCATGATGTCTGCCCTGAGGCACAGAAAGAACCCTGTTTTTCCTAGTTCTTTTCCCTCCGGAGTCATCTTCTGAATTGTTTGCTAGTCCTCTTCTGATTTCTTGGCTAGTCTCCATTTTGATTAATGTCTGATCCAAAGTATGGAAAATCATTAATTATTTCAACATCTTCATTGACTATTTCAAAGTTATGCCAATCATCTGCAGTTCTTATTTTTGTTTTCTTATTGTTTTGCTGCAACCCTGCCTTTGTATTTTCTTCCTTGAATTTCTTTGATAGTCATTCTAAGTCTGTGTTATTTTCTGCTAGTAAGACTAGAACTACTGTGGCCAATAAAAGCAAGAGTCTTGTGGCACTTTAAGGACTAAAAATTATATATTATTGTAGAAGCTTTGATGGGCTAGAGTTCAGTGGTCCACAAATACCTATGCCATAATAAATTTGTTAGTCTTTAATGTGCCAGGAGACTCTAAGTTTACCAGTGACATGGATAACTTCTCACCTCAGAAATGTCTTAGTCAGTGTAGTCTGTGTTGTTGAAATATGATCCAGAATGCTAGAACCTGATCTCTGTGTTGAATGATTTGATGAAGTGCTTTTATACAAAGGGGTACATTTATATCTATTATATCAAGTGAAGACTAGTGAGGAGGGAAATTGACTGGAGGTGGAAACAATTCAGTTTCCCAATAGGTGAGCTGACAGAAAGCTTGTTTCTTACGTTGTGTGTTTCCATTCTCCAACCTATTTTTTCTCTGGCATTTTATAGCAGTGTATAAAATGTTTATAGGTTAAAGTGTTGCCATAGTCATAAGCAATCCTGTGGTTTATGATGAAAGTAGAGACATCAGTCTTGAGCTGTGGCATTGAGTCTGCATTGGAAATGCACAGTGTTGTTATGGAAGTCCCACTAAGGCAAAACAGAATATAACTGGCTACATCCTGCAAATATCTCTGCACGTGTTCTATCGTGAGACTCTTCATTTTAATATAGTACTGTTGTACATAGAACAACAACACATTAGGATGGTATCAGCTCCAGCTTCACTACATCTGACTAGAATAATGGTTGTTATGGCAATAATGCAAAAGGAGGTCATTTTATTCCTTGAGCAGCCTTTTCAAAGAACACATTCAGAAGGCCTCCTCAAAATTGCTCTTTATAACACAAACATTTTTTGCCATTAATGAAAAGCACAGAATTGCATGCTACTGCAAATCTTTCAGAAGGGTGAAAATACAACAAAATCACAAATCCACAAAATAAAAATTCCTTTATTGACCAAATGAAATACAAAAAAACCAAAACAAACCATCATGCAAGCTTTCAAAGCTCAATTGGCTTCTTCATAAGGCAAAACACGTTTAAAAAACATACAGGAGAAGAAAAGTGATGATAATAGAGTATCAGGCCTACTTTATTGCATCAGTTATTTCTGTTGTGGTTTAGATGGTTTGGTGGGATCCCAGTGCAAGCAGAGGCCACTCTTCTTCTTGGCCATATGGGGATTGAGACAAAGGACAGTGACATTTAAACTCAATTAGCAACAGTTAAGTAACTGCTTAAGTTTTAGTTTTTAAATTTTACTGGCTGTCGCCACATGGCCAAGAAAGGGAGTGGCGTTTACCTGCATTGAGATCCCACCAGAACAACTGAACTACAACAGAAACAACATCTGATACAAAATGTTTGCCTGTGACTCTAATGTCATCTCTTATCTTCTCCTGTATGATGCCAGTAGAGCTTTGAAAGCTTGCATGATATATTTTCTGTATTTTGAATGGCCAATAACGCTATCACTCTTTTGTGATTTTGGATGTTGTTGTATTTTGTACATGCCCAACATGGCTAGCCCCTGTATGTCTTCCAGATGTGTGTGGTGAGATGTTCTGTTCTGACAGCCCTGATAATGGCTTTCAATTTGCATACAGGTAAGCCATTTAGTCCCTATTGTTTCTTTATCCATGAAACCTAGGGCAGCTTCAGGTATTAATAGACTGATTCGGTGGATATTGATAAAACAATATGGAAGACAAGAAGCACCACAGGCATCTTGTTTTAAACTGAAAGCAATCATTGTTCTTGGTTCTTAATGGACACAGCATACTGTCACTCTGTCCATGGCATCATTATGGTAAAAACTTTATTAATTATGCTGTAGCAAAGTTTTCAGGTTACGAATGGAACTGGTGCCAATCAGGATCTACTGGGTCTAGTCAGGGGAAGGTTGAAGGGAAGCAGACACATGAGAGTGGAGCTGAAATGCATAGAAAACATTGTTGTATGACCAAGTGATCTCCTCAGCAATAGACTAATGCAGAAATGGAGAACTTCTGCGGTTGGGGACCATTTTTGCCTTCCCTCAGAGCTCTATGGCCTGATCTACTCCACTCCTCTAAACTGGCTGGAAGATGGCAAAGAGCACCCTTCAGTGTGGAGTTGAAGGCTTTTATTGCCGGCATCCGTCATTTTTTGTGGGGTTTTAGCGCTATTTGGCCATGTTCTAGAAGAGTTTCTTGCTAACATTTTGCCAGCATTTGTGGCTGGCACCATCAGAGAATGCTGCCAGCCACAGATGCTGGCAAAACATCAGGAAGAAACTCTTCTAGAACATGGCCACATAGCCCAAAAACCCCTCAAAAAACTAAGCACCCTTTAGTGCTTTAGGCATGGTATGATTTGCATTTAAAGGCTATACTTTTTACAATTGTATTCAAATCCTTTTTCAGATACAGGAAGTAACCTTCCAGTATATGATGTGCCAACTAAGGGCCTGGAGACCTTCCTCAACTTAAGAGCCACTTAGGAAAATCAGGAGGACTGATTATACCAAGTAAAAACACAACTCCCCAGAGATTATCAGGACCTTGAAGGTTTGGAGGGATATTATTGCTGCATACAATCCTGCTGTGGCAGTGTTAATGGTCAGAAAATTATTTTATGGTAATCAGGAAATTTGGATAAAGATAAAGAATATGAACCATGACTATAAATACCCAATACCAGTGGTGTATCTTGCTGTGCTATTCAAAGCGTTTGCTATAAAATTGGCCTCATGTCTCAAAGTACTTCACAATTTCCCTTTAAAATTATTGTTCACTGTGCTAGGCTTCTCACTGAAAAACAATCCCTGATATGTTGAATTGCTCTGGACATGTTTATGCTAATAATGTTTCTTTTATACAATACTGTTTTTACCGAAGGGGTGTGTATCTTAATGTCTGTCTGTATCACTGCAGAACTATGCAAATAATTCTGTTTAAAATGTTGCATATTTTTAAAACAATACTGAAACCAAACTACACTACGTAAAATTTAGAATGTGAAAATATTTAAAAGAATATTTTATTATCATGCATTGCTGAAGTACTGCACTTTTAAAATCCAATTATTGTGTTACATTGCAACTGTCAGCTCATTCACCCTTCACCCACGCAGATTTTTACATGGTTCCCCTGTGGCATCTCCTGCCTAAAAGGTAATGTTTTAGAAATACCACAGGGGAAGTTGTTCTTTCAGCTGTGAGTTATATCACTGAATAGGGGGTGCTTATAGTAGTGGAGAAATGACTGAGGAAAGTCGTTGAGTATATTAACAAGGAATGGTAGAACTAATTTTTTTCTATGAAGTGTTTAAACATTTTAGCTACATACATATAGACTGGTATTGTTACAACAGGACAGATAACTATTATTAGTATTATTATTATGTCATGTGTGTGTATTGTGTGCCTTCAAGTCATTTCCAACTTAATATTAATTATGTACCTTCTATTACAGTTATTTTAATTTCATACTACAACTGGGAGTAGTGAAAAACTCAACTTTCTCAATTTGCTGAGATAGAGAGAAAGAAAGCGAAAAAGAGAGTTGCCTCATGTAGTCCCAGTGTTAGGAAGGATCGAATTAGGGGAATTTACAAGAGGCGTGTCCTAACAACACATGCAGCGGGGTCGGGTCCCTATGTGTATACCAGAGGTCATCTAGTCCAACCCCAAGAGACAGAGACTCAAATGCCAAAGGAGGTACAATTAAAATATAAAATATTTATTAAAGCCACACAACAAAAGGGATCACACATGCACACACACATTCAATGCTAAAGCAAGGGAGGGGTAATTTCGGCAGTAAAGGAGAAAGGCTGCCACCTGACTCATCGGGCAGGCAGCGTTGCCGCCAGGGGCCTAGCGCCACGGAGGTCTCGCGCACCCCAGCATGCTTTGCTGGGGTGCGCTGGCCTCCAATTGGCCGCCCGAGGGGGAGAAAGGAGGGACTTCTGCCTCCTGAGTGATGCTCTAGGAGGCGGATAGTCCCTCTCTATGGTCACCCCAGTCCTCCAGGGCAGCCGATTGGCTGGCTGCTCCTGGGGGCAGGGCGACTCCCCTCTCAGCCCCCACCTTTGGAATAGGCCTATATATAGGCCATGCGGCATCCTGCTCGGCGCCATTTTTGCTTGGCTCTCCCACCCGCCCTCCCTAGGGTGCGTGGTTTTCTGTCACAACTTTTAGGGTGGTAGCAGAGGTTCTGGATTGGGTAGGCATGGTCTAGAAGGTTGCATAGCACTGTATCGGGAGTCCCTATGGGACACAGGAGCGATGAGGGCATACATTGTGATCATCGTGGGGGCCATAATGTGACACCGCTTCCCGGTGACTAGGGGCTTTAGTTAAATGCAATCTGCGGGTTGCATGAATACATGAGGGCGTTAATCTAGCCCCTAGCTCATCCCGATGCCTTGCTTTATATGACATGCCATTTATCCTACAACGGCGGGTTGTAAGATGATCCAGAACTCAGGCTTTTGGCCAATCCTACCTTTTGCTGATGCTTGCGTTAATAAAGTTGTGGCCTTTCCTCCACATGTGGCTTTGTGTTTTATTGTGGTGACGCCCTCACAGGCAAAGGATAGAGGCACCGTTGGGATATTTACCTTAGGAGTCTTCTCCAAAGCGACGAATGTGAGGGATGGTGAATGGTGAGACACGGCCGCAGGAACGGGGAAAGCAAGTGGTGAGCACGGTGGCTAGGAGCTGAGTTCTGGCGCTCAAAGCTAACTAGAGGCCTGAGCTTGGCTTCTCTCAAGTGATTTCAGCGGAGCCCAAGGCTCAAGGATCGCAGGCTTGGAGCAGGCTGCTCGACAAGCAAGGTATCAGGTTTGGAACTCAAAGCTCAGCAAGCCCACTGGAGGGTTGGAAGTGGGGTCCTTTTATACCCCTGAACATAACCTCAGGCTATGGCAGCCTGGTGAACAAAGGCTTGATGACTTTATCTTTGTCTAAGCTGAAACTTACACAATGGATACACAAAGAGGAGGTCTGGCACTTTTCAGGAGGGGACAAATATCTTGATGATGGAGCCGTTAACTTAATGACTGGCTCTCAAAAGGAGGAAGCTCTGCTATTGTCTTCCTGCTTTGGGCAGCCTGCGAAACTAGTATGGCAACTCCCAAAACTGCTTGCTGAAAGGTTTAAACTCTACCTTTTTCCTTTGACCAAGCCTAGCAAGGCAACTGGCTACGTGGTCAGCTCACTTTTAGGGTAATGGCGGCTAGCGATGGGGTCTGTCAGGGGTCATAGATTTAGATTGCATGGCACCCAAAATTTATATAAAACCAAACTTGGTAACACCAGGATTGTGGTAGAATCCAAAAGAATTAGTTTAGAAGAAAGTTAACAACAGTATATACAATGTGAAAGCTTTCTTCTTGAATGTATTCCTCCCAGTAAATAAGCATGTGCATACACATTATCATATTACAGAGAATACTTTGTCAAAATGAGGGACATTATCGAATTCTGTGATTGTTTGATTTGTTGGACATGAAGATTTTCTTTTATTAAATAGCAATAAAGAGCCAATGTGGTGTAGTGGTTTGAGCTTTGGACACCAGGGTTCAAACCCTCAGTCAGCCATGGAAACCCACTGGGTGGTCTTGGGCAAGCCACATACTTTCAGCCTCAGGGCAAGGCAAGGGCAAACCCCCTCTGAATGAATCTTGCCCAGAAACCCCCATGATTTATTATTATTATTATTATTATTATTATTATTATTAACTTTTATTTATAAAGCACTGTAAATTTACACAGCGCTGTACGTACAATCTTTTTAATTGGACGGTTCCCTGCTCTCAGGCTTACAATCTTAAAAAGACACGACACAGAAGGAGAAGGGAGTGGTGGTGGGGAAGGGGCCTGTCTAGTAAAATAATACATATAAAATACATAGCAATACAGGAAATGATTCAATAAAACAGACAACAAAAGAACATCAAAATAGCAAGTGACAATTATGCAATGCCTGGGAACGCTTCTCTGAACAGGATGGTCTTCAGCTCCGTTTTGAAGCTGGTTAAGGAAGTGATGGCTCTTGCTCGCGGGGGAAGAAGGTTCCAGGAGTGAGGGGCAGCAAGTGAAAAGGGGCGAATCCAAGATGGGGCAGAGGAAATCCTGGGCTGGGACAGCAGACCTTGACTACCAGAACGGAGGGCCCTAGTGGGAAGGTGAGGGGAAATAAGGTCTGATAAGTAGGGAGGGGCAGCCCATGGAGGGCTTTAAACATTGACAGCAGGAGCTTATACTGAATGCGGAAAGGGAGTGGGATGCCAACACAGGAGAGATGTGGTCAGAGCGGTGGGTGGATGTGATAATGCGTGCAGCTGAATGCTGGACAGAAATTAAAGGACGGAGGTGAGCGAGAGGAAGCCCAGCCAGGAGGATGTTGCAGTAATCGAGTTGTGAGACCACTAGGGCATGGACCAAGATCTTGGCAGTAGAGGCGGAGAGATATGGTCGGATTTTGGCAACATTGTATAAAAAGAATCTACAAGCCTTGCTTGCCTTTGGGTTACCATAAATCTGAAATTACTTGAAAAACAACAACAATCAAGGCATTGTACAACATTTGCCAACACAGCCATAATAAAATGAGAGATGTGACATAGGATTAACCAGGGCTGTTTTATTTAGTGTTAACATAAAAGGTTCTGCCACAATCATAACACTGTGTGGGATATTACTAACACAGGAACTACCAAGTACTCTTTTGAAATCTCTATCAACAAGCAAATGAAGATCCTGTTACACAAGCAACAGCTCTCTGTTCATCATATTGAAAAACAGACACCCCTCCAAAGTCCCAGAGAGCTTCTTCCTCCCTTTCCCTCCCTGAAAAGTAACTAATAGCACAAACATTACTGAAGCTAGTGGTAAATCATACTATATCAGGAACATCTCTTCCTGGATAGTTTAAACTGAATTAAGTAAGAATTACTGCCAGTACCATCAGAGTAAAGCCAACAGACAAGATTTTATATTTTTCCTGGCTTTCTTTTGTTTCAGATCTATAGGAATACAGTATTTCCCATCCCTCCTTTTATCTCATAACAATGACCATTTAGGTATGCTTCAGTGATTGGCTTACTTCCTTTGAATAGTCACCTAGTCAGTACTGACTCTCCATCTTAAGATGTTAAGTTCTTTCAAGCTTTGATTTAGTTGGTAAATTTACATTTATGTGTGAAAGTTTAATATGAAAGAATATAACATTTTGCTCTATAATAATAAAAGAGAGTCTGTCCGACTGCCTTTCTCTGCCATAGCTCTGAACTGTTAAATCTAGACATCTGGAACTTGACATGACTACTAAGGAGGTCCTAAGGATGTGTAATTTTCTTTAAAAAAATCATTATTTTAATAATTTTAAATCTGTCTGTAGCCTACACATATGGAGTCAGTGGGTGCCATTGGATCACTAGGCCACTAGATGATGACTTTAAAAAAAAAAGAGTTGTAATTGTTTTTTAATTACCTGAAAATATTGTTTTGTGTTATGTAACTTCTTTTTTATGTTACCATAAGTTATTTCATCATTGGAAAATCAGTGTACAAATGAACGTGATGATAATAAGAATATATATATATATATATATATATATATATATATATATATATATATATGCTGCCTTTCTCCCAGATAAAATTACAGTGGTGCCCCGGGATACGAAATGATCGCGTTACGAAATTTCCGGGGTACGAAAAAGTTAGATTGGAAAAAACTGTTCCGGGTTACGATATTTTTTTCGGGTTACGAAATTTATTTCAGCGCGAAATTCAAACGCAAAGCGCGGCTAGCGGCTTTCCAGCGCTAACGGAAAGCCTTTTCGGGTTGCGAAATTATCGGGTTACGAACGGAACGGCGGAACGAATTAATTTCGTAACCCGAGGTAGCACTGTAGTTAAAATCTGTAGTAAAACTTAAAAACAATTAAAATCATCTTTCTAAAGCAATATAACATTGCATCAAACAGAAATAGAACACAAATAGAACACACATCCCCGATGAAGATTATATGTTAAAAGCCTGCATGAGTCAAATAGGAGTTCCCCAGCACTACCTTCTGTGTTCACGCCTTCAAGAATGTCCGAAACTACTGCAGAACAGTGCACAGCATTGCCACATCATCCTTCCATTCCCACCCCAGAAGGTGAGGGAGGAAAGGAGACAAGCAGAGATGGGCTTGGGTTGTATGGTGACTGTGTCAATGCCTTGAGCCGAGTGCTAGGGAGCATGATGGAACTTCACTACCAAACAATCTCAAGAGAGTAAAGGGATGAGGAGAGAAAAGCAGTGCCACTGGGGCGAGGGGAACATAGGCTGCTGCCACACTGCAGAATTAATGCATTTGTTTCCACCACTTTAATTGCCATGCTTAATGTTACGTAATTCTGGGATTTGTAGTTTGTTGTGTTGTATTTTTCAAGTGTTGAGAAAACTTGCTAAAAAGAATCCTGGATAGATTAGAGTTTTTGCAATTCAGGACTTATTCAACACAAAATTTGCATGTGGTTGATTTGCCCAGAAAATAGCATCTTTTATGCAGGAAATAGCATTTTCTGCATGGAAGATGCCATTTCCTGTGCTGTTTTCTGTCCAAAACAGCCATGAGTAAATTTCATGTAGCAGATGTCCTGAATTGCAAATAGGTTTAAAAAA
>NC_056523.1:100144293-100146346 GCF_019175285.1 Sceloporus undulatus
CCCAGGATAGCTTGCACTCATGCCTTTCACTAGGGAATGTTTTTTTTAAAGTTTAAATAAGAGTTAAATATATACAGTCCTTACATTGATCTCTGGATGTCAACTCAGTTTTTTGACTAAAATTTCTAGACTTATACATGAGTACATAGATATTGATAGTTTTCAGTCTGTTGGCCACCATTCTGTTTTCCATATTTATTGGTATATTTTAATTAGCACTAGAGTTGATTATGTCTGTGTAGATTGTAGCAATTAAATTGGAATACTATCTGTTTCTGGTTACTTCCCAATTTCTCTTATCGCAACATCCACCTTGCTCTCCAGAATTTGGGTTTCATCTTCATATGATTCTTCATTCCATGTGCCATTCAGTTTATCATCTGTTTTATATAACCCTCCTGTGTATTGCTTCAATCGTCATCTTGTTTCTTCTTGATCTTGTAGTATGTTCCTCTTCGAACCCTAGAGCATCCCCACCCTTGATTTGAACTGTCCTTTGATTTCCTGGATCTTGTGTGAGAGGTCTCTCATTCTTCCCTTTTTGTTGTCTTCTATTGCTATTTGGGTTGTGAGACAGGTGATGCTGAGGCAATTCTGTCCAAAAAAAGCCACAGACATAAATAGAAGAACAATGTACAAGTGGGACTGAGTTGTTATCAATACCAATTATGCAACTCAGTTTTCTTTACGTTGTTTTTATCCATATATGCCACAATCCTCTTGATGGATTATGCTGGTATAACCAGATATATAAAACTTCCAAAAATTTCAAAGCTAAGAAAATAATCCATTGTTCTATGGTTTTTCCTGGGAAACCCTCAGACATTTTCAGAAAAAAATTTGCTTTGCTTGTTTGTTTGTTTGCTTGTTTATTTGCAACATTAACAACCTTAACAGATTGAAAGTCACTTTGTTATTTAGGAACATAAAATGCATCATGTATTCCTTGGTTTGTTTGATATACTAAAAGTATAGGATGGAGTCCTGTTGGGCAGTTACGAACATGTCATCTACAGTTACATGATTGTAATGGCTACATATTTATGATCCCTACATAGACTTAACTAGGGGCTACATGACAGCCACCACTCTTCTAAAATTGTAGCATAAGTCCACTGGTGGAGCTTTATATCCTGCTAGGATCAAATAGGATCTCAATCCTAGAGTGCTCTGCAGGCATGAAGTTCAGAGGATTTACTTCCACTCATTTTTACAATCAAAACTAAGAATTAGGAATACCTTATTGCATTTTAGCAGAAAGTCATCAAACATAATCCAGAGGATCAAATCTAGCTACATTCATATGTACTTCTTGACAAACTAAAGCCTATATTCTACACTGAAGTGCCTAAGTGTCTGATGTATTTTTCAGAAACAAAATGAAAATACTTGTACCCCAACATACACTGAATTCAAGGAAATTATTTCTTTAATGCCTTCTTCTTTAGTACACCTCCTATTTGGTGCCCTGCTATCCATTCTGTCTTTTTTCTTTCATTATTTTGATAGTAATAATCATTGGTTAAATCTGTGCACTCCCACTCACTTTTGGCTAATATTTTTTAGCGTATTCCTCTTATTTATTTAATGGTAGATTAAACCCTGCAACCTTGTTCTTCAGGGCTCAGTCCAATGTTTTTTGCTGGTAAGGGAAGAAAGCTGGAACAAAATAAATGGAAATTGTATCGGAAAATGTACTGGATGAAGCAGTTCCTGCTACAGAGAGGAGGAGGAGAGAGGTAGCTGGGCAGCCATTGTAAGTGGTGACTGGTTAATTTCTTTTTAAACTCTAGGAAGAGTGTGCTTGTAGTCACATCTTCAGTGAGTCACATCTGTGAGTCACTAGGGGGAGGAGCTAGCAGATTAGTTCTATATTACTCCTCCCAGAGCCGAAATTTTATTTCTATTTTTATTTCATTTTTTTTATCCAAGGAAATCTACAGCAGAGGCAGAGCTGATTGAGCTCACTGCCACAAATTGTTGAAACATCAGGAGCTTTAACGTTGGTTTTCTGGAGGATTCTTTTTTTTCAGGAGGAAGCCCACAGTCCTGT
>NC_056523.1:100146446-100153272 GCF_019175285.1 Sceloporus undulatus
TCGGCCCCCCAGTTGTCTGAGGGACAGCAACCATGCCCCCGGCTCAAAAAGGTTGCCTACCCCTGACATAGGAGGTTTTCAGAACAGGGGGGAAAAGCCTGGAGTAAAAGGCATACTCACAGCATAATCATGCAATCACACTGAAGATTTTTAGACATATTGCATTCATCCAGGGCTTATCTGGTGAAGATCCAGGAATCCTCCAGCAACAAACCATTCATGGGGAAGTCCTGTGAATGGTTTGTTGCTGTATCATTCCTGAATCTTCACCAGATAAGTCCTGGATGAGTGTGACGTCGTCTGAAAATATTCAGCACAATTATGCCAGGAGTATGCTCCCAGCTTTTTCCCCATGTGAAAATCTCCATAATTATTGGTTTAGTGCCTCTTACATACCACCTGATTGATTAGGATTGTGGAAACCTCAGTCACATTTGTGGATACACAGTTGATTTCATAATGCTGGTATTTGGAAGAAGGGTAATGCAACACAGCCACCACTTAACTACATGAGTATAGAATTACACTATGCAAGCACAATATAGGATCTTGACTTTTGTGTAGCTTCCCATTCCTATACTAATTTTCAGTGAGGTAAGTAAGCATTTTTTAAACACTTCTCCCAGTGCATGTATTTTGTACACAGTTCCCTCACTAACTAAAGCGTGTTTATCTTTAGTTTTCAATTGAATGCTATTGATATTTTTAATATGGATGAGGTCCTACATGGTTATAAGAGTTTCATATGCAGAGGTCTGCTACAGGTGCCCTGTGTTCACCACTCCTAAAACTCACTATGTTGCTGCAGTAGCTGCCATTCACGGAGAGCAGAATGGATCAGAGAAGTGTCTAGCTACATCCCCACAGCCAGATTCAGACCAAGAACATTTTCTTGACAAAAAACATCCTTGGTCTGCAAAGGTCCTCTGGAGGCCTCAGCAGATGATGGCATTCATCTGTGTCTGGCTATGTCCTCCAATCTCTGCACTCTCCAACAACAATGGAACCGCCATGAGGAGCAGCTATTACAGCCACATGGTGGATCCTGAGTGGAAAGCTTTGGACATTGTAAGGAGAGGAGAGGAATATTAACTTCTTCAATGATTAAAAAACACATACAAAGCTGTAAGGTGGAATTATACTTGTGTATATCAGCAACAGGAAGCCAACCAAAACATCCTAAATGTATAGCAAATGATGGGTTTCTGAAGCAAGAAGTATTTTGTCTCACAGTGAGTCTCAGGAAATGTGAAATGGATAATTCCAATGGCCTGTTACAGACAGCCAAAATAAAGCTGCTTCGAGTCACAGTGGAGGTATGGTGTTTCAATGATGCATGCGTCCTAAGAGTCCAGAAGTCGCACCAAAGCCACGCTCCAGCCCTAAGGACTGGAGCATGGTTTTGGTGTGGCTTCTGGACTCTTAGGATGCACGCATCATTGAAACACCATACCTCCACTGTGACTCAAAGCAGCTTTATTTTGGCTGTCTGTAACAGGCCAATGAGTCTCAAAACTGCTGAAATAGCTTTCCATCCACAGTCTCATATTCATGTTTTGCAAAGCCAATTGCAAACTTGGGAAGGTTTGGAGCAAAGTTCCTTTTCTTTCGAACAGAACCACAGAGATGCTGCTAGATATTATGTCCATCTTCTGTGTCCTTCTCTTTCACCCCCTCACCATCATGATGTCCTCACTTTCTCCATATTGCAATGCCACCACATTGTGAAGCTTGTCTCAGTATTAGGTGCTGCTGGCAAGTGTGAATAAATCCCCCCTTGATTGTGTCATGAGGTAGACAGAACGCAATGTGGAAATTTTTGGTGTCTTCTCACTTTTGGGTTGTTACTTTTTTCTTTCTTCAAAATAATAAAGTTATCAACATTTTATATTAACACTGTGGTAAGATGGAGGCATTATTTCTCATGCTGTGCTCATGAGCCATTAGCATTTTTGACTGCAAGTTTTTCAGGGGTTTATAGTGATTCAAAAACCTGCAAAACCTGTATCCCAAAACTAGAACAACAATAGCAACAAATGTTTTGATCATACTAACTTCAACTCTTTTAAAAAGTATCATCTGCCTAGGGTCACAGAACAGCTACAAGGAGGTGTGTAAATGGAAATGCTGACAGGTTCTTTACACAAGCACTATGAATAGTGCTGCTATAATGATAGAAAACTATTGATTGCTGTTACTGTCCTCTCCAATTGACCAGGTCCTGCAAATCTCTGATAACACTCTTGTCATTAGTTGTCAGTATTGTGCACTTTGGGAGAATATAAATGAATTCAGCTCCACTATCACCTGTTTTGATTGTCTGATAGAACAAGTGTCGGGGATCTTTCCTATTGATTTGTAGATAATATTTCCTGTATCTTGAAAGCTGTCAGTGAAATTCCTTAGGAGCAGAAAATAGCACTGGGGGAAGACTTGGCAATTAGTTGATAGTATAGAAAGTAGACAGGTTTGGAGACCCTGAAGATTTTTGTGCAAACTTTTCTTGAATCTGAACTGCCTCTGCCTAGTATTGTAATATCACTTTCTTCACTATGAGCATACCTGTTCAGTGAAATAATAATACTCTGAGGTTCTACTTCAGGAACCCACATCATCAGAGAGTCAGTAAAACAATAACCACTAGCAGGGCCTTCTTGAAATAGCACCTTGCTGTGCAATAGACACCATAATATGCAGTCTTAAAGGATTTTTGTTTTGTTTTGTTTTGATTCAGACTTTTTCCTGCATTCAGAAAGGGGGACATCATTTGCTCAATGTCTGAATCTGTAGACTATACAGTGGAACTGACGGATAAATATAAGCATTCAAAATAAAGAAAGAATAAATTATTTTATAAAACAATTGAGAGACATTAATGGCTGATAACCTGACCTTTTGAAACTAATGTATAACGCTGGAGTCCAAGTTCTCCGAGATGTATGCTTGAAATGAATCACCAATTTTGAGTTTCCTTCACAATTGCAGGATAATTGCCCAGAGAATTAATTTAATGTAACATTTTAAAGAGCGTCTTCAGCAAATGCTTGGTTTACACAATCTATAGAAGATCCAAAGTATGCAACATGAGTTCCAAAGAATTTGCCATTTTATGTTGGAAACAACCCCAAACCTTTTATCTAGCTCCACCTCAAAATTTTTCAACTTGGATGATGAAAAAAGGACATCAGTACATAGCCAGTGTGGCAAATAAGAAAGAAAGATGGAATATCATTTTCTATGACATTCCCCCAAAAGTCTTTTTACATGAAGCCCTTCATAGCTTAACCCAGCATGCTCAATGATATTTCAGCTGTCAGACTTCATTTCACTCATAGTTACTTCTTTACTCTTGACCTGAGTTTCACCAACAATGCAGTTTTAAATTAGATCCCCTGAGAAACATCAGAGTAAATTCCCAGTTCTATGATATTTATAGAAATTGCCAGTGTTTGTACTTCATAACCATGTTTCTGGCATGGAGATAACAGAGCCCATTCTGTAGTTTACTTGACAACAGCACAAGAAACATAAGGGGCAAAATTCAGAGCTAGCATAAGTTAAATAAATCCTGCATTCACCTCAGCAGAATGACACTTATTTGACACCAGCTAGAAAAATAAAAATAAAATAAAAACTGGATGAGGAAAGTATGATGTCATTAAACTATTATTTTGATTCTGTTTTTTGCTAGATTGACTTTGTATCAAGGCAAGTTCTCTAATCCATCTTAAGCAGTTGTCAAGGTACTCCCCATAGTGGCAAAATAGAACAACCTCAAATTCTACATCCTTGGAATAAAAAAAAAAGAAAGGGAGGGGGTAATTCCAGTCAGTCAGCACCTCCTCCAGACCAAGAAAGGAGGCCTAGTTCAGCACTTTTCAGGGTTGTCTTCAGAGACCAAATACTTCCTAACAAACAGATTCTAGGATATATCTCCCCACTGCTTGTATGTCATAACTCAATCCAATTTTGTTGGGAAAGTCCGTCATTTTTTATCATTTCTGCATTTATTTCACAAATTTATATCTTGCCTTTCACATAGTCAGTTGACAGAAATCACATTATTAAAAATAATACTACACATACTACATGCATTTGATCCGTCTTCCCAAAACATCCTGGTTTTAAGGACCCACCTAGAAACAGGAATTGCAGTAACAAGACACTTGGGAGCTGGCAACTTTCCATCTAAATAGCAAGGATAGGGGTTTTATCTGCCTTTTCTTCCTCCACTGCACAATACTGCAAAAAAAAAAAAAAGCCATTAGGATAGCATAATAGGTACACAAGTATAGTGTGCAAAAAAACAAAACAAAACTGGGAGACAAATATGGACAGAAATGTTGCCCTCCCCAAGTTGCTATTTGTTCTTAAGGAAAATGACTTTTGATCATCAGGAAAGAGCTGGCACACTAACATTTTAAAAACAAAATGAAGACATGCAAATTCAACCATATCTTTAATGTGTTGCCTAGTTTAGTCCTGAGTAAGTAAATGTTTATTTGCAAAATGTCCAAAAGTACGACGACTCAAAATTACATACAAGAGTGTTATACATGGTTACTTTACTAGCTGTAGAATCTACTAAAGCAGTGGCTTCTGGGCAAACTGAAATAGAGAACATTTACTCAAAAAAGACTGACCCTATATAGATTTAAGACTTTGAAGGAAGAAAGGCATATAAACTAAAAAGCAATAATACTATAAAGTGAGCATCTGGAATTTAAAAGAATGCTACAAGCACTGAAACTTCACATATTTGCCATGCTTCCTAATATATTGTGAGACCAGACAGATTCCAATTTTCACAACTGTCATAGTAGTACCTTCAGAAGTGTGCCAGCATCAAAGAGCTGTCATTCTGTTGATATAGACAGGACATTCTGATAATAAAGTCTGTGGCACAAGTGCCATTCAATGCATTAAGAAAGTTATGTTCTACCTAAGGCGAATTCTGCTCATCTAAGTTCACTTTTACATGGTAAGATGATTGTGCCATGAAACTAGCAAGAGAGAATCATGAAGTGCATCAAAGAAGACAAAACACTGTCATGGTACAGATCCATGTACAAAGAGAAAGCTGACACCACTACTACTAGCAGGGCCGTTCACAAAACTGGAGCTGGCCTTGGTTACAGTTGAGTGTAAATATCTCACACTTGCAAGTATCCAGACTTACCTGGGACTCCCCATTTATGCCCAAGCAGCAAATATGACAACTGCACCATGGTCAGCAATGGGGCTGCATGCCAGGCTACCTCTGCCCAGAAGCCTTTATAATTGGGCTTCTGTGGAATGGTATAAATAGCTGGCCAGTCAGGACCAAGATTGGCCAGCTGCTATGGATGGATTATAGCGGGCTGACCTAACTGACAAGCTTTCAGTCTAGTCCATTTACTCCATGGAAATCCAGCTCTTTCATTCAGCTTTAAAATGGGCTCTCTACCCTCCCTCCCTCTCTATAAAATAAAGACAGTCTGTTGGGATAGAAATTGTGCGTAAATTCCTCCCTCCATAACTGTCATCCTCTGGCCTGTGAGGGAGTGACCAGGCAGGCCCAGCTCCATTAGGGCTAACCTGAAGAAAGAGGCTCCTCCCTCTATAACTGTCATTCTCTGGCCTGCGAGGGAGTCATCAGGCAGGCCCAGCTCCATCAGGGCTAGCCTGAAGAAAGAGGCTCCTCCCTCCATAACTGTCATCCTCTGGCCTGCAAAGGAGTGACCAGACAGGCCCAGCTCCATCAGGGCTAGCCTGAATACAGAGACCTCTCCCTCCATGATAACTGTCATCCTTCTTCCTGCGAGGGAGTGACCAGGTAGGCCCAGCTCCATCAGGGCTAGCCTGAAGAAGAGCCCTCTCTCCAGTGCATCTGCCTTGTTCCAGGCCTCAGAGGGAGGGAAGAACCACTGGACTTTATCCCCTTTACCTCCACCATTCCCTTCTTCTTTTGTGTCATTTCTTTTAGATTGTAAGCCTGAGGGCAGGGAACCATCTAATTAAAAATAATAATTGTAAGCCGCTCTGATAGCCATTAGGGCTGAAGAGTGGGGTATAAATAACATAAATAAATAAATGTGAGAAATTGTGAGTAAATGTTCTCTTTTCTCCATTGCAGAAATAGGTCACTTGGCCTCTTATACCTTTGATATACTTTTAAACCTTTGATATAATTTTGTCATAACTTTAGCACATTGTGCATCAGGCCAGATAAAATTGGGGAGATGGTCCTCCATGTCCATCATCTAGGCTTAATAGGGAGCCTTAAAAGATGTTGGGTTGAGACAATTAGGGACACTCCCCATTCAGGGGTGTTGTCTTGCCTAAGTCTCTGGTTACAGGGAAACCACACAGTGGATTTTGGTCATGTGAGGTTCTGGTTCTGTCACATAGAATCATAGGGTTTACCATGACAGCAGTCTAGTCCATGAAGGAATAAACAAACAAAGCACTCAGTTTTTGGACCATGCCAACAACTACCAGGTCAGAATGCACAGGGAAGCCACTGAAATCCATAAACACCTGGACAATTTCAACAGGAAGGAAGAAACCCTTAAAGTAAACAAAGTTTGGCTACCAGTCTTGAAAAACACCAAATCAGGACTCAACCCATGCAAATGAAAATCACTCAGAGTGA
Source organism: Sceloporus undulatus (assembly GCF_019175285.1). Classification (NCBI taxonomy): domain Eukaryota; kingdom Metazoa; phylum Chordata; class Lepidosauria; order Squamata; family Phrynosomatidae; genus Sceloporus; species Sceloporus undulatus. Next base: position 100,153,081 of record NC_056523.1, read on the forward strand.
GGAGGGTTTCCCAGGAGACAAGGGAGGCCTTGCCATTCAACAACAGAACAATACACAGATTAACATGTAAATCACTTCCTCTCAACCCATAGTATATATACCGTACTCTTTTCCATGTTAGCATTCTCTGAAGATGCCAACCACAGCTGTTGGATAAATGTCAGGAATAAACTCTTCTAGAACAAAGGAGGG
>NC_056523.1:100153372-100155740 GCF_019175285.1 Sceloporus undulatus
CCCCCCCCCCTTACAAGTTGCTTTAGTGAGTTTTTATAGTTGTAAGCAGGGGAGCTTCTTATTGGGATGTTTTGTTGAACATGGCATTTTGTGCCGAATACAAAACCAGGCATCCCAAAAGCCTCAAATTAAAACAAAAATAAAAACAAGGCTTTAACTACTGTGCACAGAGACAGCATTTTATCATGACACTATTAAATACAGTGGGCCCTCCACATTTCCTGGGGTTAAGGATGCGAAGATGTAAGACCAGAGAATATATTGCTCTGTCACCAAAAACTCAACCATAAAAGCACTTCTCTTGTTCAAATGAAGTGTACAATTTTCTAATACTCTCTCTCTCTCTCTCTCTCTCTCTCTCTCTCTATATATATATATATATATATATATATATAAAAACTTGGATCCACTGGTTTCTGTACAGAATGTCAGAACAGAAACACATCCAGGAGTCACTGTGTTGGTCATATAGCAAAATACAATACTGTAACATCTAAATTCCACAAAACAAATCTTTATTGAGCCAACCAAAAATGCACAAAATATACCATGCAAGCTTTCAAAGCTCCACTAATTTTTTTCTTCAGACAAAAGTGTTAAAAACCATGTATGAGAAGAAAAAAATTACAATTTTGGAGTCATGGGCCTATGTTTTGTCAAGATGTTGTTTTTTGTTTTGGTCAAGTACAATAAAATCCAAAATCCACAAAAAGTGATACGTTTACTCGGCCAACTAAAATGTGCAAAGTACATGATGCAAGCTTTCGAAGCTCCACTGGCTTCTTTAAGAGGCAAAGGTGTTAAAAAATCATACAGGAGGAAAAATTATAAAATGACAAACTTCGAAAGCTTGCATCATGTATTTTGTATATTTTGGCTGGCCAAATAAAGGTATCACTATTTTGTGGATTTTGGATGTTATTGTACTTTGCTATATGGCAACAGGGCTATTCCTGAATATTGTTATCAGTTATCCTTGGAAGAATATCAATCCAGGAAGAAACCATTCCTCTCTTTAGCCATGCAGACTCTGGCAGCAAAGAATCTTAAAATCCAGGCAATAAAATTTAAACTCCATTAGCAACAGAAAAAGTAACTTCCCTTGAAATCAAGGTTGTAGTGCCCTACAACGAGATCACAAGCAAGAGCTTTTAAGCATTTGCTTCAAATGCTTAGGACAGCACTGAAAAGCTTCGTTAAGCCTTATGTGAAGCTTGGAATAGTATAACTCACTCATATTTCCAAGCCGATTTCCATTAACATCTAATCATTTTTTTTACGTGTAAGGATACCTGGATTGCACTTTACTAATCATAAAAAACACATAAAAAAATAAGACGTAACTCAAAACTAACAGCCAATATAACATAAACAGTAAAAGCAAACTTAAGATGAGTTCAGCCAAAGAATTCACATGACTTGTGAATACATTTGACATAAGAGCCATACAATTCTTTATGACTCAAGATCAACTGGGAATGAATCTGAACAGAGACAGAAAACTGATAACAAACATTATAAATAAATCAACAAGATATAAGAGTGTCAACATTAACTGTCTTCTTCAGTGACCAATACAGTAATCATTTGTTACATAGTCTTCTTATCAAAGGTCAAATCTGAAATACGTCTTAAAAATACTGACAATAAAACCATGCAAAGGTGAATACAAGGGTTAAAACTATTCTGATTAAAAATTCATCCAAGTCTAAGCCTTAATATACAGTATCTCCTCACATTCTCTACAGTCACATTCTAATACCAAGACTGAGACTTTTGTTTATATAGGTGCGTTACAGACCGCCCTAAAGCGGGCGGTCTGCTGCCGCCGTCATTAGCTACGCTGAGAAGCCCCAGCAGCCAGACCGCGAGGTTTCCCGGCACAGCTAAAAAGGAGCGCCGAAATGGCGCTCCTTTTTGGCACCTGGAAGTGGCGCCACAAGGCGTGAGGCGCACACTCGCGGCGTCACTTCCACCGCACCACGTCTGGATGCTGTGCGTCCGAGACCTCAATATGGCGGCCCCCGTGTGGAGAGGGGCCGCCATTTAGTACACGCTCTGTGCGTCCTAGGAACGGGGCCGGTTAGGAAGGTCAGACCCTTCCTAACCCTAGCACGCCCCTTTCTAACCCTAGGACGCGCATAGCGCTTACTAAATGGCCGTGTGTAACACGCCATAGTTAGCCTTCTGCCATAGCTGCAGTAAACTACAGTGGATCCTTGTTATACGCTGGGGTTTGGTTCCAAGATCCCCCGTGTATAACAAAATCCGTGTATAAGAAGGGCCGACTGTACGTGTAAACCAATCACCACAATGAATCTTTTTTTTAAAAAAAATGAGTCAAGACTAAAATACTGCATTTATGTTT
>NC_056523.1:100155778-100158378 GCF_019175285.1 Sceloporus undulatus
CCTGATTTTTGAAATGATTGACTCCTGAAAATAATTGTCACATCCAGCCAATTAGATGGCATATAAAATGTTGAAAAATCACAACTTGCGGACTCTGTAGACACCAGACCTAGAATAATATCAAACTACATATAGCGTTATTAGAACCAGTGCACAGTAACCTTGTGCAAAAACCTAGGCCCTGACAGGTTGTACTGTGTCCTATAAAAAAGTATTGAGAGCTTGAGTTACTGGTTCTTTCACCCACAATGGAATGAATTTGCTCCTACAATGCATGAAGTTCACTGATCCATTAGATCAGTAGTTCTCAAACTCTTGGGCAGGACCCCTGGGAAGGTATCGCTTGCAACAAGGTGATGCAAGACTTGGAGGCCCAGATCCCTCCACCTCCTCCTCTTCCAAAACTTTTTATATGTAAAATTTATACATGCATTGAGTTAAATATTGAATTTTCTTTAATGAAACTGTTCTAATTTGAATGATATTATTTCCTTATGAAATGTTAAAATATGAATATACATGAATGTGCGAACAAAAATATGCACACTAAATAAAATAACTTTATTCATATGTACTACATCAAGAGGGGCTGACGTCAGCATGTAGATATAAAGGGAGGTTCCAAGAGTTAAAAGTTTGAGTACCACTGCATTAGATTCAGATTTAGGATTGAGAGAACATACACCTAATTAGTTTATGGAACTCACTTCCCCAAGATGGTAGTGTGGGTGGCTGATCTACATAGCTTTACAAGCAGGTAAAAAATAGTCATAAAAAACAAGTCAATCAGGGGCTATTAGCCATAATGACTAAATAGAAATGTCAGTTGTTGGCATCCAACCAGCAAGGGAGTGCTTAAGCCCTACTTGTGGACTTTTCAAAAGAAAATCGCTTGCCACTATTAAAAATAGGGCTGGCTGATGGAGGAAACAAAGCTCTCCTTATGTTCTTATGACACCACATTGAAGGCTTTATCTAATTCTTACTAAAAAGTGGCTAATCTAAATCTCATGAAAAGAAGTGCTAGTAAGATTTAGTGTAGTGTTATCTGTGTCCATGTAAAGGTGATTTTAGGGCATGTTCTAGTATTCAATTTTACTTTTAGTGTTGGAACCTTGCCTGTTTTCCATCATCTAGGAGGAAAGAAATACGTATTTTAATTTGTTAAAACATTCCAGCATTGTAAACATAGCTAGGCATCCGAATTTCATTACTAAACGGACCTAGGATGGAGATTGGTTCAAGTGGAAAACACAAAACACTTCCAATTTTGACTTCATGTGAATATTTAGTGGAACTAAACTGAACAAGTATGGGGTGAGGGAGGGGAAATACATAGGATGGTATGCAAACATTGTTTCCCCCCATATGTATTTAGGACTCTGTGGCTGGAATTATGTAGATGCATTACACTAGCAGTTGTGCTTTTTCTAGACTTGTGAAAGGCAAGAGAAGGCAAACAAAATGCCAGCTTCAAGCATCCTGTTTCTGCAATGCCTCTCTTCCTTCATAGCCTTTTCCCTCCTGCTGCCATGGTTTTGCCATAGTTACATTGGCATAGTCTCCTAACAGGATTCCAACTTCCTTCTCCTTTCTTAAAGTACTCTCTTTAAAATACTTTACTCAAATAACTAACAGACTAGTATACTAAATTTATTAACTATGGCTGGAATTCATAATCATTCAAATGTGTAACGCAGAGTTACACATTTGTAAGTGATTTATATTCACAATCTCTATGTATTCAATAGTAAAAACAGCAGTAAAAATCACCCAAGCTTGACTGGCCAGCTGCTGCTGCGAGCAATGCAGGTTTGTTCTCCTGTCAGCTGGGAAGCAGTTGACTAACCATCTCACCATCCCTCACACAATCTCCATGCATTTGAGGATTGTGCCAGGAACCCTGCTTCTGCCTGTCACACTGTAGATTGCTCATAGAAATGGGGTGCAAACATCAGTCTGTAACTCCTCAACAGAAGAAATAGCTGTTCATTGCTCAAAGCAACTGACACTTGGTAAGTCAGGACTGGGTGAGTTGGCCAGGAGATGCCATTTAGCTATACCTGCCTATAGTTTCAGCCTACCATTCTCCCACTGATCTCAGGATAGTGTGCATTATTGTTGTTCACGTCGATTTGATCCTCAGAACACCCCAAGAGTGACCACACTGGCAAAGGCAGAATTGACTGTAATGACACTGAATCCAGGTGGTGCAACAATCTAGGGCAATTTTTAAAAATAAGGTCTTGCTCTTAAACAGCAGCATTCAATTGGGACATACATCTCCTGAATCTACAGAACACTGGAAGCCTATATATTTCTACTCAGACAAAATCCCATTGTCCAATGGGACTTAGTTCTATGAGGTGTGAATAGCAGAGACAACTGCACAGGGGCAGCATCCTATTTTCATCTTTTCGCACACATGCACGCAACACCTCACCCGTCGGAAACACTGGAAATGATGCCACGCCACTTCTGGTTGTGGAGAGCAGTTGGAGCGTTGTTGCAGAAGGGGTTCTGGTTGAACACAAAGGAATTCAGGGGTCTAATAATAATAATAATAATAATAATAATAATAATAATAATAATAATAATAA
>NC_056523.1:100158478-100165307 GCF_019175285.1 Sceloporus undulatus
ATGGAAAACGATGTCTGGTGGGCAGGCCCTGCCTTGGTTCTACTCTAAAGCACCGTGGCCTACCACTCACTATAGCCATTCACTCTCATCACTAGTTTTCCCCAGCCATTACTAGGATATTTGAATGGTTAGCTTAACTCTGTACCACTTGCTACCATGTTGCATTGCCCCAGATGCAGTGCGTACTGTTAGCCATGGTATCTGGGACAATTTTGCATGGTTAGAATAATTAGTGAAGGCTAATGGCTCCAATGTCACTGAAGCAGTGAGTCTGCTCCAGGTTTTAAGCTGAACTTTAAAGAAGCTATCCAAGGTACATAACAAGTTTGGGGGGCTATGATTCAGAGATTTGGATAGCTCTTTCAAAATTCAAACTAAAACATAAAATTGATTCAATGCCCTCACGGACATTAGAGCCACCACTGAGTAATATGAGGAAAGAAAACTTTAGGAAAGTTCAGGAAGGCTCTGATTTCCGCAGCAATGGGGGGAAATGCATGCTCAAACACTACATGTCCGTGTGCACACACATAAACACAAAGTCATCTCTATCTCTATTTCCATCACTATCTATCTATATGCAAATACTACTTTGGGCAATTTGCATGGCTAAAACTGTCAAATATGGAGTCATGAGAAATGAAATCACATAATTTGAACTACTGATGATATGGTACAATGTAATCATAAGCAGCATCCTAGCTGATATGCACCAGTTTCTGTCTGATAAAATATAGTTTGTTGGACCAAGAACACACTCTCTCTCCACATTTTTGTCCTCTCTCTGTGTGCTTATCTTTGAAAAAGAACTGTGATTTAATTAAGCCATAGTTTCCTGTGATAGCCAGCTTCGAAAAGTGCGGTTTAAGTTTGCTTAATATGTAGGCTATCAAACCAAGATATGAACTTTTCTTCTTTTTATTTTCAGAATGTTAGCATTTCAAAAATATCCAATTCTCAAGATGTATACAGCAATAAAGCTGTATAGTCCACACTCCATAGATCACATGCCACCATCATCCAAGGCCAAGGCTTTTTCTGCTTCATTCATGACTCTATGTTGCCTGATTGGGGTACCTCTGGGAAAGCATTGGCCACCGCCTTCTTCAGGGACACAAATCAGCTTCCTTCCAACCCAGAGATCTTGAATATCATCCCAGGGTGGGAAGGAGATTAAACATCCATTCACTCCAGCAGTCTTGAGCCATCCTTACATGTGTGTGCTTGTGCATGTGCCTTTGCCTGTGTATACATTTGCTCTCAACAGCTCCCCACCTGGGTGCTGCCTGCGGCCTCCGACCCTGCTTGCCTGTCGGTGGACCTGCCTTGTTCTTCTTGTTGCTGGATTGTTTTTTCCGAGTTCTTGTTTGTTCTTGGACTAGTTTTTTCTAAGGTGTTCTAGTTAACCCTTAGCTGATGTTACTAAAGTTCAGTTCCTTGATTTACCTTACTAGTCGCTTGGCTTGTTATTGACTGAGGCCCAGGTGGGGGGGTTAGCTCTTGCCTATATAGGGGCCGGTCTTTTGTTTATTGTCCCTGCCTACAGGAGCAAATAGGAGGAGCTTAACCCAGAATACAGGATGCTAGGACCCTCGTCTGCTGGAAATGAACGTATCACGGGTAAGTACCAACGTTCGTATCCATGTCAGTCTGATTTCAGGTCTGGCTATGGGGCACAAAACAACTTTGGTCACCTAGACAGGAACAAGACAAAGAGAGTATGTCCCTCTTGGCTCTGTTGGACTTCTCAGTGGCTTTTGATACCATTGACTATGGTATCCTTCTGAGTTGCCTTTCAAAACTGTCAGAAACTTCAGTTGGGCCAAAGAACTGCATTCAGGTTCTTAACAGGAACTCGCCATAAGGAGCATACAAGTTCTTTGTTGCAACAGCTCTGTTGGTTGCTGGCCCATCTCTGGGCACAATTCAAAGTGCTGGTTTTGACCTATAAAACCTATATGGCTTGAGTCCAGGTTTAAAGGACCATATCTCCCTTTACTAGCCCATAGAGCACTGAGATATTCAGGATAGACCCTTCTCCTGTTTCCACTATCCTCTCAAGCTTGTTTGGTGGGATCAAGAGAGAGGACCTTCTCAGTAGTTGCTCCCAGGCTCTGGAGTTTTCTTCTGACATCTGCTCTCCTTTCAGTGGCAGATAAAAACATTCTTAGGCCACCAAGCTTTCTCAAATTGACAAGGGTTGGACTTTAAATGCTGTGCAAGGTTTGTATGGAGTTTTATATAGAGCAAGAGCCATCACTTCCTTAACCAGCTTCAAAACGGAGCTGAAGACCATCCTGTTCAGAGAAGCGTTCCCAGGCATTGCATAATTGTCACTTACTATTTTGATGTTCTTTTGTTGTCTGTTTTATTGAATCATTTCCTGTATTGCTATGTATTTTATATGTATTATTTTACTAGACAGGCCCCTTCCCCACCACCACTCCCTTCTCCTTCTGTGTCGTGTCTTTTTAAGATTGTAAGCCTGAGAGCAGGGAACCGTCCAATTAAAAAGATTGTATGTACAGCGCTGTGTAAATTTACAGCGCTTTATAAATAAAGGATAATAATGATAATAATAATAATAATAATAATAATAATAATAATAATTCTGAATATGTTTTAAATGTTAACATGTAATGTTTTTAACTTTTTAAAATTGTTTGTTTTTAAAACTTTTATCTACATTTTAATGCTTTGTGTTGTTTTTAACTTATACTGTTATAAATGTTGTTAGCAGCCTTGAGTACCTATACTGGGAGAAGAGTGGGATGATGATGATGATGATTTTAGATATTTCAATATGGTATCAATAACTGGGTTGTGGCAGTTACTCCATTTTTTATTCATTCACAAAGGTGGGATACCCCAGACTAGCCTGTGCCATCGCTTTTCTATCTGTTGCCAATTGGGAAGTGCCATTATTCTTCATTAGAGCCAGGAACCTATACTTGCATATGCACCATTTCTTTTCTTGTTTGAAATCTCTTGAACTGTACCTGTTTTGCCCCTTGTTTTCACAACCATTTTACTGGCAGTTGAGCTTTTCATTAACATATATCCCCCCCCCCACACACACACACCAACTCTGTCTACATCCACAGTGTCTCCATCTACTTCTTATTTGACAAATGCTAATTCCATCAATTTCTTTCTTTCTGTGTCTTGATTAGAAGTAGGGTAGTGGTCCATGTGCAGGAAGGTTGATAATACTAAGCCATTAGTTTTCCTCTTTTTACAAAACAGCAATACTTTTATTTGGTCAACTAAAAATACACAAAATACATGATGCATTTTGGATGGAATTGAATTTTATTGTATGGCAGCATGGTTACCCTTGGATACGTTTCCCTCCTTTTTAATATATGTACATGTGCATGTTTTAAGAAGAGAGGCTGTAACTTTCAGCTTGAATGGTTGAGTTATCTTCACATCAGAAGAGATGCAGGGCAAAGAATGGCTTTACAAATGTCCCTGGACTGCAATTCCTAGCATTCCTCACCAAAGGCTATGGTAGTTAGAGCTAATGGGAGTTACAGTCCAGCAGCATCTGGAGAGCTGCATTTTGGCCACCCCTGCTTTAGAGATTACTATTTCCCCACTTGATCAGTACCCAATACACACAACGTATGTTGGTTCCTCTTGTTCCTACCAGGTATTCCCATGTTTCTACATCTATATAAACTGAAGATATATGTTAACACACTTTGCATATAGTAAATATCTGCAGAGTGATCAAGTCTAGCATGGAATATTCCAATGTAATAATTGAGAGGAATGTCATATTTCTCTTTTGCCTTATAAGCAGGAGATAGGTTCTATTTTAATAACTGTAGTCAAAATTTTTACCATCTAAAACTAAGCCCCATATGCATTGTAACAATTCTTTAAACTACTGCATAATTTATGGCCCCTGTGCACTTTCATGATCCAATTTAGCCTACTCTTAAAATATTTTGTAAAATATATACACATACATGCAAATGCCAATATAAAAACAAACCCATTACTTAGCCACTAAAAACCAGTGTTTTATGGGTGTAAACTGAGATGCAGTGTGCAATGTCAATATTATTCTCAAGCACTCATTGATATATGGGGGTCTAATGGAATTATATGCATAAAGTTGGGGTGGGGGCTGAATGCAGCTGGAATTTAATAGCAACACTAGAGCAAAAACTCTAGGAGTAAGTAAAGTTGAGCAAAGTTCAGCAGCAGGAAAGATCTTTAATTAAAACTAAAAAAATAAGCCACAATAGAACAAACAAGAACAAGCATGGGGGTTTATATATTATATATCTTTCGTGAGTAGTGTTTTTCGCAAACACTGTTTCAGAACATGAGAGAATGTGGAAAGAAAAGTTTTGTAGTTTAAGAGTGTAACTCCAAAGATCACCAGAGCAACCATGTTAATAAAATCAGATCCTGTGAATCTTTTTTGTGCTAGTTGGTTTTATTTGCCTGATTCCTGAACTTTTCACATTTCCTATGGAGGAGCATGACATTTAAGGGGGAAACTCCACCTTTACTCCAAAGCAATGAGCTTGATGAGAGTCAGGACTTTGAAAATGCATTAAGCATTACATTAAACAATGGCCTTCAGGATGAGATGCACACATCCAATTGTAACATGTATGCCATCAAATAATCACTTCCAAAATTTCATTTTTCTGACATTATCAGAGACAGCTTATATTAGGCTTTATATACTATTGGTACTAAGGGTTATACCTGCTGTTGGCTGGGGAGCTGTTGGCAGGGTCGGAGGCCGCAGGCAGCACCCAGGTGGGCAGGATACTAGGACCCTCATCTGCTGGAAATGAACGTATCACGGGTAAGTACCAACGTTGGTTTTCCCAGCAGACAGAGTCCTAACCTCCTGTATTCTGGGATTTACAAAAGCCCTCTCAAACTGGGAGGGAAGTGCTGCTAGGAGACTGTGGCCCCCGACACAATCTGTTGGAGGACCCTCCTTACAAATGACGTCGCAGCGGACTGAGACACGTCCAGTTTGTAATGTCTTATGAAGGTCGAAGGCAACTTCCATGTGGCCAACCTGCAAATGTCTGACAGGGAGGCATTAATGGCCAGGGCCGCAGAGGTAGATGCACTCCTGGTTGAGTGTGCCATCACCCCCTTGGGTGGAGTGAGATCAAGAGTTTGGTAGCTCTCTTCAATACAAGACCTGATCCACCTACTCAGAGTCGAGGCAGATACCTTGCACCCCAAAGAGCCCGGGAGAAAAGAAATGAACAACATTTCAGATGACCTTAAGGTTGAAGTCCTCTTGATGTAGATTTTGAGGGCTCTGCGCACATCCAATGTGTGCCAGGTCTTTTCCAAGTTCTTCTTAGGATTGGGCAGAATGGAAGCAGGAGAATGTCTTGTGATACCTGAAAGGCTGAGTTGACCTTAGGCATGAAGGTAGGGTCTGGATGAAGGCACACTGAGACTGGCCTAAAAATACACAAGTCTTTACGTACCAACAGGGCCCCAGTTCTGACACCCATCTGGTGGAGGTAATGGCCATGAGGAAGATGACCTTGAGAGAAAGGTGTTTGAGGAAGGCCTCCCGAAGGGACTTGATTGGCCCAACCGTCAGCGCCTTTAAGACTGTGTTCATGTCCCAAGATGGCAAACAATGTCTGGTGGGCTGGCCCTGTTGGAAACTCCCCTCAACAGCCTCTTAATGTGAGGATGGCTACCATTCTAGCTGCTCTCATATGGAGCAGAACCGACGTGATGGCAGACAGCTGCCTTATAACCATGTTGGGTCTTAGTCCCTTTTTAATGCCATCTTGGATGGACTATAGCAGGTCAGCCACTGAAAACCTGAAGCAGTCGATGAGAACTTGTCTAAAAGGTGGATTATGGTGGATGATGTGATCAATCAGAATAGAACCTGATCTAATCTGGACCTATGGCAGCTTCCAGCCTATCACTGATCACCTTGTCAACTGGTTATAGCAATGAAGGTGATATTAAGGTGATTTCACATGTAGCAATTAAGACTTACCCCTCTGAAAGAGGGATGTTAATGTCTGACCTCCAACTAATATTTCAAAACAATGTGCAATTCTTTACTGGAACATCTGTGACCTGTGTAAAATAAGACTAATCCCAAGGTTAGGCAAAGAAGACACTGGATTAACCTTTATCTCACAGACATTGGTGAGTCCATGCAGAAACATAGATGCACTCTGTGTTAACAGGGTATGTGGTCAGAATTAAGTCTGATTTCTTTGAGGATGAACTTGTCTAGAGACTTCAAAAATCACCCCAACTCCATGTAGCAGACTATCATCAACCTGTATGAAGGCTGAGGGGTCTCGCGGCTAAAAGAACTGCTGATTAAGGAGTCATGAAATGGGAACAGGGGCCTTGGCAAGGATAGCCCTCTGGTATCTAATTTCGAGTAGAGAATTTTCTCCACAAAAAGGATCTGTCAAAGGAACACAAACCTAAATTTAAAATAGTATAGTGGGCCCTCGATATGTATTGGAGTTGGATTTAGGACTTTGCATGGATACCAAATCCATGGAAGCTCAAGGCACATAACATATAATCGCATAGTAAAATGGAGTCTCCTATATAAAATAGTAAAATCTTAGTTTGCTGTGTTGTATTTTTGTTTTGTTTGTTGTTGTTTTTTAATATATATATATATATATATATATATATATATATATATAAGCTGTGGGCATATAGGTGGCTGGTGTAAGTCTCTATATGGAGCTGTATGGTCTATTAAATCTGAGCATTTTTGCTAGCAGAAAACAAGGCATAGGCACTAGGGAGTCTGTTTTTCCAGCCCCAAAAGGTAGTAAAC
>NC_056523.1:100165407-100168220 GCF_019175285.1 Sceloporus undulatus
AAGATTCTTGGAGAAGTGAGAGCCACAGCATGTGTACTAGATCCTTGCCCTGCCTGGCTAATTAAAAAAGCCAGAAGAGGACTGGTTGATTGGGTAAAGGAAGTGATTAAAGCCTCTTTACAGCAAGGCAGGCTCCCAACACACCTGAAGGAGGCTGTGGAAAATGCCCTTCTGAAAAATACCTTCCCCAGGTCCTACTGTATAGGATAATTATACGTCAATCTCCAATCTTCTGTTTTTGGGCAAGGTGCTGGAGTATGTGGTGGTTCCTCAACTCCAGGGAAGCTTGGATCGGATGGATTATCAGTTTCCTAACCTCCTGTATTCTGGGTTGAGCTCCTCCTATTCGCTCCTGTAGGCAGGGACAATAAACAAAAGACCGCCCCCTATATAGGGAGGAGCTAATGCCCCTGGGCCTCAGTCTTGTTCCTGCCTAAGCTCCTAGCAGGATGTGTCTCTTCGAGCCAGCAAAGTTTTTCCTTTCTCCGAAAGCAGTTTGAGAGTTTTCTTGGCCTTCCCTTCTTCTTCTCTATCCTGCCTTTCCCCCCTTCTTTGGTGGTGGCTGTGGCAGATGACCCCAAGAGCACTGGCTAAGGGTCATCCTTAGCTCAGGCTTCCCTAGCTCAGGGTCTGCCAGCTCAACAGAGGGAGCAGGCTTCAGAGGGAGACTGATTGGGATGTGTTTGCTGTTGCTCTGCAGCTTCTTCACTACTGCCACTCCAGTCCTTTTCTTCTCTTCATTTCTCTTGCTGCCTTGGAAGCATGAAGAAAGACTTAATATGGCAAGGGGTCCCAGGACTGAAGAAAGGTTTTGGCTTTGCCAATGACTCTCCCTCTCCTCCAAAGCTGCCCCCCTTTCATGGTGGGAGCACAGGAGATTTCTGTAAACAGCATTGCAGCACATGGGAGCTGTGGGAACAGATGGTGAGGGGTATCCCCTCCATGTCTTTCTTTCTCCACATCACCTCTGCCCAGCCTGTTTAAGGCCAGGGATCAGTGAGGAAACTGGCCAGAAGTCATGGAAACTTCCCTCCTCAGCATCTCTGCCCAGCCAGAGTTCAGAGGACAGGCCAGCCAAAAGCCATGGCAAAGGATTTCTCTGCATCACCTCTGCACAGCCTGAAACAGGGCCAATGTCAGAGAGGCAAGCCAGCCAGAAGACACAGGAGAAGAGGTGAGTACTAGGGGCCCTCTCTCTCTAGCCACCAAGGAACCTTTGCCAGATATAATGCCCTCGCTCAGGGCAGGCATTGCCATGAGGCCTGTGCCATGGCCATTGCAGGCACTATGCCTAGCATAAGGTTTGGGACTCTGCCAGGAGGGCAGATGGGGGCATAAACCCTTGGTCTCCCCCTTCCTTCCCATCTATGGCCCCAATGGCACCCAGGACCCCAACAGGGAAACACATGGTGGTGTTGCCAGGGCTCCTGCACATTCCTTTTGAATTCTTATAATGAGATGGTGTGTAAGGAAGCAGAGGACTCCTCCTCTGTGTTGTACAGCCGCATGGCTGTAAAGGATGCTGGACTTGTCCCAGCAGGAGCTGAAGCTTCCAACTTTAAAACAATCTTTTTTGGCTGCCACAGAGCATCCCACAAAAAAGCACAAAGTGGCTTCATGTCCTCCCCAGAGAGAGCATGGCCTCTGCCACGCACTTCTAAACAGAGGCTGGAGGGCCATCTATCGGGTATGCTTTGATTGAGAGTTCCTGCATAGCAGAATGGGGTTGGACTGGATGGCCTTTGGGGTATCTTCCAACGCAAGGATTCTATGAGAGCACATGGATACAAATCCTCCTGTGTTCTCTCCCCAAAAATTATAACAACAAAAAGGAGGAAACCACTTGTGGATATCATGTGTGGAGAGTTCCCTTCACCCCCAATTGTGTTTGGCTGCCCCAAACTATGGCACTCTTGAGAGAACAGCTTGAGCGCTTGGCCTCTCCTTTCCATCAGAGATTATCCTTTCTCAGGACACAGACATACCTTGGGTAAAGGTAGAGCCATGTCCCACAGCAGCCCCTCTGCCCTTCCCAGCTACCTATGCAAGTGGGAAGGGAATTGAGGACCAAGCTATCTTCTATCATGCAGCCATGTTACTATAAAGTCTGCCTGAGATTAAAAGGGCTAAACTGTAAACCCCAGCTTGAAGTTGGGGCTGTCTCAAACATAAATAAAACAAAGTGCGCTGTGAGTATCAGGGCTACACTACAGGCCATATGCAGCTACCTACCCATGGTTACAAATGGAGGAGGGGAGGGGAGAGCCCCCCACAGCAACAGGGCTGTGGGCTCAGATTTACAAGAGATACTGGTTAACCTTTCTGGTGTTCATTTTATTAATGTTAGCACATGAGGTTTGAGTTGTGCTGTTTCTGCTCACCCCCCTCTCCTTTTTCCAGGCCAGAGAAGATGCCTGGAAACTAATTCTTTAAGGGAGGGGCTAGCCATAAAAGCCACATGGTGACTTTTCTTGCCTCCTCATGGGCCTCCATCACTGTCTCCATTAGGTCCAGAGCCTTTTTTGCCTTAGGTGGAACAGCCAAAGACATAGGATGAGCACATGGTTCTACCTCCTTTGTACAAACTGTTATCAGCCATAGCACTTCTCATTAAGAGCATAAGCTTTAGCAATACAGATTCATTTAAATGCTAATAAACAGGGTGACTCAATCAAGGAGGTCTCTGGTCACTCAGCAGACCTCTAGTGCTTATATGCATTGAAGATCTTTGGTAACATCTCATATGAGGTGATAGATATATTGGTTTAAGGTGACCAACCAAACTCCATTTTAGTGGCAAAAGGATTATGTTC
>NC_056523.1:100170547-100186911 GCF_019175285.1 Sceloporus undulatus
CAAGGGTCTAGTGACATGTAATGGGTTTTCACCTCTCCTAGAATCCTGTCCACATCCTTGGACTGCACTAATGGAAAAGTATCCATCAGTGCTGGACACTCAGGAGCCAAAGGTTACATCCACCAAAAACTGTGTAACTCTGGTGTCTGAGGTCAGAGTGAATCTGAGCAATTTTATCAGCAAAATGGTGGATAAATTCTTCACAACGAGTTCTTGAGTGGCTTAAATTCTCCTCAGAAACCAGATCAACAGAAGTTTCTGACACATTCCAAACATTCAGCTGAGCAGTTCTGCTGTGTTTTAATGTAAATAATTGTAAAAAAAAACCAACCTTTTCTGCTGCCTTTATTGCACCACCATATTATTTTCAGGTAATTTTTAGCCTGTTTTCAGTTGGATTCACTCTGAGTTTTTTCTGTCACTGGTCGCTGTAGGTCCTCCCTATCTAATTTCGTTTTCATTGCTGACCGAATCTTGGAAAACAAGGGGATGCTAGGAGTGATTGGAGCAACTGGTAATTCTCCATTGCCAGAGATCAACCAGGGCTTTGACAGGACCACCCTGCCAAGGCAGCAGGAACTCCCCAAGAGCCATCAGGAAATCCATCTGGATCCATAAGCCTCCTGGGTGCAGACCCTGCATAGTGCTCTGAGTTCCAACAAGTCTAAATCCAGAAAGTGATCTGTCCATGAACATGGAACAGTAGAAAACCATTTATTCCCAGATCACCATAACCCCCCCCCCCCATGTAGTGAACACAAGGTCTAGAGTGTGCCCAGTGGCATGAGTGGGGCCAGATACCACTTGGGACATCCCCATGGTTGTCATGGCAGTCAAGAAGTCTTGAGCCACTCCCAAAAGGGTAGCCTTGGCATGGATGTTGAAATCTCCCAACAATATAAGCTGAGGAGACTTCAACACCTACCCTGAGACCACCCTGAATAGTTCAGACAGGGAGACTGTTGTGCAGCAGGGTGGGTGATACACCAACAGAATCCCTAATCTGTCTCTGCTATCCACCTTTAAATAAACACACTCGAACCCTGTAGACTGAGGGATAGGGTGCCTAATTAGGGGGATATTACCATGATACCACTGCAACTCTACCTCCCCACCCCCCAGGTCTTGCCTGCTGCTGTACAGAGAATCCTGATGGGCAAAACTGAGAGAGATTAACCTTCCCCCCTGAGGCCCCCCCTTTCTTTCTCTCTCTGGAGCTTAATGCAAGGGCCCTGGGGAACGGGCCCAGCGCGGAACATAAGAGGGCAGGAAGGGAAAGGAACGGAATATCATCTACTTACTGCACGGGGGAACGATGCCAATGCCACAGGAAGTCCCTGTTCCATTCCCCATTCCATTCCCCATCCGTCCCACAGAGGCCGATTTTCAAGAACTGTTCTGAACAGTTCTTGAAAATTGGCCTCTGTGGAATGGAAGGGGAATGGAACGGGGACTTCTGGCAATATCAGAAGCGTTCCCCCATGCGGTAAAATAGGTGATATCCTCGTTCTGTTCCCTTCCCACCCCATTCTGTTCCACACCGGGCCCATTCCCCAGGGCCCATGTGATAAGCTCCTCTCTCTCTCTCCCCTCTCTCACTCTTTCATCAAACAAATCAACAAGTTGGTTCAAGGCAAAAAGCAAAGGATGAGTTAAGCAGCAGAAAAAGATTAGTCTTGGCAACCAAGCAAATCTGAATTAAATCTTAGAGGTGGCTGTGCTTATGACTCATGCATGTGACAGGTGCCCAATCAAAAAGTAAAAAACAAAACAAAAACCCAAACCTCACACTCAAGTTCAATGCATTTATACACTTTAAAACAGGGGGTAGGCAAAGTATAACATGTTAGGTGCATGCATCTTATAGGTGTTTTTCTGGCCCTCAGTAACCCACATAGAGGTCCCCCAAAAAACCTATGTGGAAAATGGGGAAATGGGCTTTTCTTGAGTTCTCACAGTGCCTCCCAATCCCAGAATTAGAACCATACATAGATCTCCAATCACTTCTCTTTTTTTAGTTTTTACTTAAAGGATTTTTCTGAGCCTAATGAAACTTGGTGTCAGAGTTGAAGATGCAAATTTGGCTCCATCAAGTTTGTTTACCTTTGCTTTAGAACAAGACTACCAAGGACTCAGTTTAGGATGTGATGGAATATAGGAAACAATGCTTTCACTTTAGAAAAAGAAGGAAATAGCAGGTTCCTAGCCATTTGGCTGAAATAAATCCCCTGGTCCTGGCCCTATTTTTAACTGGTATTATCTGACATTTTGACAGGCAAGCTTTCATTTTATTTAGTTTTTATTTTCTCCCTATGACTGACCTGCCTCACAGTATTCTGAAGGGTGTGACTGGTTGGTTTTTCTCAAGCCATGGAAGCTAATAATAACTTTTTTTCATAGTATCGTGATGATGGGATAACTGACTGGATGGTGACCTGGCAGTTGGGTGGGCATCTGTATGTTTCTGTTTCCTTGGAGCAGTATCCTTTAATCCATGGAGAAAGCACACTGGCAATTGTTTTGGAACTTCTGCAGGCATTAAAGGCCTTCTTGTCCCTGATAGCTTCCAGCTTCTCCTGCCTTTTCTTGGAACAAAATGAATGCTTGAGTCAATTTTTCAGGGTAAGGAAATAAAAAATACAAAGCACATCTAGAGCTCCTGTGATCATGACTGTACCAAGAGAGATTGTGACTGTAACACCTGGTCCTGCTCTGTTTCTGTTCCTGAATTGTTTGGAATATGTACACAGTAGCCTATATGTTGATAGGATAGTCCCATGTGAGTCCCTCCAGATGTTGTTGTACTGCCATTTCCATTCACCCTAGCCAGCATAGTCATGACAAGCTGGGATTTTCAGTCCAGGAACACCTGAAGGCTGCATTTGGCTCACTCTTGATATAGAGGCCAGGTGTACAGTATATTGGGAAAGAAAAAGGCATACCAGTCATGCATTCTTGTCACGCACAGGCTTGCAATTTTTTTTAAAAAAGGATTTGAAATTTAATGTAATAGTCATCTTCTCTTTTCAGGATATTTTTCATTATACGCACATTGCAACAGTTGCCTGTTTGAATCATAACGTAAAGACTTCCAAATCCTTGAGATGTGGATACCAAATTCCTTCAAAGTTATAAGCACTTTCATTACTTTCTTTGAAAATATCAGGGAATGTATTTTTCAGCATTTGCAATCATTTAATAATAGGAAAGCAATTCTTTTGAATGAAACTCACAATTTGAATTTCTCTCCTTCAGTGACAGTGTTGTAAAGTGACTGCAGATTGCCATGTAACACATTGTTGCTGAAAAAGCACATGGAAAATTCAATGCAGCAACCGGTGCTGGAAGTGTACTGACTATATTTGTCTCCCATCTACTGGCTTCTGGGTGCAAAGTCAGGAAGTCAGCAATTTAGTACCTGGAGAAGGGCAGAGCATTCCGTTGCAGCAACTGGGAAGCATACAGTTGCAGCAACTGGCTTCACTGTGTCTGTTCAACCAAGAGTATGTTGGATATCCAGCTAGAAACTGCTTGGGCACCCCCTCACCTTCCCTTGGTCTGTAAATGGACAAGGAAATGTACATCTGCCCTTTGTAGCAGCCTGATGGGATGGGGAGGTATTTCATAAGAAGCTACTAGACAGCTCTTTATGCAAGGAAGGTAAAAGGGTGTATGTGTGTAAACCATGAGTATGTCACCAAGAGGGTACTAGTGTATGTCACCAACAGGATTCTTCTTCAGTTTCCAAAAGAAATGGAAATTTAAAAAAGGAAATTTCCACCACCTCTTTTAACCCTACTGGGCATAGAAATCCAGAATAATGGTGGTAAAATATCAAAGTAAGTGGTGGATGTTGTGTTTCTTTGGGAAAACAGGAATTACTCTTCTCAGAGAGATTCATCTTTGTCTATGCCTATCCATTCAGTATTTATCACATTGTCCTATCCTTTTATTGTAGGGGTGGGGAGCATGTGCAGTCCCCAAGCATCCATTGTCGCTGCCCACCAGTTAGACTATGAACTTTTGCAGCATCCACCTTACTTGCCTGATCTTGCGCCAAGCAACTTCTTCCTC
Source organism: Sceloporus undulatus (assembly GCF_019175285.1). Classification (NCBI taxonomy): domain Eukaryota; kingdom Metazoa; phylum Chordata; class Lepidosauria; order Squamata; family Phrynosomatidae; genus Sceloporus; species Sceloporus undulatus. The sequence continues at coordinate 100,174,622 of NC_056523.1, forward strand.
TTTCCCGAGATGAAGAAACCACTTCGTGGTCAGCGATTTGACGACAGAGAAGATGTCATTTTCAAAGTGGAACAGTGGTTTTTGAGCAAAGTGGATGACTTCTACAAAGAGGGCTTGAAATAGGTGAAGAAATGCTGGGAAAAATGTGTGACGCTGCAGGGAGACTACGTGGAAAAGAACTAACTTTGACCACTGCAAGCGACTATTGTATGTTTTTTATTTCATGGTGATAATTAAAACTTTAGGATACCCCCTCGTATCTTCTGAAAGAATTTATTCCTGATGTTTCACCTGCATATGTGGCTGGCATCTTCAGAGAATGGTGGCATGGAGGTGTGTGGGGTATATATACTGTGTGACCCTTGGTTGGGAGGAAGTGATTTACATGTTAATCTCTATGTTGGTCTGTTGGTTAATGGCAAGACCTCAGGATGGGAGGATATGTGAGGAGGATTTATGTCTATTAATTAGTGATCCATTGTTTGCTGGGAAATTCCCCTGACCGATGTTCATTTGCATGTACTGAGTCTTGATTTTGGTGTTTTTCAGGACTGAGAGCCAAACTTTGTTTACTTTCAGGATTTCTTCTTTCCCATTGAAGTTGTCCAGGTGTTTGTGGATTTCAATGGATTCCCTGTGCATTCTGACCTGAAAGTAGTCTAGAATTTCAAATAATATTTTATGCCCAGGTTGGTTTATAATGTCTTCTGCTACTGCTGATATTTCTGGCTGGCCCAGTCTGCAGTGTCTCTCGTGTTCCCCAAACTCATAAGAAAACTATGGATGGCAGCAGTGAAAGGCTTTGACTTCACATTGACCCCAGAATGCTGGTGTCTTCTCACTCTTGCTTTACTGACATCCTTTCCACTATGTATCCTGCACACATGTTTCATCCTTATGGTAAATGTCCTTCGTAGCTTTTACTTAGACCCTTTCCTATAACCTTTGTTCATCATTGAGATCACCACAGCTTGCAAGGGATATTACCTGCTTCCTGAATTGACTTCACCCATTTTTCTTTCATCTCCTTATCCATGTTGCCACTGTTTTTAAAAGCAACTCCTCCCATTTCCTTCTCTCCTCAAAAACTCACTTTCCCCACTGAGTCAAGTGAGTACCTGTATTTTATCGTAGCATGTAACTGAGGTCACATATCTTTCCCCCTTTACTTATGCTTCAGTGCCCTCCTCCCTCTGTTCTTTATTACCTTTGTTTTAAATGGTAACCCTGTGGTATAGGGACCTGTACCTGTTCTTTGCAAGGCAAAGTAGAGCATGAGCATAGATGGCACTCTGCAATCTTAACTGAAGAAAGCATGGTAGTAGGGCCATAATTCTCAGTTACAGAGTAGAAGAAATTATCTTGCATCACCATACTTTGTAGAATAAAAGTGATTATTAATTTTTGACTAATTAGTTAAACTCTTAGTTTCTATCAATTGGCATTTTGTATTGAAGTTAAGGATGTGTATCTACATAACTGCTCCATATTCACTTTATACCTTCCACAATCATTGCCACAATCATGAACTCCCTCTCAAACATACTTTACCAGGCCTCAGCCATATTGGGTGAAGAAAATCAATTTGGCTGGTGATTGGGCTGTGTGTGGCTGAGTGACACTCCATCTTCCAGCAAGTGAGGCTGTGATGATCATAAGGGGAACCCATCTCACAATTCCTTGTTGCAGCCTCACTTTTTTGGTGGGAAGGGGGTGGAAACATCACTCATCCATGCCCTGATTTTCAGCAGATCAGATCTTCTCTGCCTGATGCAGCTAATGCTTAGTATAGAAGGTTTGAGAATGTTCAGGGCAAGGAACATTACTTAATTACATATTCATAATTAAGTCAATTATGTAAAATATGTAGAATATGAGCCAATGTTAATAACTGTTCCTCCTCTTTCTCCCCCTTCCCTTTCCCCTCCTCCTCCTCCACCACTACAAACAAATCCTATCAGAAAACTTGTTTCCATTTTTTTGCAGTTCTATGGTGAAGCTCTCTAGCTTGCTAGGTCTGGCTGAATTTAAACTTCCTTTCTGAAGCCTTTAATTGAAAGAGAAATCAGTGAACAAAGGATTAATTGGGATTTCCCTCAGGAGATGCTTGAAGGTAGCTTTGACTTAATGGTTGGTTAGCACTGGTTAGCTAGAAGCCTTTTGCACCACTTTCTTAGGGTTAGTCCCCCCCCCCCCCCCCCAGCCCTCCCCCCTCATGGCCTGTCAGACTTCATTTGTCTTGCTGAATAAGTGTGAATCAATGAACCAATTAGCAACCGTTGAACTCGTTAGTTTTAGAATTGTTACTGGTGTGAAATTTGCATATGTCCACACATGTTACTGAGCATAAAGAGCTAAGACGAATCCTAATTACACAAAGTTTTAGAGGATTCAATTAAATGAAGAAAGGATTCTGATCACTGTCTCTGCCAAAGGCAAATTTATACAGTTTTTAAAAAGAGGAAGACAAAAATCAATTGTCTTTCTTTTCCGTATACATCTCCCACTTCTTTTAATGTTCTTCTTGATTGAATGAATGAAATAGTATCTAAACAAGATGAAAAACAAGTTTGCTTTTGAAACAGCAATTCCCTAGTGTGGCAATCTAAATGATGAGCAATTTTCTGAACCATCTATAAACTAACCAAGTAGCTGTTTGCAAATTTGTACTTTTCTAACTTTTTGATATGGAAAATATTTTAAGATAAATAGGAAATATTTCACTTAGTAGTGGCAGACCTTGAATTCATTTTTCCAGCTGCAGTGAATCGGCTTTTGTCTTTGCTAGTAAATTTCAGAAACCTAGATCCTTGGAAGGAAATATGAAATTATATGAAATTATATATAATTTGAGTGGGATGTTGACTTTACAGCACTCCCTTCATCATAAAATTTTCTTAGGGGAAAGCAAGCAGTCTCATCTTTCTCCTAAAATGGGTAGGAAAAAATACGGCACTCAAGCCTCTTGTCCCAAGGATGTAATAGGCTCCCCCTAATATCTCTTTTTCTGTTTGCATGTGTTTCCTTTTTGCACCTCCTCACTATTTGAAAGAAATATACAGTTTCCTTTGGAAATAAAAATAGTGTAGAATCCTCATGCACACAGGCGCTTTCAACTGTATGATCAGTTAGATCAGGGGTAGGCAACCTTTTTGAGCCGGGGGCCGGGTTGCTGTCCCTCAGACAACTGGGGGTCCGAAGCCAAAAAACAAATAATTAAATAATTTTTTTTAGAAATTTAAATAAATAAATAAAAAATAAGCACTGCCTTGTACTCTCCTCATGCAACGCCTCTCAAAACGCAGTTCCCCCAAAACCATTCACAGCCTCAGGAGTTGTAGTCTTCCTTCTTCCTCCTCTTCCTCTCTGTTTTTCTCTTTCCTCTTCCTCCCCTTCTTCCTTCCCTGCTTCCTTCATCTCTCTTTCTCTTCCTTCCTCCCCATTCCTCTTCTTCTCCTCCCTCTTCCGTTTCCATTTCCCCCTTGTCTCCTCTTCTTGCTTCCTCTTCCTTCTCTCCTTCCTCCTTTCCTATTCTTCTTCCTTCCTCCTCATCCTTCATCCTCCTCCTTCCTTTTCCTCCTTTTCTTCCTTTTCTTCCTTTCCTCCCCTTCTTCTTCCTTTCCCCTTTTTCCTCCTCCTTTTCCTTTTTTCCTCCCCTCATTCCCCCTTCTTCCATCTCTTTCCTATTCCTCCTCCTCCTTCTTCTTTTTCCTCCCTTTCTTCCTTCTCCTCCTCCTCTTCTTCTCGTTCCTCTTCCTCCACTTTCCACTTTTTCCTCTTCTTCCTCCGGAGAGAGAGGTCTGGCAGAGGAAAGGCTGCAAGGGAGCCCAGGATGGTGGCCTGCCAGGTCCTGGCCTCCATCGTGGCCCTTCCTCCACCAGACCTCCCTCCAGAGAGAGAGGTCTGATGGAGGAAAGGCCGCGAGGAAGCCCAGGACGGCGGCCTGCCAGGTCCTGCGTTCCATCGCGGCCTTTTCTCCGCCAGACCTCCCTCCGGAGAGAGAGGTCTGGCAGAGGAAAGGCTGCGAGGGAGCCCAGGATGGTGACCTGCCAGGTCCTGGCCTCCATCGTGGCCCTTCCTCCGCCAGACCTCCCTCCGGAGAGAGAGGTCTGGCAGAGGAAAGGCCATGAGGGAACCCAGGACGGTGGCCTGCCAGGTCCTGGCCTCCATCGTGGCCTTTCCTCCACCAAACCTCCCAAAAATGGTGCCCGGAGTGGCGCGGAAGCTGCGGAGGGGGTGGCAAGCGGCAGCAGCACCGGGCTGGGGCCGATCCCAAGGCCTCGCCAGGCCGGATCCGGCCCGCGGGCTGTAGTTTGCCGAACTCTGAGTTAGATGCTCAGCATTTGGATTTGTTTTTGGAACAATGCTAGAATTAGCAGCACAAAATGGAGTATTCCTGCATACCCTTCCATTCAAGTCAGATATGCCTGCAACTACAATACCTCATCCCATTCCTTCTCTATAACAACTGAGAATGTTCAGATTTCAGTTCATTATTTTTAGGGTCTCCCCACTTACATTGATTTGTTTGTACTTCGCAAACCTAAAGGTTCCTCCATGATTGCTACTCTTTCCCATGTGAATGTGGATTACATCATTTTGGCTACATAGCACTCGAGTCTGAACACTGAAAATAAGGGGATGTCTTTGTGCCACAGGAAATCAGGAGAGTTGGCTTTAGCCATTAAAACTGCAGCAGTTACAGATCCATATGTAACTCTAGATTACAAATCTTCAACTACAATATGTATTAAAGACAATTCCATTACTCCTAAAATTTATGGGGAATATTGGCTATTTTTATATTTTTACTATCCTTTTAAAATGATAATGTAACTAAAATTTTTACTAACAAGTAATGTATCATGCAACTCTTTAAATAACAAGTACTGAGCGATGTAAATTGCTCTTTTCTTAAAATCAGCAATGAACAACAAATTATATGATCTCCTGTGAATGTGGGTTTATTAACTGGAGTTTAAGATCTAAGGATGGTACCTATGACAGGGGTAGACAAACTGTAGTCCTACAGATGTTGGGTCTGCAGTTCTTGTCAGCCCTTGCCAGCATAGTGAATGTAAAGGATCATAGAGGTTGCTGCCCAATAATATCAGAAGGATCATGAATTGTCCATCCCTAGCTTTTTCTGAACCTAAAATTAAGCTTACATCTTTTCATAAGCAAACTTCACTAACTTGTTGTTCTGTTGCATTCCTTCACATCATTTCTGTCTTTTGGTGACCCTAAGGCAAACCTATCATGGAGCTTTCTTGGCAAGATTTGTTCAGAGTGGGCTTTTGAAACTGAGAGATTGTGACTTGCCCAAGGTCACTGAGTGGATTTCCATGACTGAGTAGGGATTCAAACCCTGGTCTCCAGTGTTGTAGTCCAATGATCAAACCATTACACCACACACTCCCTTTTAATAACTGAAAGTCTCCAAAAACTGTATAAATTCCTGCAAGATTCCCCCCTTGTCCAAGATTTAGTTGCTGAACTGCACACTCCTATGGGATTCTCTTCTTGGGTATTAGCTACCTTTTTCGTGCTTTTGTTTTTGACTTGATCTGATGTTTTATAAATTAAATTGTGACCTACATGGAAGAAATAAATAGGTAGCATTCACTTTCTCCTTGTTTGCATGTTTAATATATGGGTGTGCATGCTTTACTCCCCTTTACCTGACATTTTGTTCTTGGTCCGTGATGTTTTGTTCCTGAGCCACTGTCATCACAGATGTTTTTATTAGACATTGGAGCCCTCCTTGCATTCAAGTCTGGACTAAGCAATGTACCTTCAGAATTGCACAACATTGGGAGAACTGGAGTCATTGTAGTCAGGATAATGATTTCATGGGAAGTATTTGGTCAGATGAACTAGCATTGCATTGGGACTTCTTATTATGTAAGACATGTTAGCAGCATCAGCCTTTCCCTGCCTTGTAAGAATGGTATGCTTTGAACTAATTTATGATTATAATGTACTTTGGTGCATTGAACATTCAGGATATTGGTGTGATTCACACAATGCTTTTTTTCTAAAACACTTGAAAAACCATATTGATTCATTCAACAAAACATTTCATGTTCAGTTGATGGCTTTTGCTGTTCTCTTTATTTAAGTGAACAAATCACTTTTATAGAACTAAACTATATTTTATGGCTTAAGATTTACAGATAAAATTCTCCCAAATGGTCTTCTGGGTACCATGAAAGATTCCACTGCCATAAGAACCACAAGCTTACCACATAAATTCCCCTTTCATTTGGTTTTGGGTACCCTGGTGGGCTTCAGATGAATGGTTCTCCTTTCCAGTTTTGAGCTATTATATTTTTAATTGGGAATAGCAAGTTATCATAAATATTATGGGCATGTAAGGTGCAAACATACAAGGGATGTCTGTCTTTTATGTGTTTATGAGAGAGAAAGAGACAGCAGGTTTAAGGGAGAGATAAAGATTGAGCAGGAGAAGAAGAGAAATGTTGTAAAGAAGAGAGTCTGTGTAGTTTGATTTCTTCTCCAGATAGTCTGTATTTATTTATATCTATTTAATGTGTTTCACCCTATGCTTTGGAGGAAAAGGCTTCTGGAAAGCTTACGTGCAGTCAATAAAAATAAGGCAGCTCGTACTCACAGGTCTGCAATCAACCCCTCCCCCCCAAAAAAAAGAATTCTAAAGAATTAAAGAACGAGGAAGAAAAGTAGGAAGGCAAATACTCAAATTACTTGGATTATACTTCTGCTTCCATGGTTCCATCCTAAGGATCTGAGGATTCATACATTTGATAAACTGCTTGGATTTATCTGCTAGGGAGCTCTAGTCCATTCCTCCTGAACCTACTGTTATGGGAATTGTGAATCTGACTTTTGTGATCTGAGTATTTCCAAATAGCAGACATGCCCATAAATCACTTGTGGTTAATTTGCCAAACATTGTAGTTGTACCAGACATTGTAGTTTGGAGATGTACAGTGCGCCCGCGTTATACACAGCTTTCAGCATACGCTGAAAACCACACAGGGAGAAGAGCTAATGCATCCCATAGGGACTAATGGTCCGTGTGCCCGTGATGCGTACATGCCACCACGTGCAAGATCCCCATTCATTTGAATGGGGCTCGCGCATAAGTGTAATTTGCTTTATGCGGGGGAGTCCGGAACAGATCCCCTGCGTAAAGCAAGGGCACACTGTACTTAGAATCCTACATGAGATTGGATTAGAGTGCTGCACTAAGTGCTGCACTAAGTAGCTATCAAAATGCAAATACCAGGATTCTGTATGATTGAGCTATGGCAGTGAGATTAAATGGCTATAACTAGATTTTAAAAAGAAAGAAAAATGTGGTTTTGCATTACACATTTATATCTGTTTCATACCACTTTAACTGCCTTTCTTGAAGCTAAAGAGTTCTCAGACTTGCTGTTTGGTGAGGCACTGAAGATTCCAAGATATTCTGAGAGGAGAAGGACTGAGGATAAAATCAGTTTAATTCTGCAGGGTAGTCAGGCATTTGGCATTCTCAAGGGTACTGTAGTAATTACACTTCTGTGATGGCTCTCTATGGTCCCCCTCCACTCTGCTGAGCTGGATGGGATTCCTTCAGGATACCTTAATAAAAACAACATAATGATTTAACCTGTCACACCCCAGCATTGCATTGGGACATTGCTGGACCTTCTACTGGTAACCGACAATAAGAACAAACTCTAACCAAGCTAAGGCCAATAAAAGGAATGAAGAAAGAGGCAGAGTACTGCAGAAAATGGTTTATTATGAAGTGAAAAACATTAAAGAATAAGACATGGAGGACAACTGGTCCTTTAGGCACAAACTTAAAGATGAGTTACAAAATAATAATCATTTCAGCCAAACCTAGCCAAACCTGAATCCCTGACCAAGAAAAAAGGCTAAAAGCTGAGACCTTGCTTCTTTTCAGCTTTTTATTCACAACTGTCTCTCTCCAGAAACCATCTAGAATGTTGTTTTCTAACTGGCTGGTTGTCTCACACTACGAGTGATGTTATCACTTCTCATATTACAGTACCCCCTCCCACAGGGAAAAAAGCCCTGATAAATGGCGGGACTCCCATTTATCACAGCTTCAGTCATTAAAGTCAAAATACCTTACCAAACTACAAATCCCAGGATTCCTTAGAATGGAAGTATGGCAGTTAAAGTGGTATGATGAAACTACCTTGAAACTCTGACATGCTGGTACACTGTAGGAAGAAGAAAGAGCAGAAGATCCAAAATAATTCTCTTTAAGTGCATCTAGGAGTTTGTGCATCTCCCAGGGGAGTTTTGACATGGAGGGGAGAAACAAATAGCTCTCTATACCATTTCAAAAATTGATTTCAAAGTGCATATTTGTTTGTAAAATGAATCTGTCTATATGTCAAGTGGAATACTGTTCAAGAACAAGTCCCCCTGGGTGTACCCATACTAACTGCAGGGTCTTTTCATCCTGACTGAATTTAGGATGTCAGGAGATGCACACAATTTAGGAGGACATTCAGGAATGAGGAAATAGTTTGCTTTGAAGATTGAAAGGCTGAGTAATATTTTACTTTCTTGGAACTATTATGATGTTTCTTCTGTGTCCCCGCTTTTTGTCATCATGAAGCAGCAACCTGAAAATTCTTAGAAACTGAAATGGATTGCATCTGCGGCTGATGAGAATCTATCTCCATTTCCCCCTTCTGTAATTCTATCACTTCTGGGCAGGAGCAGGGCTGAGTTTGTGTGACCACAGAAGGGGGATATGACACATCTGGTGTAAACTGAAGTATAAAACCTCAGCTCATCCTGCTACTGGCCTCTTCATTTCTTGTCCAGCCCACCCTGCTGCTCTTTGGGTTGGTACACGCTTTGGTTGGTTGCTTCTGTGCTGGATAGAAAGTTTTGGTCCCATTCACTTGAATTTCAGTGTTAGAAAAGGCAGCAGGGAACATTTTGCCCACTTTTTATTGGAGGCTCACAAACATTTGGGTGAGTTTCGCTGTTAAATTGTTCACATATGAGTGAATAGTGCAGAATTGGGATTAGGGTAGGGTAGGGTAGAAACTGGAGTAGGGTAAGTAGATGGGCACCAAATGGCACAAATTAAATGAAGGGCTGGTTTCTAGATTGGCCAATCAGGTTAGATGAGTCTCAGGTTTTGAAAAGGGAATAGCCCTTGGAGCTAGTCCTGGCCATGTCTCCTTTTAAAGCTTGGGGTTTGAGGGGAATAGGAAGATGTCAAGTGCTCTGAAAGCATTTAAGAAGAGTGGGGTATAAATAAAATAAAATATTAGGCTGGCTGTAGATAGTCTGTGAAGAAACAGACTGGCAATGGGGTACAGTTAGCTTACTGTCTTACTTGAAAAGGGGAAGGCCATAGGTGACCTCTAGCCTTGACAATAAACCCACTCTAGGATAGGCCCCACTGCAGGTTATTGTTTATTGTAAATAGTTAATAAACTGTAGTCTTTCTACTTTCCCCATCACATGTATTTTTCTTCCAATGGGCTCCACAAACAGTGATTTGATTATAAATTTGTGGAATTTATCCAGTAATTCAAGGAACTAAGTAGATTAAAGAGAAGCTCTTTCAAGAAACAGTGCCATCAGTGGAAGCTGATGATTTCCATGTAACTGGAATGTTAAATCTGTTCTGGAGTTTATAGTGGTCTAATTTTCAGAGGTGCTGTCCAACATTCTGAAGACCCAGGCTGAATACTTTGGAACAATCTTTTAAGGTTGATGGATTCATAGAACAGATTTATTGCTCCATAAACATGGAAGCGACCACCTGCCACTTGGTAACCCCAAGTGTTCACCACTACTTTCACTTGGAAGGAAGGGACATCTCAGTGGTCTACTTCCCTTTAGACATTATTATTATTATTATTATTATTATTATTATTATTATTATTTATATAGCGCTGTAGATTTTCACAGCGTTGTACATAAAAACAATAAATATAAAAGAGTAAACCTGCCTATGGTGTACAATCTAAGAAATAATAGGATAATACATATAAAAATACATAGCAATACAGGAAATGGTTCGATAAAACAGGCAACATAAAAGAACATCAAATAGCAAGTGACAATCATGGAATGTCTGGGAACGCTTCTCTGAATAGGATGGTCTTCAACTCCATTTTGAAGCTGGTTAAAGAAGTGATGGTTCTTGCTCGTGGGGGAAGAAGGTTCCAGGAGTGATGGGCAGCAAGTGAAAAGGGGTGAATCCTAGATGGGGCAGAGAAAATCCTGGTCTGCGACAGCCGATCCTAACTACCAGAACGGAAGGCCCGAGTGGGAAGGTGAGGAGAAAGAAGGTCTGATAAATAAGGAGGGGCCAACCCATGGAGGGCTTTAAATGTCAACAGCAGAAGCTTATATTGAATACAGAAAGGGAGGGGGAGCCAGTGAAGGGATGCCAACAAAGGAGAGATATAGTCAGAGCAGTGGGCAAATGTGATAATGCGTGCAGCTGAATGCTGGACAGAAATTAAAGGACAGAGGTGAGAAAGAGGAAGCCCAGCCAGAAGGATGTTACAGAAATCAAGTCGTGGTACCACTAGGGCATGGACCAGGATCTTGGCAGTAGAGGCGGAGAGATATGGTTGGATTTTGGCAATATTGTATAAAAAGAATCTAGAAGCCTTGGCTGTAGTCTGGATCTGAGGGATACACGACAGAGAAGAATCAAAGATAAAACCAAGACTGCGGGTTTGCTGGACTGGTTGAATAGAAATGTTGTCCACGGAGACAGAAAAGGAGTGTGGAAGGGTGGACTTAGGAGGAAAGACAAGAAGCTCCGTCTTGGACATGTTGAGCTTCAAACGCCGATAGCGCATCCACTGCGAGACAGCTGTGAGGAAACAAGACGAAACTTGCTGTTCAAGCCTTGGAGAAAGGTCAGGAGTGGAAAGATACAACTGGGTGTCATTGGCATACAGATGGTAGGAAAAACCAAAAGAGCTAATGAGTTTACCTAAGGACAGTGTGTAGAGAGAAAACAGAAGGGGATCCAGAACAGAGCCCTGAGGAACTGCAACAGATAAGGGAACAGAGGGCGAAGTCTGACCACCTGTGACCACTGCAAAAGATCTGCCAGACAAATAAGATCTAAACCAGTCAAGAACAGAGTCTGAGAACCCAAGGTCAGAGAGTATGTCAATTAGGAGACAGTGATCAACAGTGTCAAAGGCTGCAGACAAATCAAGAAGGATGAGAACAGAGTAAAGTAGTTCCACCTGTCCTGAACGGGGTCACGCTCCTTGTGAAGGACTCTGTGCGCAGTCTGGGGGTGCTTCTTGACTCGTCGCTTCACCTGACTGCTCAGGTGAATGCGACGGTCAAGAACACCTGTTATCAGCTTGTTTTTTTGTTTTTTTTTATTTATATACCGCTATTCCAAAGATCATAGCGGTGAACAGCAAGTAAGCTAATTAGCAAGTAAGCTAATTTGCCCCCAACAGTCTGGGTACTCATTTTAGCGACCTCGGAAGGATGCAAGCCTGAGTCGAGCTTGGGCCCTTTTGCTGGTCTTGAACTCGCAACCTTGTGGTTTCGAGTGAATGGCTGCAGTACAGGCATTTACCCACTGCGCCACCAGGGCTTCGACTTATTCGCCAGCTGCGCCCATACCTGGCCCAGAGAGACCTTGAAACGGTAGTACATGCTCTGGTAACCTCGAGATTGGATTTCTGCAACGCACTCTACATGGGGCAACCCTTATACCAAACCCGGAAGCTACAAATGGTACAGAATATGGCAGCCAGGCTGGTCACTGGAACTTCCAGGGCCAGCCATATAACACCGGTGCTTAAAGATCTGCATTGGCTGCCTATTCGCTTCCGGGCACAATATAAGGTGTTGGTGATGACCTATAAAGCCCTAAATGGCTTGGGCCCAGGATACCTGAAGGACCGCCTCTCCCCGTACATTCCGTCCCGCACCCTCAGAATATCTGGGCAGCAACTACTTAAGGTGCCAGGGGCTAGGTTGACCTCCACCACGAGGAAGACATTTTCCATCGCCGCCCCGGCCCTTTGGAACACGCTGCCCACAGAGCTCCGCTCGGCCACCTCCCTGGCCCAATTTAGAAAGGACCTAAAAACCTTTCTATTTCAGCTTGCATTCCCCGATCAAAGTCCAGTGGGCCTCCCTTCCTCTTCTGTGGCAAAGAGGACTGGCTAACGGGCCCTGAGGAACTGCAACAGATAAGGGAACAGAGGGCGAAGTCTGACCACCTGTGACCACTGCAAAAGATCTGCCAGACAAATAAGATCTAAACCAGT
>NC_056523.1:100186921-100192184 GCF_019175285.1 Sceloporus undulatus
TGAGAACAGAGTCTGAGAACCCAAGGTCAGAAAGTATATCAACTAGGAGACAGTGATCAACGGTGTCGAAGGCTGCAGGCAAATCAAGAAGGATGAGAACAGAGTATAGGCCATTAGCCTTGGCCCGTAAAAGGTCATTCGAGATCTTAGTGAGAGCTGTCTCTGTAGAATGCCGTGGGCGGAAACCGGACTGAAATTGATCGAGAATGAAGTTGGCTTCAAGAAACTCAAGACAGCGAGAATAAACAACCTGTTCCAAAACCTTAGAAAGAAAGGGAAGAAGAGAAATCGGATGATAGCTAGACAAAGAGGAGGGGTCAAGAGAAGGTTTTTTCAGAATTGGGGGAATGAGAGTATGTTTGAAGTCCGAAGGGAAGGAGCCTGTAGAGAGAGAGAGATTGAAGATATGGAGAAGCAAGGGCAGAAAAGAGGGAGCTATAGAAATTAGAAGACGAGTAGGAATTGGGTCAAGAGATTTGGAAGAGTTCAGAAGTGTAGAGAGTTCATCCAAAGAAGCAGGAGGAAACACAGAATTTTTTTAGGCAACGGTGATAGAAGATTATGAGCAGAAGAAGAATCAGGAGGGACTATCTCAGAGGGAATAGTGGTAATCTTTGCATGCATAACATTGCTTGTTTAATTTCTGATTCTCCCCTACCCCTCCACCCATGCATGGATTTCTTTTTCACCACTTAGGCTTGTTTTTAAATACTGCATGGTTGGGTTTTGCAAAACATTCTCTTTATTTTCCACAAGACACCCAAATATATCTGATCATTTGATTTCATTGTGAGTGAATGGCTTTGAAATGATCACTGCCATTTTACACCAGGTATGCCCTCCCACTTCAACCAAAGCATTGTCTTGTAGGGTGAACCCAAAGCCAATTATTTCAACATTATTTTTGTGAGTTTGTATTTCAGATAATAAGAAAGCACTTTATCACTAACTCCAAAGCAAGGCTGCATGTAATAAGACAACTGTGGATGATAGAAGCACCAAGTATTTTCATCTTTTTTCTTTTCTCCCAAAATGGAAAAGGAACATCAGAGATGCTGCTGCAGAGATGGTGTGTATAAAGCACATTACACAGAAATGTTAATAGGACATGGATAACATGGATACTTGTAGTCAGCTATTTCCAACTATCTAGGAAGCTGAAGCCTATTTAGAATGATTAGCATTCGGGGACATTAAATTGAAACAAGTGGCTTTTTTTTCTCCTTTAAAATGCCTATGCAAGAAACAGTTGCAGAATTTGCATCAAAATTACAACCTTTGTTCAAGGTGCTAAGATTGTGGGAATTTATGTTGTGGCCGTCCCTGAAAGTTCAAAATCTCTCTGTCTCTCATGTGTGTGTGTGTGTGTGTGCGCGCGCACACACACACACATGCACTCACACACACACTCACATTTTCATGACCAAAGACATGTGTACTGGAAGAAAATTTCACTTCTTCATGTGAATGGGCTCACAAACAAGTAGAATTTTCCTCCTGACTTTATTTTCCTCTTGAATTTCAGGTGCAGATGCTGTTCGAATTCTTGTTTTGTGGATGCTGCTTATGATGGGGCCTTTTTTTACACATAATGTGCCACCAGCTGTGCATTCAGCAATTTCAGTATCCAATCTACATCCCTGATGAACCTACCTGTGTTATAATGGGTTTGAAAACCCTTATTTCTAGCATTCTCCCAAATTCATTATATTTCTAGGTACACGAATACATAAAAATGACATCTTAGGTGTACACTTTTAAAAAGGCTTCTGGTACATTTCCCTTTGCTTTGCTGAGAGTGGTAGTTGTGGCTTCTATCCTCTGGGTGTCTATGCTGCAACACAGTTTATTTTCAATCGCTATGAGAGAAGAGAGAAGTGACAATAATCTTTGCTTTCTCAAGGTCAGGGATAGAACTGAAACAAACAGACCTTTTATAGTTCACAAATCAACATTCTAATACTCATTTACTTTGACAAATTTGCCAGTCTAAATTCCAAGCTATAATCAGTGATCATGGTTTTATCATTTGGAAAAAAAATCTTTAAATGTCTGTGAACACAGAAACTCACCCAAGAGCAGAACCAATGTCAGAGGATGAGCACTGAAATGTACACAATTGCTTCATCTTCATTCCCCCTTTTCTTTTTTCAACTTCTCCTTTACCTCCTCATTTTCACATGTGAAGGGTAGAACTTCTGTTCACAAAATTCAGCTATGATATTACTCTGTAAAAGTTATGAAATGTAAAGTATCCCCTTTTATCTTTATTTTTTATATTTTATTCATTAATACAATCATGTAAACCAAAAACAATTAGCTTTATCAGGCTGTTATATACATTTTTAAAAAATGTAATCTTGATTTCATTTCAGTGTCCAATTGTCAAAATCCACTCTACCATAAAACCTATTCTGGTGTCTAAACCAGGTGGAAGAATATGGATGTAACTTTTTATGTTGTCACTAGAAATGCACAATTTCTAGAAATTTTGAAGCCATGAGAGGGAAAACGTGGGGTTTTTTGGAGGTTTATTTAGAGAAAAAAACAAGTTTTTTTTGAAAATTTGAAAAATGTAATATTAGCCATGTTTTCCTGTTTCTATATCATTTTATTCTTTTAGGAATATAGCACTTTACGTATAACTTGATTTAGTATAAAGGTATCATGTATTACATGTTCAGTTTATCCAGAAGAAAATTACAAATTAATTATATTTTAAAAAATATTATTGTTACAAATGGAGCTACAAGATAAGAAAGACTAACTATAAGGAAACCTTGTTTTTTCCAATTACAAAGAGCTGGAGTTGGGGGAACCCAATGAAAACAAAAGTCATGTTGTCTCATGAGTCAACATTAGGAAAACAAAGAAATTTATTTTGTCTCATCTAGCCCTCCTGAAGGCACTCACACACATACCCACACACAGAGTCCTTCATGGTGCCAAGTCAAAATAAGGAGCATACATTCTCATAAAAATAATTGAAAACAGACAACAAAAACCAGGAATTACACACCGTTATACATAAAAGTCTACCAGCTAGTGAAGACCTCCATCACCAGCCTCTCTGTCTCACACTGCATCTCCAGACCAGCTGCCTTGACTTCAAGGAAACTAACATGTTCTCTAAAAGCCAGGAGTTTATTACATTGAGTTTATGTCATACTCTGTCTAGGAAGCACATAAATGTGACATTGAGTGTGTTAGGCCATAGGTCCCACATTCCTGCTACCTGTATGACTGTTTTAAAAACTATTATTTAGTAGCTAACTTGTAAAACTCTGTTAATTACTGGCAGAGAAAGCACAGGCTGCAGGCTATATTCAGCTTCCAAAATTAGTTTGGTGTCCCTCATTATTATTTTTTTATTCAGAATGCTACCTATTCCTACCAGGGAACAATATCATGCTCCCTGCCCAGCCCGATACTAGCCCAGGAGTGATTCTGCTGGGGAAGCTAACAGGTGGCAAAGTATTCTGCCCTCCTCAGATGGGGAGAAAGAACCATTATGAGTTTTAAAAATCCTGAAATTGTGGGGTGTGGGAGTGTGTGACCCTCTTAAGAGCCTCTGTGGCCCTTGAATATTGGGTAGTTGCCTGCTTCTGCCCTTAGTTGCAACTTTCTTCTATCTACCTGTTGTTGTTTTTTAAAGAGACTTACCCGTGGGCTGTATTTTTAGAATCAGGTCACCAGCTTTTGCAAATCCTGAGAGGGGACAGATGTTTAGAAGCATGCTATTAGTGGTACCTTGGGAATATTCACCTTTCTAAGGAAGCTGTCAAAAACACAGGGTCATACTGGGATGGCAATTTATATGCAAGGTCAACCAGAGCAAAGAGATGACTGTGCAGGAAGATGGACCAAAGTGCAAACAAGGGAAGCTTGAGGGATATGGCAGACAGAGGCTAATGAGGGCAGATGAAAAAGACAGAAAAATAATCACAGCACTGAATCAGAAAGTAAGAAAAATATTACAAGCATAAAGGAAAAAAACCCAAAGAGATCTAGTGTATTAAGAGAGTGGATCTACCTGTTACCTAAGAGAATGGACTTTCCAAGGCTGTGTATCATGTCCTAAGAATAGCAGCAAGATCTCTTGGGGTTTGATCTCCTCAAACAGAGATTAAAGCAAATAGGCATGATCTCATGGTCATGGATATAATGAATATTCAACACAGTTAACATATATATAAAGTGGAAAGTTAGTATAGACATTCCACATCGCCTGTAAAAAGGCAGTACAGTATGAGTCAGAAGTGACTGCTCTAGACAACAAGGTGCCATTGTACCAGTACAGTCATTTTCAGGTTCTGCAGTCTCCCATTTAGGAATCACTATTGTTAATCTGTTAAAATATTCCCCTTTGTTCCAAACCAGGTTTATATTCCTTACTTCTGAGTTATATCAAAGGTTCCCTCCCTGTAATACCAGCAAGCCTGAGAGAGTATGGTCCTCAAAGTAGCATACAAATATTTTGAATGAATGAAAACGTATGCTTTGCTTCCTTTTCTCTACTTCTTGTAGTCAGTCAGGAGAAGGAACCATAATTCATCAGAGCACATGATTTGCATACAGAAGACTTCAGGTTTAATCTCTAGCATCTCTGGTTAAAAGGACAAGGTTGGAGGAGGGTGTATGAAACTCCTCTGTCTGATACCTTGGAGAATTGCTGCTAGCAGTGAGCTGGAAGACAATACTGAGCTAGAAGGTCAAAGAATCCAATGTAGTGTAAGGCACCTTTGTACAGTCACAGTGTATGGAGAGATTGGTCAATGGGGACGTGAAATACATCTGAATATTAGACCTTAGAAAAGTTAGATTTGTGAACTAGAATGTCTAGCAGCAAGGGCATGGGCTATGTTGGATGGTGATTCTGGGAGTTGTAATCCAAATATTGAATGAACTGGAGCAAAAATGGATAGAAAAGCACAGATTATTTCTGCATTCTACTTGTTGTTTGTTTGCTTGCTTGTTTTGGTTTGGTTCTCTTGAAAGAGAAAATTCAGAATAGTATTTTGTTATCCTGCAAATCCAACAGCAGAAGGAATAAAACCAGCGTTGTATTAAATTGCTGCTATTTGAACAAGAAATGAAAGGAAATTCTAGCTTGTCCTCTGAGTATCATTCTTGATCTGATTTGAGATGCTTCTGGAGAGTCACAGTGACACTATCAAGTATATCTTCAAGGAGTTCTTCACTCTGCATCCCTAATAATAATAATAATAATAATAATAATAATAATAATAATAATAATAATAAT